>NC_067484.1:92033832-92373832 GCF_947179515.1 Apodemus sylvaticus
ATCATATATATCAGTATGCACACACACATATCAGCAGTTTTAATTCACTGTAGTCATGTGTGTGATTTGGACAAAAGATGTCAAAGAATAAATTAAAAATTAATATGGAGTCAGATGGAAGAGAAAATAAAGGAAGAGGATTGGGAAAACAAAGAAAGGGCCAGAACAATGTGACAGAGACTTTGAAAGAACCAGGACAAATAAGAGTGTCCCATGGCAACTGGAGACCCTAAAAGAAAGTGGAGTCCAACTTGTCCCATGTCTCTGCTATAAAGTCCTCCTATCCAGCTCAAAACATAGATTCTACCATACAGAGTGGCCCGCTATCTTCCTTAGGATGAGGAAGCAGAAGGAGGTCCTAGACTGGAGTTAGAAATAGGGTCAAAAATTCACCCTATAGGGTCAGCCAGATTTCTGTCTCTGTGGCAAAGTTCGCAGGGACAATGAGAGAAAAGAGGGTTGTTTAAGGTCAGGATTTCCAGGTTTTCAGTCCGCAGTGGCTCAGCCCTGTTGCCTTTGACCTGTAATGAGGTAGCATCAAGCAGACAAGCATGGCAGAGGAGGCTGCTCATCTCTTGATGGACTGGAAGCAAGGGGGAGGGGCGGCGGCCAGATCCAATACCCTCTTCAAGGACGAATTTCCCAGCCACTTAACTTCCTCCAAACTTCAAAATGTCCCACTACCTCCCAATAGCACCAGGCTGGTGACTATATCATCGACACATGGACCTTGGGAAGACATTCTCGACCCAGCCTGATACCATTCTGAGAGGGAAAAGTCCAGAGACAGAGTGACCACAAGAAGCCGTGATCATGGAGCCTTTGATCGCATTGCGTGGCCCTGCAGTTCCACAGGGTGTGGAAGAGGGGGCTGTGAGCAGTGTCCGCTGTGTTTTCAATGCTGCACATGTCCGCTGTGTTTTCAATGCTGCACAATGCCAGCCGATAACAAACAGTAGCAAACAACCATATAAAACGCTAGCCCCCTTTATTCCACCCGAGGCTCCAGAGATGCTTGTCTATCACATGACTTTGCTCATCATGGTTTAATTTATTATGTATTGAAGTTCAGTTTTAATTCTCAGAGAGTAATCCTGTTTCTGACTGTCCTCTTGTACCAACCTTAGCAAAAATAAATGTATTTGTACTACGTAATGGTTTTATTTTCTACTGCCTGGAGGATAAAAATCTTAGGAGAATGAATATGATTACATGAGATACAGATTTCCTTGTTCCTACCTGTTGTTACTTGGGTATTGAAATGCTGAAAATGGGCATGACAGCCTGGTCCAGTTCCTAGAAGGAACTGGCCATGAGTTTCAACAGAGTAATTTGGGTATATTTTTGAATTGATAGTAACAAGATAACATTGAGATAGATTTCAGGGACATCAAAAGAAGGCAATTACCTGTCTGTTGTCATTGAGTAGAGTCCCTAACAATACCTACTGGAGAGGTGACAAAGCCTAATCAGGATGACTCAGCAAACTAGTGCTGAGGCTGGAGGGATGGCTCAGTGCAAGGCTCTGCCATAGCAGATAACAGAAAACCAACCTCAGAAGCCACCGAAGACAGCTGAGTCAGCACTCTGCTGTCCCGCCAAAGCCCCCACAGCAGGATGATAGGTGGAGATAGGAGACCAGGGCGAGCACAGCACACACGCGTGATGACTCGAGAGAAGATCCATCCCACCCGCTTGTTTTCACTTAATTCTCCTCTCTGCGTGTCTGTCTGTCTATCTCTCTCTGATTCTGTTGTTCATATTCTGTTGTTCATTCTGTCTCTGTGACTGTGTCTGTCTGTCTGTCTGTCTGTCTGTCTTTCTCTGTGTGTGTGTGTGTGTGTGTGTGTATGTGGAGGGGGGCCTGTGTCTGTGTCTGTGTCTGTGTCTGTGTATGTTTGGGAGGGTAAATATTCTCATGATTCCAGATTGTAGCCTATCATTGTGGGACTGTCAAGGCAAGAGCTTCACTTACACAGTCTTACAAAGAAAGAAGACTGTGTACCCCATCCCACTTGCTCTATCTCTATCTCTTCACTCTTAGACCTCCTACACAGGGAATGGTGGCACCCACAGAGGGATGAAGCGCAGCCATCAAATAACTTGACTAAGGCAATCTCCCACAGACATGCCCACAGACCAATCCAATGTAGACAATCTCTCACCAAGCCTCTTTTCCCACATAATTCTAGGTTGTGATAAGTTGACATGAACCCTCACAGAGCAGCAGCAATTAAAAGCATCCCTTTCAAGGATTTGGAGAAGTATGACTCAGAAATACATAGGTTAGTGTTCATGAGCACACAGGAATGATCGCCTGTATTAATGTTACATAATTCACTTTGCAATGTACAAGTCACTGGTGATGCCATGCATACAAAACCACTTCCTAGTCTCATGCCTTCTATGGATTTTAAACTCCTGAAGACAATATCCAGGGCTTGCTTAATTGCTGGGAAGCTTTACATCTCAAAATTAAGTATTGCCAACTTCATAATTTTGCCCAAGGATGCCCTGATTATGGACTTGGGGGAAGTGGTGATAACCCTGGTCAGAGACAGCTACAGTGGGCCTGATATGACTTTGTGTATTGCAGACACTATTCCCAAAGATTCCTATCTTTTCTCTGTCTCCAAGGAGCTACTGGTAGGAAAATAATCAACTTTGGGGCGTTTTAGTCTGGTATAACAGTTACAATTATGGCATCTTAGATGTTTATTGAATAATTCAGCAAGTAGGTATTGATCGCCTATCACATGTCAAGTGCCAGGCAGAGCTTTAGATACTGAAAATACAGCAGTAGGCAGGCAGGTATTCCCTCTCCTTGTCATCCTGGGGAAAACCAAGCATTAAGTAATGAATCATAGAACAGCTATTTTAAGATCAAAGCGTGACAGAAGCTATAAGAGGAAATACAGAGTGGGAGTCAGAAGGAGAGAGGCTGACATGGCTGATAGAGTTGTCAACTGGAGTGAGCTACAATCCAGAAATGGAGGGCACACCTGTGAGCTATTTCTTGCTTGGTTTGAAGTAGGTGGATCTACTTCTAGTCCCAGCCTTTGGGACAGGAAGACACAAGCCTTTGGTCTGGATTTTGACACCTAAAGGCATACCTTTAATCTGGGCCACAACCTCTGCTGGAGGCCTATGTAAAGACATGGGGAGAGAAAATGTTCTTTGTCTGCTTACCCTCGCATTGCTAGCAAGTCAATCCCTTCACTGGCATCAGAGCCTACTTCTTTGGGTTTCAGTCTCAGAGACTGAAAGCCAGCTGAGACATCTATCCTTCTGAACTGGATTCCTGGACTTTCCATTCACAGTCAACCATTGTTGGATTAACTGGACTGTAGCCTGTAAACTCATTACAATAAGCACACACACACAAACACACACACACACACACACACACATCACACACACTGCCACACACACACATATGTGTGTGTGTGTGTGTGTGTGTGTGTGAGAGAGAGAGAGAGAGAGAGAGAGAGATTCATTCTATACCTTCTGTTACTCTAAAGAACCTTGACTAATACAAGTCTAGTTGAGGAAGACTGGCAGAACCAAATATGGCTAACTTCTGCCTGGAATGACCTAGTTCCAGAGGAGTTATGGGGGGGGGGGGGGAGCAGAACCCTGTAAGAGTAGGTGAGTCTCATCCCTCAAGAATATTTACATGTAGAAAACGTTGCACCTTTGCTGTCTTAATATCTAAGCCCTGTCAGTTATTACCAGGATTTCCCAAATTGGAAGAAAGAAGAAAGAGAGAAAGAAAGAAAGAAAGAAAGAAAGAAAGAAAGAAAGAAAGAAAGAAAGAAAGAAAGAAAGAAAGAAAGAAAGAAAGAAAGAAAGAAAGAAAGAAAGGAGGGAGGGAGGGAGGGAGGGAGGGAGGGAGGGAAGGAGGGGGGGAGGGAGGGAGGGAGTGAGGGAGAGAGAGAGAGAGAGAGAGAGAGAGAGAGAACTTGAATGAAAAGAACACTAGCAATTTCATGGTCAAAGTCTAGGTCTAACCGCTCAGGAGGTGTTCCAGTGTAAACCCCATGTGTCTACATGTGTCCACACGTGCCCACATGGGCACATGGGAATGGAGGGGAAGCCCTTGGGAAACTGATTAGCCTGGCCTACCTAACTGAGCAGTTCCTGGCCTTCTGAAAAGACTTCTTGCTGGAGGAGAGTCAGAGAAGCAAGCACATTGGTTTGTTTTTCTAAATCTTCTAGCATTGTAAGAGAACTTAGAGAAAACGCGAAATTATAAGTATAAAAACAATTGTATTTTTTGTTCTTACTCAGGAAATGTTGACATCAGAACTCTTATAGAACCGTGAGTGATAAAGCATTAAAGAAAAAGGCGAGAGGAATCCCTCCCACTTTCTGAAGTGTTGGAAGAGGGCACAGATGAGGTAGTGACTGGTGACCACAGGAGGTCTAGAAGCATGGGGACCTCGTGGGGGTAATGCCAAAGTCATTTGAAATCATCACCAGGGAAGATCTGGGCTCCTGGCAGACCGCAGACATCATTAGAAGGGGCCAGAGCAGATAAGGAAATAACTGATGGAGACCACCTGGTTCCTGGCAGAAGCCACTCATCAGCAGAGTGCGGTCTTTTGAAGACTTTAAAAAGATAATTCCAGGGGTCTTTGTGAGACACTGAATAACCTGCTCTAGTAAGTGGGTGGGGCACGGATGCCAGGAAAGCACAGGGAGCCAGAAGCTAAGAAAGTCAGTGGTCATTTCTTTGGCAACCTTACAAGGCATCTTTGGGTTAGAATTGTAGAGTGATCAGGATTTTCTTTTCCCAAAAAGCTATTAAAGAGGACTACTATTGGTGACAATAATTTGTTATATGTTTCCAATAGGTACAAGAGAGAAGATTGAAAGTTCCCAACATATTCATAACACACACACACACACACACACAACACACACACACACACACACACACACACACATACATGATAAATGTGTGAGGACAGTAATTTGTTGTATGTTTCCAATAGGTACAAGAGAGAAGATTGAAAGTTCCCAACATATTCACAACACACACACACACACAACACACACACACATACATGATAAATGTGTGAGGACAGTAATTTGTTGTATGTTTCCAATAGGTACAAGAGAGAAGATTGAAAGTTCCCAACATATTCACTACACACACACACAAACATGATAAATGTGTGAGGTGATGATATGCTTATTAGCCTGACTGGATCATCATATAACATATACCTACATCAAAGTATATGACTGTAGTCCTATATATACTCAATTATTTTGTGTCAATTTACACGTTAAGAGGCAAATTAATTAACATGCCCAAATTTTTGGAATATTTTGGGAAATTTCCTACCACAGAAAAAGCCAAAAAAAAAAAAAAAAAAAAAAAAAAAAAAAAAAAAGACAGAATGTGGGAAGCCGTCCTGAGCTATTTGGACTAATGCTTACTCATGGCCCTAAGGTAACTGCTAAAATATAAGAACAATTAACTAGAGCCCTCTCCTTGAGCTATCGGTGTGAGAAGATTCCAAGAATACCACAAGAAGTTCCTGCCCAGTGTGAGAAGATCCCGAGAATACCACAAGATGTTCCTGCCCTAACCATGGAATGTACCTGCCGGCGTTAACTCCGGGTGTCCTCTCCAGATGACCATATGACCTCCTCGCTTGCTTCCTGCTTCAACCCCTAGGGGTGTCTCTGCCCTTCCCTCCTTTGTCTGGTGTGAAGGTTATTTCCTTCTCTGTAAGCCTTAAAACCCACTTACCTCCCCGACATTAAATGAAGCCATGACACAACCTAGACTGACTCTGACTTTGTTAGCGTGCTTGGCTTCCTTTCTCTCTCCCCCCCATTTTGACCCTCAGGTAGTGCCTCTTCGGGACCCGGGAATAACTGGACCTGCTGGACGGGTCAACAGAAACAACTCAATGATCTAAAAATATTGGTTGAGAGGGGGGAGAGGGGGAGAGGGCACTGTGGAAGCCGCCATCTGAAAAGTCAGACACCAAATTTAAAAAGGAGAAGTCAGGAATCTTCAAGAGATCCGTTTTATCCAGCTCTGTGGATCTAGGAGAAAGACCAAATCAGGGAAGAAGGGCTGAGAGACAAAGGAGTCGGAGGAACTGGATGCTCTTCAAGCAAACAGACCCGCAGGCACAGGGACAAGCCATCCCAAGGTGTGAGAGGACCAGCAGACAGCAGGTGCCAAGTTGGCTGCACACAGATCCCTGCAGAGACCTGACAGGCAAATAGGACCAGATTGCTACAGAAAAGCTTAAAGAAATAGTGCAATTATGTGGAGAGAAGAAAGACAGATTTTTAAAGACAGCTTTCCCAGAAAATAATAAATAAACTTTCCCCAGCAAAGCTCAGCTAAGAGTCTTTCAGAAGCAAACTGTGCCCAAGGCAGTATGAGGTAAGTCTGAGCCCCATTTCTGTCCCCACAGAAGTAAAATTTACTGCTCTGGAGATAAGAAGTTGCCCTCTACACTGGCTGCCTGCATAGGGACAGGCACCACCTGGTCCCTTGGGTAAAAGCCTGCTGCCTCCTGAGTGCTGGGCTCTCAATTGCAAGCAACAGAAGCGATCTGACTACCATGCTAAAGACAAAGTTTTGTTTTTAAGATATTGGTAACTTTGCAGACACCGCACATCTAGAGAAGCGGAGCCCCAACAGGGTCTGCTAGCAAGAAACCCTGCTGCTTGTACCAATATACATTCAGTAGCCAGTATCACAATGACCTCCCAAACTGCTGGCCATAGTGGCCCCAGAAAACCCTAGCATTTGCAACCCAGAAAGGTTCATCAGGGACCTGGGACTTTGGAATAAGTAGGATTCTTGTCCTTTCAGGAAAACAGTGAGAGTCAGCTGTTGTTAGCGTGTTCAACTTCAATTTCAGAAGACAGCTCAGTGTCCCCAGGGGACCCAGAAGGTAGTGGATCCCCAGACGGAGGCCAGGCCAAAAAGAGTGACAAGCATCCCACCACAGTGACATTCTGCCTTCTCTGTGACAGCAAAGGTCACTTCCATCTTGTCACTGGCTGTCATTACCCAGTTCTGCGCCCCTCCTCCCACCTCTCTGCCCGTAATATTTAGTGCTTTTTCTTAACCATCTCTGCAGTTTGGAAGGAGCTCTTGGTGGCAGCTGAGCAAGTCTCCCTCTGTTGCCAGGAGGATGCAGGGGAGGGTCGGGGAGGAAAGCTGTCTCTCCTCTATACCCAGGAGGGCCCATGGCTTCTGCCCTCCCTAGCTTGAAGGGGAGGAAGCGGGCCCCGCGAACATTCCCCAAAGTGCACCTGTCCATCTGTTCCACTTGGATGTAATGGGGGTGTTCTTAATTTTTTTTCTTTCTTTCTTTAATCATTTGCTACATTTTACTGGTAGCTTCCACGCTGTTTAAGCAGGTAATTGTCTAGTCCTTAAAAACCCTGGCACGATTTATCGGCGAGTCTGCTTGGCTTTCTGATGAGCGATCATAATAGCTGTGCTTGCTGGTGGCTCCTGCTTTTTTTTCATTTTAGATTTATCAAGGTCTGATTTAATTGCCATAAACAAGGAAAAACAAGATCAAATTAGCAGATGAAATCAGAGGGTTTCAGAGCTGATCCATTTTAATGAGCTCTTACTTTTGTGATCTGGCTAATCATGACCCCAGACCTTGATAAAATTAGCCAAAAGAAAAAACAAAACAACCGTTATCGGGACACTGCAGCAGCGTTTGCACGCTCTCAGGCGGGGAAGCCAGCAGATGCTAAGAGGCGTTCCCTCACTGGGGGGTGGGTATGAAGGACCCAGGGCTCCCTGACCGCCATATTTGAACCTGTGTACCCCTCAGGACTAGCCCTGCCTGCTGGTCCTCCTAGCTCCTGGCAATGCTAGCCTCCCACCCAGCAAACACCCAAGCAGCATCCTTTGGTTGTGCTCTGGATGGAGAAATCAGGCACAGTCCGAGGTCCTCCTCCGAGGTCCTCCTCCGAGGTCCTCCTCCTTGGGAATCCAGTCAGTCCTTTTAACAGGCTTGAAGCGTTTTACATCGGCAGGAAAAGCACCTTTGAATTAGTGGTTTTGTTCTCTGAATTGGGCTTTATAGTCCTTCTAATCAAATTCCCTCTCACTCAGATAAGCATTAAATGTGGATCACATCACAGGCAGACACTTGCGACTCCCAGCCAGCCTTTGTTATGGAAATGTTTTTGCCAGCCCCTGACTCTGGGAGGCTGCACACCGCCCAAATGCACCCTTTCTACCCCTGGTTTGTTAGCTTAGAGGCGGCTGCTGGAGAGCTCTTGTTCAGGGTGAGAATTTTATTTCTATAGAAACACGTGTGGAATTTTTAAAGGAGCCAGAAGGCATCATTCCCGGGAAGGGCTGGGGATTAAGGCCTGGAGCATGAAGAGCTGTCCTCACTGCTACCCCTTAGGGTCCCTCTGGGGACCAAACTCACTTCACTTTCTCCACCTGGACAATGGAGGTAATAGAAATAAGTACCCCCCTACAAAGCACACGTCAGTGATTACATACGGTAACACAAAACTTCATAACAACAAACCACTCAAGCCTTCCTGTTTTACTATATATGCTTAGCCCTCAATTTATTATAATTATTTTATTTTATTTATTTATATTTCAAATGTTATTCCCTTTCCCGGTTCCCCCTCTGCAAACCCCCAATCACATCCCCCTTACCCTGCTTCTATGAGGGCACACAGGTAGGACTACCACTATTATACATTTTTTAAATAAATGGCCTATACGTGAATATTTAAACTCTAGATGGGTTCTGCCATGGAGTTCTTCAGTCTACTGCAGCCATTTAGAATCATAATAACGAACTTGGAAAAGCGAATCTCCAGAACCCGGGGAGATGGTTCAGTTGGTAAAAACGCTTGTCTCACAAGCCTGGTCACCTTCGTTTGATCTGACCCCAGACACCATAATCTCCAAAACCCAGGTAAGGAGCTGGATAGTGTCCTGTGTACCCGCAGTCTCAGCACTCCACCCAAGATGGGAGCTTGAGACAGACAGACTGAACAGAAGCTTGACAGCTGGGTCTGAAGCGCTGAAGCAGAAACAAGTGGCCCCATCTTAGAACAGACATGAATCATCCCAGGGCCTAAGAACCCGCATTTCACAGCCTTCCGAGACGGACCTGGTGCATGTGAGGAAATACTGAACCACCCAGCAGGGCAAACTTCAAATTTTGTAACTCCGTGTCCCATGTCAAAGGGCTTAGATGGCTACACCCTTCCTCTTTGCTAACCTGCAACACACTTCTCTCTCTTGGGCTGCTTAGACTCTGCATGTAAACCTTCCTGGGGTCTCATGGCTCTGACATCTGCAACATCTTGGGGTCACTACTGCAATCCATGTTCCATTTCACCGTTTCACATAGTGGCCCCTCAGGGCCTCAGTGGAACACACCTAGCTTTAGTAACTAAACTTCAGAGAAAGATTCCATTCTGTTTTCTTCTTGTATCCTTCATAATGCTAAAGCCAGAACCACATTGCCAGCACTGCCAAGTCTGGCTGCTTGCTTGGGATGGAACCTGGCCCACTCCTTGGATTACGTTTATAACAGCTTTCCTTTGTGGTTTTTAGAGGCATCAAATCCTTTATAGACTTTTCCTTTCACAAGTCACGAGCATTAGCTGGATGGGGTCATGCCCTGTAGAGACCATTCCCCGTGCTCCCCTGTGCATCAGGCCTCTCCTCTCTTCAAGCACAAGCCTTGGCTCTAACATCAGATTTTTCTGATATTTTTCTCTTTCATTTGTACATTTTGTATTTCTTTATGTCTTGCTTGCTCCTAGATCTGTATAAGCATGATCACTAACAACTGTGGGACAGTCAATATTAAGCTGTCCTGAAATCTTCCCTGTCAAACTCTTCAATTTAGCCTTAGGTACATGCTTAAGACAAAGGCAGAAAGTAGCCACATTCTTGTCCAGATGTCACAAGACATTGGTCCAACAAGTTGGATCTCTGGCCAACTTGTTGATATTGTTCCCCTTTGAAACCTCTTTGCCTGAGCCTCCATAGTCTTGAATTATTCTCAGCACAACTGTCTTCTAAGCTTCTGCTAGTATGGCCCGTTAAGCCCTGCTCATCGCATTCAACTGCTCTTTTCTAGTCCCAAGTCCCAAAGACTTCCACATTTCTCCCCAAAACATCAGGGTCTGCCCTGTCCCAGCAGTAGCCCACTTCCTGGTACCAACTTCTGTCTTAGTTGCTTTCTCTATTGTTGTGATAATGCACCATGCCTCAGGCAAATTCAAGTAGAGATTGTTTAATTGGGGTTATAGTTTCAGAAAGGCTGAGTCAGTGATGGTGGAGTAGAGACACAAGGAGGCAGGCTGCTGGAACAGTTGCTGAGAGTCACATCTAACAAGGGGAGGGCAGAGAGCACACTTGGAACAGTGCAAGTCCTTGGAAACCTCAAAGCCCAAACCCAGTGGCACACCTCCTCCAACAAGGCCATACCTCCTAACCCTTCTCAAACAGTGCCCCCAACTGGGCACTGAGTATTCAAACATAGGAGCCTATGGGAACCATTCTCATTCAAATCACAATAAAGACTGAAAGCAACTCAGGGCAGAAAGATTTTACTTTGACTTACAATTCCAGAGGGCAAGAGTTCATGGCATGGAAGCATGGCAGTAAGTGGCAGGCATAGTGGCAGGAGCAGGAAGGTAAGAGCACACTTCAAATGCAAGGGAAGAGAGAGAGGGGAGGGGAGGGAGAGGGAGAAAGAGAGAGAGAGAGAGAGGGAGAGAGAGAGGGAGAGAGAGGGAGGGAGGGAAGGAGAGGGAGGGAGGAGGGAGAGGGAGGGAGGAGGGAGAGGGAGGGAGGGAGGAAGGGAGCAGGAGAGGGAGAGGGAGGGAGGGAGAAAGAGAGGGAGGGAGAGGGAGAGGGAGGGAGGGAGGGAGAAGGAGAGGGAGAGAGAGGGAGGGAGAGAGAGGGAGGGAGGGAGAGGGAGGGAGGGAGAGGGAGAGGGAGATGGTGAGACTCATGTCAAAGCCCACCCCTAGGTAAGTATCCCCTCCCACAATTTCATACTTCTTCAACCTCCCCAGGCTTCTCCACCAACTGGCAAACACATGTTCAAATAACTGAGCCCATAGGGGACATTTCTAATTCAAGCCAACACAACAATACTAAAGATAAATATGGGAGGGGGCATCGTGTTCTGTTTCAGCTTGTAAACTTTTTTTTTGAAAGTTTATAGAAAAGCACAAAGAATGAACCTTAATGGCAGATTGTGGTGGCTAATCTTGATTGTCAACTTGACACATCTGGAAAAGGGGAACCTTCTTTAAAGAATTGTCTCCAGCAGATTGGCCTGTGCACATGCCTGTCAGACTTGTCTTGATTGCTAATTGGTGTAGGAAGTACCAACCCCCTATATAGTACCATCCTAAGCAGGGTAGCCTGGACTTTATAGTGACTGAACATAAGGCTGGAAACCAGCAAGCAGTTCCCCTCTGGCCTCTCTGCTTGAGTCCCTGCTTCCAGGTTCTTCCTTAAGCTCATGCCTGGACTTCCTTAGATGAACGTAACCCTCAAGCCAGATATACTTTTTTTTCCCTCAAGTTCTTTTTGGTCAATGTTTTATTGCAGCAACAGAGAAGCAATGCAGAATAAGATCCAACCAGGCAGGAAAGACAGTGAAGTGTTTGCCTGAGAGCAAGAGAACCTAAGTTTCAACCCCAGAGCCATGTTTTCAAAAAGGACAGGGAGTACTTACTATCTGCCTGTAATCTCAGTGCAGGGAGGGCCGAGAGTCACATGGATCTTTGGGGCTTTCTGGACAGCTAGCCTGGTCTATTTGGCAAGCTCCAGGCCAGTGAGAGACTGTCTTAAAAGACAAGCTGGACAGTTCCTGAGGAACAATGGTACACACATTTGTGCACACATGCTCATGAGAGTGAGTACACATACACACACACACACTCACACACACACACACACACACACATACACACATGAATTCACTAAATGCATAATATCCTTCCACCAATGTGTCAAAGTGCAGCCTTCTACTTTGCATGTATTTGCAGGCATCTACAAATCAGAGACAGAGGGAGATTTTCTGTCTCTGGAACTAGCAATTTGCCCTGGGTCAGGATTTTGTTCTCAATGTTCTCTGTTTGTAAGAGTCTTGCTTGTGTTGTTAATAAATGAATATTTATCTTAATAATTAAGCAAAACTAATACTTTGTCTTCCCAGAAAGGGAAATAGCAAGGGGCCTGATGCTGCCAGTTCTGCTCTGGGGCTATCCACAGATTTTTCAATCTTGAATTACTTGTACCCAACACGTACAGCAAAAGTTCCTCTCAGGAAGGCCTGGCAATGACTGCATTCTCTCACCAGGCTCTGACATCTGTCTATTCTATTACACTATCTAAGCTGTGACTGCTTTGTAGAGGCAAAGTGTCTCATCTTTGAAATTCTTTAAGATTAGAGCTTCTCAGAATAGTGAAATAATATACAACAGAACTGGATATTATCAATATTCCCACCATTTTCCTCTCTGACTCCATGTTGACCAGAAATGGTTTGCTTTTGCCTGGTGACTATAGTTTGCAATGCAGCTGTTTGGCCTGAACATAGCATTTCTTCTTATTTCATTTTTAATATCATAACTGAGTTAAGATAATTAGGGTTGAAAGAAATTTTAGATATATACATTGATCTATAGAAAGGCTTTTATCAGTTTGAAAATCCTATTGATTTGGGCTTCTGTAGTGCTTTTGTTTATAAAGCACTGGTGATGACAGAGGCATTAGCCATGGGCAGACCAAGAATCAGTTGAAGGCACTTTCAGAGTATGACCACAGAAGCCCATTTAGACCAAGACAGGACCCAATGAGTGAGTAGAAGTCAAAGTCAAGGAACTCCTATGACAGGTGATGAGGTTAAAAGTAAACAGAAGAACAGGAAGTAAGCAATGGAGTATAAACTTGTACTGGGTTCCTCTCTAGGGGGAAGGAGACATGGAAATGTAGCTCTGTAGCTGTCCTCCCCCCCACTTCTGCCTGCCTCTCACCTTGGTACCCACAGTTAAATAACAATGCAAATAAGGCTGAGCACACTACCTGGAATCTCTTCAGGACCCTGACAGATCTAGGGAAGGCCAACAGCCAATCTCAGTTTTTTATATCATTTCCAGTGAATAGATAGTAATGAGCAAGGGGGAAATTACTAGGGTCATCCCCTACCTGCCACTGAGCCCTCACACAGATGGCATGTCAGAATGATAAAAATTTCTCCACAGGAAAATCATCTTGACCTGAGGCTACACCCCAGTCCCTGTGGTGCCAGTCAAACCATGACTATGAGTTACCTTCCATGAGGACTCAGCCTGCCTTTCTCCAAGGATCCTTTGGTCATGTTGACCACATCTCTTCTTGTCCATCTGCATCAGCCACCATACTACCATGTGTTCATTATTTCTTTTTATCTGAAGATTTAGTTTTCCAGGAAAAATCATCCTGCTAAACTAAGACCTTCAGACTATTTTCAGAATGTAGCAAACATATGGCTTCAAAATGGAACTCATAGGTAAAGGGATGAATTCTCAAAGAGCTGAGAAGATCCAGTTCTTACAAAAAAAGAAGGGGAGGGGCTACAAATATGAGGATCAATTTTCTGTGTTTAAAAGAATCACAAAACATAAAACTGAAAAATAAAAAAAATAAACACATTTTATGCTGAAGATATGGTTCAATACACTGAATAGATTTTTGTCAACTTGACACATGCTAGGGTTATCTAAGAGGAGGGGACCCCCAACTGAGAAAGCATATTTATAAGGTTGGCTTGGGCAAGCCTGTGAGGCATTTTCTTGATTGATGATTAATATTGGAAGGTCCATCATCCCATTATGGGTAGTTCCAACTCTAGGCAAGTGGTCTTGAGATATCGAAGAAAACAGACTGAACAAGCCATGAGGAGTGTCTTAGCTAGGGTTTTACTGCTGTGAAAAGACACCGTGACCAAAGCAACTCTCATAAGGACAACATTTAATTGGGGCTGGCTTATAGGTTCAGAGGTTCAGTCCATTATCATCAAGGTAGGAGCATGGCAGTGTCCAGGCAGGCATGATGGAAGCTGAGATAAGAGTTCTACATCTTCATCTGAAGGCTGCTTGGAGAAGACTGGCTCCTAAGTGGTCAGGAGGAGGGTCTCATTGCCCACACCGACAGTGACAGTATTCCTCCAACAAGGCCACACCTACTCCAATAAGGCTATGCCTTTTAATAGTGCCACTTTCTGGGCCAAGCATATTCAATCCATTACAAGAAACAAGCCAGTAAGCAGCATTGCCCCATGTCTTCTGCACCAGCTCCTGCCTCCAGGTTCCTGGTTGAGTGTCTGCCTAACTTCCTTCAGTGATGGATTGTGACCTGAGAGTTTCAAGATGAAATAAATGTCTTCCTCTCCCATGTTGCTTTTGATTATGACATTTAATCACAACAATAGAAACCCTGCTCAGAAGTCAGGAAAGCACTTGCTGTTCAAGTGTGAGGACCTAAGTTCAAGCCTCAGAGTCCACACTGGGGGAAAAGAAACAGGTATGGTAGCATGTGCTTGTAATGTCAGGGCTGCAAAAACATAGACAGGCATGACTCTGGAGCTCCATGGTCAGCTAGACTACCCCAAAACAGTGAGCCCCAGGCAAGTGGGAGAGTGTCTCACACAACAAGATGGACAACAGGTGAAGAAGACACCCAAGGTTGTTCTATACCCCCCAGAGATGTGTACCTGCACACATCTGTGCACACACACCCCATACACATGTCTACAGGTCTGCCCACAAGCAAACTAAATGTTCTTCACAGGTCATAAATTATCTAGTAAATGAATGCAAACCATTTTGAAATAAATAAAAACCATTTTGAAATAAATAAAATAAATAGTACATAAATAATGTTACCTATCAGAGCACTGAGCACCTGCTGAACCCTTAGGATCTGTTGGGTTCTTTGAAGATCCTTTCAAAAGTATACAATTCACAACTTTGACATAGTGGTCAGGTGGTGGTGAGAAGAAGCACGAATGGCACATGAACTGATGTACTGAAGAGAAAGAGCGTGCGTGTTCCCTCTCTGAGCTGGTCAGGACTAGAAGCATCTTTCTTTGCTCTGTATCGCATATGTATTTATATAATTGTGACATCATGGGAACAGGACCTAATGAAATTGACTACTATCTCATTCACACCTGTATACAGCCCAAAAATTACTTTTCACAATAGTTTTCATGCTTGGTACATGAAATGAACTTTTACAGAATAAAATTTCCCATTTATGCCATCACAGAGCCCCAGATGTCTTGGATTTTGGACTTCAGATTCCCATGGAGTAAGCACCTACTGTACATTCTGGGGAGATACGTTAGGGAATACATCGTGTCTTCAAAGCATCTCTGCTTTTTAATAGTCTTCCTTGCTTTTATGTTAATTCTTCATATTCTAAATAAGAAGTGACTTTTCTCAAAGTTCACTCCCTCCACAGATCTCTGTATGTGAGTAGCAGTTTCTTCTTAGACATTTTGATGATATTGGGAGTCTAGAAAAACCATACTAAAACAGAGAAGAAAGCAGAGGTAGACCTCCCAATCCCAAGGCCAGTGGGATTAGGCTAGTGGTTGAGTCTGCAGGTCTCTGCTCCCATCCCAAAGAAGACTCCAGGGAAACAAAGATCTAGTCCGTGATTATGTTTCAATTCTCCTGATCCCCAAAAAGGCCATGAACAAATAAAAAGACAGTGGGACTTCAGAACTTTCTCCCAGGGCTGGGAAGATGGCGTGGTTAGTAGAATGCCTTGCAAGCACAGGGACCACATTAATGAAGAAGGAAAGAAAGAAAGAAAGAAAGAAAGAAAGAAAGAAAGAAAGAAAGAAAGAAAGAAAGAAAGAAAGAAAGAAAGAAAGAAAGAAAGAAAGAAAGAAAGAAAGAAAGAAAGAAAGAAAGAAGGAAGGAAGGAAGGAAGGAAGGAAAGAAGGAAAGAAGGAAAGAAGGAAAGAAGGAAAGAAGGAAAGAAAGGAGAAGAGAAAAAAGAAAAGATGAGAAGAGAAAAAAGAAAATAAAAGAAAAGAAAAGAAAAGAAGAGAAAAGAAAAGAAAGAGCGTGGTAGCATAGATGTATAACCCCAGTGCTCTGGAGGCCAAGGGAGGCACATCCCTCCCTGTGGCTCACTGGCCAGCCAGCTTGGCTGACTCAGTGAATTCCAGGCCAGTGACAGACCCCATCTTTAAAAACAATTCTTTTAAATGTGGACTATGTCTGAATAACAACACCTGCATCCACCCACACAAATATATGTACCTGTACACACACACACACACACACACATACACATACACTCACACACACAAAAGATAGAACTGAAAATGTCTCCCAAAGTCATTACTGGGGTTTTCACGTCAAGAACTAAGAGTGGGAGGAACTAAGAAACAGACTGAGGTAGGTGGGAACTAGATGAGATTAGTTCAAGAACAGATTTAAAACATTTTGCTTTTTTTTTTCCCTGAAACAACTTACTTTGTAATCATTGCCTTGGCACCTGGCCTTCTCTCATTTAACCTCATCTGCCTGACTTTAAATTCATGGAGCAGATTTTCACTGCCCTGGATTCCACACAGTTGGCCGGCGGAGTGTTCTTGGATGTTACCAAAAAAAGGCATTTGATACCATTAATCATATTGCCATATGTAATAAATTGGCTGCCTATGGTACATCGCCTAAAATTGTCACATGGTTCCAATCAGATCTCTGCCAACTGAGCTTGGTTACTGGAAATTCTGATCCTCCAAGCCTGTCTCTGCTGGGTCCCACCATTCTGTATGCACCACATGTTCGTGACATGCTGGCTTGCCAGCTACACAAAGGCCTGTCCTTGCTAGGATGCACATGTCTGGGTGTGCTTCTGGACATGAACAGGGACCTGTTTGGGATCAATGTCACATCGTAGCCACCAGGCTTTGCCAGTCAGACAGGGACTTGAAGGCTGGCTCAGCCATTGCTTGCTTAATTTGGGGTTTTGCATCCTCTTGCAACCCAATTCTTTTCCACTGTCTGCGCCCCTCTCTATGAACCATTTCTGGATTAAGCAGTGTTGCTGTGCTCTGAAGTGAGTGTGGCAGCCCAGACTCGGCCCAGGTGAGAATGTCTTCTCCATCCTGCTAGAGCTGCTAGGATGGATTTCACAACATGAGAAAGAGGAGGTGGGCCAGATGGGAAGCCATAAAGACTGTTTGAGCATCTAATGCCATCCCAGGCCCTGGCCTTACTTAATAGGTTACATTTGCACGTGGGTCAGCTGGGGTCACTTTCCTGTTTCTGTTCCTGCCCCCAGGCCTCCCAGGCAGGATGATCAGACAGATCTGGATAAAATAATAATGAGCTAACCCTTTCCCCCAAATCAGATTGTTGTTTGGTTTGGTTTGGAAACTGAAATGCACTTATGAAATGTTTTGGAATTTGATCCTGATTTATTTGAAATGGAAAGTCCTGGGTGCTTGGTTTAAACAACATTTTTTTTTTTGTGAGTGCACAGCATGCCCCTGGTGGTAGGTTCACTGGTGTCTACATGACCATATGAACACACATGTTCCTTCTATGTGTACACCTGCGTGTCTAGGCTCAGCAACGACCAGGTACTGAAATTCTGAAATATGGTGTTCATCTCCATTTCAGCAACTCTAAAACAGGACATACAGGAAATATCAGCTACCCCTCCTCCATCCTGGAAAAAAAGTTCTGTTCTCCTGAAATTCACAGCCTGATAGCTGCAGACCCAGGAGGCCCAGGCAGTTTGGGTAAGGTTCATATAAACACCCCTGCCACCATCTGAAAGCCATAAATAAGGCCTCTGGGGAAAAGAAAAAGAAACTAGGGCTCTTCTTTTTTCACACTACATTGGCATCTTTTATCTCCAGTAAGACATTGTTTGGCGGAGTAGAGACCGCTGCAGAGTCTGAGGAGGGAAATTAATAGGTGGTCTTAAAATAAAGGCTCTGAGAGAAAAAAAAGCTGGTGGGTTTCCCCCAGCCCCGTCAGAACCTCAACATGAGTTCCAAAGTCCCCATGCAAAGGGTCCTGCCTGGTGTCCCCCAGGCTTTGGTGATGCACAGGGAATGTGGAGACCCTGGGCTCTGTGGCATTCTGACATCCCCCACATAGGTGCTATGGCAGAAGCAGAGCAAGTCTGACCTTTGCTTCTCAGAAAAAACAAATAATAAAAGTGAACTAAATGGCAAGTTCTGAAGAGAGTCAGAGGTCACATGCACATCCCCTGAATGAGCAATGCCCCAGGGACACATAAAAATGCAGGAATAACACCCACTGTGCAAATTTTCTCCTATTGACTATGGTGCAAAGTTCAAATCTAAATATTCATCACTCCTATAACCAGGCACTTTGTTCCAGAATTCTGATTCGAAGAGGCCAAAAGACAGCATTTCTCAATTCACTGGTGTGTCTTGGACTGATGAGCAGTTTCCCCTTCAGAGACTAGACACACCCACATGGAAGGCAGCAGACAGGCCACTCAGTGATCCCATGCTTGAAGAACTCAAGACTCTGGCCAGCACATTTTCCTTCTCACTAAGCCAACACCAACACTTGTGTGTGTGTGTGTGTGTGTGTGTGTGTGTGTGTGTGTGTGTGTGTGTATGCGCGTGTGCCTGTAGGTAAGTAGGTAGGCAAGTAGGCAGATTAGTGGGCAACTTCAAATGTTAGCTCTCACATTACGTTTTTTTTTTCTATTTTTTATTTTTTGAAGTTTTAATATAATTACATAACTTCCCCCTTACTTTTCTTCTCTGTTCTCCCTGCCGTGCACCCTTCCCCGGCTCTCTATCAAATTCACAGCCTCTTTTTCTTTAATTGTTGTCACACACACACACACACACACACACACTATATATATATATGTGTATGTTAGGTCTATATAATACATAAGTCCAGCCTGTTCAGTCTGTGTGTGTCATGTTTTGAGCCATGTCTTGTTTCACTGACCCACACACCTCCTCGTTGGCTCATGAGACTCTGGATCGCCACGTCTCACTGGGGCTACAAAAGCACACATTCATCTTTACACTGGTAGAAAGGATTCAAACTCGGCTTCTCACACTCGTCCTTAACCCACTGAGCCATCTTTTCAGCCCCAAGCCTATTGAATTTGTGGTAAAATTAGGAAAGGAGAGTAGAGATCTCTGTCCTCAATGTTCAAAGCATTTAGGTTAAACAAATCAAATGGCATTCAAAGCATTTAAACACATCAAATTACATCGAGGGGTGTCTTGTAAAGTATTTTTCTTGCATTTGTTGAAGGTTTTTGTTTGTTTAGTTTTTACTGTTTTGGAGGCAGTATGTTTTTCTCTGATGGAGTTCGTGACCATCTCTAGGAGAGCCATTGGTATCCACAGCCAGTGAACTATAATTGCTAAGGGGGCCATTGAAGGTGAATACTGTGTGGGAGAGAATGGGTGTGTGCAACCCAAAAAAAGAAACTAACAGGCTACAAACAAAGACTACCAAGACAATGAAACAGTCAGAAACCCTCCTGCAGGAGGAGGACATCACGAGCGACATCTCTACAGCATGATGCTAGCCTCCTCTGCCTAACTGCCCAGCAAAGGGTGCCAGGAAGCCAAAAAGGAATAGCGCATTTTCTGCTGACTCAAGTATCACTGAAGCAGGCCAGCTAAGAGGGTCATGCTCGGTGACCTCAGACCAAGCTGGGAGTGCCGTCCATTTATTACAAGGTTGGAACCAAGCCACTGATTGCCAACAAAGAGCACTCTGGAAAACCTTAGTGCCAGGGGGTGGCGTAATTACACACAGACAAACCTTACAATAAGACAAAGCTCAAGAAAAGTTAAAAAGAGAATCCCAGAAAAGTAAGGTCAGAAAATGCTTCTGTAATGGTTAAATAATAAATGGCTTAAGGTCTGTGCTACATAGCTCCCTCCCCCTGTGTGTGTGTGTGTGTCTCTGTGTGAGTGTGTGTGTCTGTGTGTGTCTGTGTGTCTGTGTGTGTCTGTGTGAGTGTGTCTGTGTGTGTCTGTGTGCCTGTGTGTATGTCTGTGTGTGTGAGTGTGTGTGTGTGTCTGCGTGTGTCTGTGTATGTATCTCTCTGTGTGAGTGTGTGTGTGTATGTCTGTGTCTCTGTGAGTGTGTGTCTGTGTGAGTGTGTGTGTCTGTGTGAGTGTGTCTGTGTGCCTGTGTGTATGTCTGTGTGTGTGTGTCTGTGTGTGTCTGTGTATGTCTGTGTGAGTGTGTGTGTCTGTGTGTGTCTGCATGCCTGTGTGTATGTCTGTGTGTGTGAGTGTGTGTCTGTGTGTATCTGTGTATATGTCTGTGTGAGTGTGTGTGTGTCTGTGTGTGTCTGCATGCCTGTGTGTATGTCTGTGTGTGTGAGCGTGTGTCTGCGTGTATCTGTGTATATGTCTGTGTGAGTGTGTGTGTGTCTGTGTGAGTGTGTGTCTGTGTGAGTGTGTGTCTGTGTGAGTGTAAGAGAGAGAGAAAAGAGAGAGAGGCGGGGAGAAAGAAAGCATATGTACTTAAGTCTCTTTAAAAGTCTAAAAGATTTTTCACTCTAGAGTCTTACCGACAGGTCCCAGGGTGGAGTTGGCCTGAAAGTGAGATGTGTCCTGTGAGTGATGACTTCCCAACCCTGCGAACTCCACTGAGCAAATGCTCAGTGACCCACTGTTGGCCATTGTGTCCAGAGGAGAATTATACAGACTGATGGATTGTCTCCAACATCAAGAAGTATCTCTAACAGCCTCTAGAGACTTAGGGGAAGACCAAGGCACCTCGGAAGCACCAGGAGCTGTTCTGTATGGTACCAATGCCATCTCCACACAATTAGCTTCTTGCCTTCTCCAGGGATTCATCTCCTTGATATCTCTGCTACCTAGCACATAGATGGATCTCAAAGCATCTATATTATTAATACATATACTAACTAGCTCTTTAGCTGAGAATTGTGTCCTCTTTAAAAGCTTTCTGTGTACTGGGCATGACAACACAAACATCTAAACCCAGCACCCTGGAGGTAGAGGCATGGGATCAAGGTTGAGGCCAACCTGATCTACAGAGTAAACACTGGGCCAGCAAGCATTACACAGTGAGACTCTTTCTTTTCTTGTGTAAAGCATCCATTATAGAATTCGAATGCAGAAGAACACTATTTAACAAAGTGTTGTTATGCCAGAGTTTACTAAAGCATCTTTTTCTAATTTGTACCATCTGACATTTCCTTTACTTGCCCAATAATCTCACATGGCTAGGTTAACATACCATCTACATGTGCAGTACACTATGCTGAGTCGAGGGAGTTACAAATTTCATAAATTACAAATTCAAAGCAGTCTCTGTACCACTTCCAAGTTCCTATTCAGGGTTCAGAAGCTTATTTATTTATTTATTTATTTATTTATTTATTTATTTATTTATTTATTTAATGTACACTGTTGCTGTCTTCAGACACACCCGAAGAGGGCATTGGATCCCATTGCAGATGGCTGAGAGCCACTATGTGGTTGCTGGGAATTGAAGTCAGGACCTCTGGAAGAGCAGTCAGCACTCTTAAGCATTGAGTCATCTCTCCAGCCCTTCTTTCTTTAAGAACCTTATAAGCAACAAACTTACAAGACTAGAGCAGGCTTTGAGGTTAGGAGAAAATGTCATTCTTGTAGAGGACCCAGATTTGACTCCCAGCAGATACATGGCGACAGCCCGTGGCCACCTGCACCTTCAGTTCCAGGACATCTGGTGCCCTCTTCTGGTTTGGAGTATAGTTTTTTGTTTCTGTGTTTCTGTTTGCTTGTTTGTTTGTTTTTATAACCTGTTGCACACATAAACCCAATCAGGTATGTTCTTACCTGTTTACATTTCATTCTCTTCAAGATGGCCGAGTCCATGTCAAGTTTGCTGACAGATCCACGGAAGAGTCTTTTTTATTTTATTTTATTTTACCATGTTTTTTTCTTTCTAGCATTTTCTCTGATTCCTTCTTAAAATTTCTATCTCATTATCTACCTTTCTACAGATAAGTTTTTTTTTTTCCTTTGAGTCCTTACATACATTTTCATGTGGTTACTCTGGTGCCCAGTCTGTATCAGAATCAGGTTCTAACGACTGTTGTGCCTCTTTAGATTCTATCTTCAATGGTCTTTAAAGGGCTTTGTAATTTTTGTTTGTGTTGCTGCTGCTGCTGCTGCTGCTGCTGCTGCTGCTGCTGCTGCTGGTAAAAGCAGGGCCTGGTGCATCGGGCAAGAGGACATTAATGTGAGGATTTCACCCTGCTGTGTCTGGCTACAGTTGATGTTTTTCGGTAGCTGGCACTCCAGAGACTCAAATCCCTTGAGCTGCCTTCTGACTTGATTCAGACTCATGAGAACTCACCCGGGGAGTCTACATTCCACCGCCCTCTCCACCCCTGCTCCTCCTACATTAGAGGCCGTCTCTGAGGCGCAAGGTGTAGAAGGAAGTGTTCCATGGTCTTCTAACTTGAGCTCAACTAGTCTGTTTCCCTGGAAACCTGTCTAGTTACTACCTTGTGCCAGACATGTACAGCTTGAAGGTGCTGGGGTGAGGGGAATGTCTCCCTCATCTAAGATGAGGGAGAAAACCCCTCCTCAAGAAGACTTGAGAACGTCATGGGAAGCCTCGTGGGGTTTTCCACAGTGATGATTCCTTTCCTCTTTCAAACCCACTGGGGAATTTTTCCCAGGCAAAAAAAGCCTAAGCCCTGAAAGGGTCCCCAGGGAGAACTGTCAGCCTCCCTCAAGAATGCAGTGACCTGGATGTTGCACTGTGGGTCTGGTGCACACTCAGCTCCTACAACTCTTTAGAACTCTCCAGACATACCACTATAGCATAGTGACTTTCTCAGCAAGCTGGACTTCAGGTGAGCAGAGGCGAGTTAAAACTTTCTGAATGTGGTTATATCTTCAGTGTGACTTCTTTTTTTTTTATTCGATGTATTCTTTATTTACATTTCAAATGATTTCCCCTTTTCTGGGTCCCCACTACCCGCAAGTCCCATAAGCCCTCTTCCCTCCCCCTGTTCCTCCATCTAAGCCTTCCCACTTCCCTGTTCTGGAATTCCCCTCTACTCTTGCACTGAGTCTTTCCAGAACCAGGGGCCACTCCTCCGTTCTTTTTGGACATCATTTAATATGTGGATTATTTCTTGGGTATTCCAAGTTTCTAGGTTAATATCCACTTATCAGTGAGTGCATACCATGATTGATCTTTTGAGACTGGGTTACCTCACTTAGTATGATGTTCTCTAGCTCCATCCATTTGTCTACGAATTTCATGAATTCATTGTTTCTAATGGCTGAATAGTACTCCATTGTGTAAATATACCACAGTTTTTTATATCCATTCCTCCATTGAGGGACACCTGGGTTCTTTCCAGCTTCTGGCTACTACAAATAGGGCTACTATGAACATAGTGGAACATGTGTCCTTATTACATGCTGGGGAATCCTCTGGGTATATGCCCAGGAATGGTATACCAGGGTCCTCCGGAAGAGCCATGTCCAGTTTTCTGAGAAACCTACAGACTGATTTTCAAAGTGGTTGCACCATCTTACAATCCCACCAGCAGTGGAGGAGTGTTCCTCTTTCTCCACATCCTCACCAGCACCTGCTGTCTCCTGAGTTTTTGACCTTAGCCATTCTGACTGGTGTGAGGTGAAATCTCAGGGTTGTTTTCATTTGCATTTCCCTAATGATTAATGATGTTGAACATTTCTTAAGGTGTTTCTCAGCCCTCCAAAGTTCTTCGTGTGAAAATTCTTTGTTTAGCTCAGTATCCCACTTTTTAATGGGGTTGTTTGGTTCTCTGGGTTCTACCTTCTTGAGTTCTTTGTATATATTAGATATTAGCCCTCTGTCAGATTGAGGGTTGGTGAAGATCCTTTCCCAATCTGTTGGTTGACGTTTTGTCCTTTTGACAGTGTCCTTTGCCTTACAGAAACTTTGTAGTTTTATGAGGTCCCATTTGTCAATTCTTAATCTTAGAGCATAAGCTATTGGTGTTCTATTCAGGAACTTTTCCCCTGTGCCCATGTCCTCAAGGGTCTTCCCCAGTTCCTTTTCTATTAGTTTCAGTGTGTCAGGTTTTATGTGGAGGTCCTTGATCCATTTGGAGTTGAGCTTGTACAAGGAGATAAGAATGGATCGATTCACATTCTTCTGCATGCTGACCTCCAATTGAACCAGCACCATTTGTTGAAAAGACTATCCTTTTTCCACTGGATGCTTTCAGCTCCTTTGTCGAAGACCAAGTGACCATAGGTGTGTGAGTTCATTTCTGGGTCTTCAATCCTATTCCATTGATCCGCTTGCCTGACATTGTACCAATACCATGAGGTTTTTATCACTATTGCTCTGTAGTAAAGTTTGAGGTCTGGGATACTGAATCTCCCTGAAGTTCTTTTACTGTTGAGAATAGTTTTAGCTATCCTGGGTTTTTTGTTATTCCAGATGAATTTGAGAATTGCTCTTTCTAGCTCTATGAAGAACTGGGTTGGGATTTTGATGGGGATTACACTGAATCTGTAGATTGCCTTTGGCAAGATGGCCATTTTAACTATATTAATCCTGCCAATCCACGAGCTTGGAAGATTTTTCCATTTTCTGAGATCTTCTTTGATTTCCTTCTTCAGAGATCTGAAGTTCTTGTCATATAGGTCTTTCACTTGTTTGGTTAGAGTCACACCAAGATACTTTATGCTGTTTGAGGCTGATTGTGAAGGGTGTCATTTCCCTAATTTCTTTCTCAGTCTGCTCATCCTTTGAGTATATAAAGGCTACTGATTTGCTTGAGTTGATTTTGTAGCCAGCCACTTTGCTGAAGTTGTTTATCAGCTGTAGGAGTTCTCTAGTAGAGTTTTTTGGGTCACTTAAGTATACTATCATATTATCTGCAAATAGTGATAGTTTGACTTCTTCCTTTCCAATTTGTACCCCTTCTTAATGAGTGAAAGGAATGTTACATTCTTTTTTGTCCATGTTTCTTATAGAAACAGTGGGAGTAACACTGTCTTAGTTAGGGTTTCCATTGCTGTGAACAGACGCCACCATGTCCAAGGCAACTCATAAAGAAAAACATTCTGTTGGGGCTGGCTTACAGGTTCTGAGGTTCAGTCTATTATTGTCATGGTGGGAAGCATGGAAGCATCCAGGCAGACATGGCACTAGAGTTACTGAGAGTTCTACCTCTTGTTCTGAAGACAACCAGAAGACTTCCTCCACACAGCTAGAAGGAGGGACTCAAAGCCCATCCCCACAGTGACATATTTCCTCCAACAATGCCACACCTCCTAATAGTGTCACTCCCGAGGGCCACGAATTCAAACACATGAGTCTAAGGGTACCAATCCTAGTCAAACCATGACAAACACTTCTCACACTCTTCACAAATCAGAACGTAACATGTAAATAGTGAAGTGTTGTCATGAATAAATAAATGGTTAGATAAGCACAAGGAGACCGTACACTTTCAAGTCAGTCTCAATGGTTAATTTTTCTTTAATGATTCCTGCTAAGACTAAAATACCAGTGCCACTGAGTTACAGGAAAATGAATAAGATACAAATGTAGCTGAAGTACCAACAGCACATAGAGCTGTAACCAACGATTTCTACACCATACCTATCTCCATCTCTATATCTCTATCTCCATCTCCATCTCCATCTCCATCTCCATCTCCATCTCTATCTCCATCTCCCTCTCCCTCTCCATCTCCACGTCCACCTCCACCTCCATCTCCATCTCTATATATCTATATTATCTATATCTATATCTCTCTATATCCATCTCTCTATATCTATCTATATGATATATATATATAGATAGATAGATAGATAGATAGTCAGATAGACAGACAGATATGGCTTCACATAGAGGATCAGTGGTGTGATTTAACGACAGTATGACTTTACCTCTTAGGCCTATCTAGTCACAATATTCAATCTTCTCAGAATGCACACATTTTCTTTACCATCACACACTGCAATTATCAGGCACTTAACAAAGGCTGCAGTCAGTGAGCCTGGAGAGCTAGGCCTCTCACTACAGTTGATGAAGGCACACACGGAAGTACCCAATCACAAAAGTTTATATGAAAAATCACAAATTTCTATATATTGCTGGAGAGCATACCTTGATTCCATAGTATCCTAATTTGTTTTCTGTTACTGCCTAGGGACTTTACTACCCACAGTGGGCTGGAATCTCTTAAACCAATTGGCAATTAAGAAAATCTCCCACAGAGAAGCCTACAGGCTAATTCAATGGATGGAAATGCCCAACTGAGGCTCTCTTTTCCAAAGTGCATAGTCAATAACCAGTATTAGCAAAATATTAGATGTGGTATTTTAAATACTTTTATGACTAGTGTATTGGTATACCACTTCATAGCTGAATATTAAATAAAATAAATAATTTAATATCATACTTGCTAAGTACTAAGTAAGTAGCAGAGGCAGTGATCCTTGTAAAAGATCAAACACCCCATGTACAGTGGAGAATGGGATACTTGTCACCACCTCCCTTTGTAGATACTTCAAAGAACCTATTAACACTAAATGGTACTGTTAGCTGAGGTGACCCACCACACACGTCATATTATACATGAGATGGAGACCACCAAGCAAGACTTGTCAAAGAAAACTGCTTTGTAGTGCTTTGGTGATTGCTCCCTTCAGGTGAGGATCTGAAGTGAGAATTGAAATCTAAAAAGCTAAGAAAAGGCTTTGGTGGAAAAAAGAGTGGTGTGTGGTGTGGTTTGCCTTTCTATAGACAGGGAGTTGGGAGGGAGTGTGTCTTTAAATAACCAGCCCACCCCATGCAGAATTTGAATCCTTCCATGCAAACAAGAATTCTTGATCCATGGCTCACATTTCAAATATGAAAGCTACGTAAATAACACGTGGCTATTTAAATACAGAGTTGACTTAACATTATGAAGTAAAGTTAAAGACTGGCTTTGCCTTTGGTGCTTACTGACTACCCACAGCCCCAGTGTTGCAAGGGAAAAGACACTGTCAACTCTGAAGTTTCTCCTGGGGCTATGCTGAGCCACACTCTTCCTTTCCTGTATTTCAGTTTGCAAGAAACATTTATCAAGCCCACAGCTAATGCATTTCTGCAGTGCCCAGAGGCCTTCATGACACATGCATTTTAAAGCATTTTTTTGCTTTTGACTTTGGGAGGCAAACGTCTTCCCAGAAAATCCTGGGACACCTACCAGAAGCTTTTGATTTCAGAATTACCTTGGCTCCAAAGCCCTGCTTTGTTACAGTATCGTTTTGCTTGAGGTTCTCATCTTCTTTCATTGCCTTCATTGCAGGTGTGTTTTTATTTCTTCACCTTTCCTGTTTATTCTTACCCTTCTCTTTATTTTTTGTTGAATATATTCTTCATTTACATTTCAAATGTTATACCCTTTCCCACTTTCCCCCCTCTCAGAAAACCCCCACCCCATCCTCCCACCCCCTGCCTGCAAGAATACACCCCTCCATCCAACCCACTTCCACCTACTCCCCCTCAATTTCCCCACAGTGGGGCATCTATTGAACCTTCATAGGACCAAGGAACTCTCCTCTCACTAATGCCCAACAATGCATTCCTATGCCACACTTTTGGCTGGAACCATGTGTGCCTCCTAGGAGTCCTGGGACATCTGGGTGGCCTACATTGTTGTTCTTCCCATGGGGCTGTAAACCCCTTCAGCTCCTCCAGTCTGCCCTCCAACTCGTCCATTGAGGACCCCATGCCCAGTCCAATAGTTGGCTGCTAGCGTCTGCCTCTGTATGTCTAAGGTTCTGGCAGGGACCCTCCAGAGACAACCATAACAGGCTCGTTTCAGCACATGCTTCTTGTCGTCCATAATAGTGTCGGGGTTTGGTGATTACCCTTCTCTTTCAGAAAGATTTGTCAGTTTCTTTTGCCAACTAGTTTCTCTTAAGCCCTTGAGTGAAAACCAGCTTTGTCCAGTTTTCATCTTCTTAACTCTAGTCTGGCCCCCCCCCTTTTACCCTTTCCTTAGGGTTCTGTGTTCCTCACTCTGTGACTGCCATGGGAGTCAAGGGATAAACAGCAAATGATACTTGTGCTCCATCCCCCTGAGATTATAACTGAAGAGAAGGCCTGTGATGGGACATGTCATTAAGTCACTGGCAGTGGCTCTAGTGTAGTAACAAGTTAAATGTTAATGCCGATTAGCTTCTCCTATAATCCAGCTGAGCTGAAGGCAGGGCCCAGGAAAATGGTGCATGGACAATGCTGCATGTAAGGAAGGGAGGTCCCAAGGTGATGTCAAAGAAGAGTTAAGATGTGAGAGACCTGCAGAGAGAGGGAGGTCTGCCCAGGAAAGAAAGGCCTTGAGTAGGGCATAGGTAGAAGGGAAGAGACAAAATGAGATACAAGGGAAAGACATGGAGGTGACTACCTGGCCAACTTCCCTTGTCTGTAAAAGGAGTATAGAGGTGACTGGCCAACTTCCCTTGTCTGTAGGAGATGGAGGTCACTGGCCAACTTCCCTTGTCTGTAGGAGATGGAGGTCACTGGCCTACTTCCCTTGTCTGTAGGAGATGGAGGTGACTGGACAACTTCCCTTGTCTGTAGGAGATGGAGGTGACTGGCCTATTTCCCTTGTCTGTAGGATGTGGAGGTGACTGGCCTACTTCCCTTGTCTGTAGGATGTGGAGGTGACTGGCCTACTTCCCTTGTCTGTAGGAGATGGACGTGACTGGACAACTTCCCTTGTCTGTAGGAGATGGAGGTCACTGGCCAACTTCCCTTGTCTATAGGATATGGAGGTGACTGGCCTACTTCCCTTGTCAGTAGGAGATGGAGGTTACTGGCCTACTTCCCTTGTCTGTAGGAGATGGATGTCACTGGCCAACTTCCCTTGTCTGTAGGAGATGGAGGTCATTGGACAACTTCCCTTGTCTGTAGGAGATGGAGGTGACTGGCCAACTTCCCTTGTCTGTAGGAGATGGAGGTGACTGGCCTACTTCCCTTGTCTGTAGGAGGTGGAGGTGACTGGCCTACTTCCCTTGTCTGTAGGAGATGGAGGTGACTGACCAACTTCCCTAGTCTGAAGGAGATGGAGGTGACTGGACAACTTCTCTTGTCTGTAGGAGATGGAAGTGACTGGCCAACTTCCCTTGTCTGAAGGAGATGGAGGTGACTGGACAACTTCCCTTGTCTGTAGGAGATGGAGGTAACTGACCAACTTCCCTTGTCTATAGGAGATGGAGGTAACTGGACAACTTCCCTTGTCTGTAGGAGATGGAGGTGACTGACCAACTTCCCTTGTCTGTAGGAGATGGAGGTGACTGACCAATTTCCCTTGTCTGTAGGACATGGAGGTCACTGGCCTACTTCCCTTGTCTATAGAGATGGAGGTGACTGGCCAACTTCCCTTGTCTGTAGGAGATGGAGGTGACTGGACAACTTCCCTAGTCTGTAGGAGATGGAGGTGACTGGCCAACTTCCCTTGTCTGTAGGAGATGGAGGTGACTGGACAACTTCTCTTGTCTGTAGGAGATGGAGGTGACTGGCCTACTTCCCTTGTCTGTAGGAGATGGAGGTGACTGGACAACTTCCCTTGTCTGTAGGAGATGGAGGTGACTGGCCTACTTCCCTTGTCTGTAGGAGATGGAGGTGACTGGACAACTTCTCTTGTCTGTAGGAGATGGAGGTGACTGGCCTACTTCCCTTGTCTGTAGGAGATGGAGGTGACTGGACAACTTCTCTTGTCTGTAGGAGATGGAAGCGACTGGCCAACTTCCCTTGTCTGAAGGAGATGGAGGTGACTGGACAACTTCCCTTGTCTATAAGAGATGGAGGTAACTGACCAACTTCCCTTGTCTATAGGAGATGGAGGTAACTGGACAACTTCCCTTGTCTGTAGGAGATGGAGGTGACTGACCAACTTCCCTTGTCTGTAGGAGATGGAGGTGACTGACCAATTTCCCTTGTCTGTAGGAGATGGAGGTCACTGGCCTACTTCCCTTGTCTGTAGGAGATGGAGGTGACTGGCCAACTTCCCTTGTCTGTAGGAGATGGAGGTGACTGGACAACTTCCCTTGTCTGTAGGGGATGGAGGTGACTGGACAACTTCCCTTGTCTGTAGGAGATGGAGGTGACTGACCAACTTCCCTTGTCTGTAGGAGATGGAGGTGACTGATCAACTTCCTTTGTCTGTAGGAGATGGAGGTAACAGGCCAACTTCTCTTGTCTGTAGGAGATGGAGGTGACTGGACAACTTCCCTTGTCTATAGGAGATGGAGGTAACTGGACAACTTCCCTTGTCTGTAGGGGATGGAGGTGACTGGCCAACTTACCTTGTCTGTAGGAGATGAAGGTGACTGGCTAACTTCCCTTGTCTGTAGGAGATGGAGGTCACTGGCCTACTTCCCTTGTCTGTAGGAGATGGAGGTGACTGGACAACTTTCCTTGTCTGTATGAGATGGAGGTGACTGGCCTACTTCCCTTGTCTGTAGGAGATGGAGGTCACTGACCAACTTCCCTTGTCTGTAGAAGATGGACGTGACTGGCCAACTTCCCTTGTCTGTAGGAGATGGAGGTCACTGGCCAACTTCCCTTGTCTGTAGGAGATGGAGGTGACTGACAAACTACCTTTGTCTGTAGGAGATGGAGGTAACAGGCCAACTTCCCTTGTCTGTAGGAGATGGAGGTGACTGGACAATTTCCCTTGTCTGAAGGAGATGGAGGTGACTGGACAATTTCCCTTGTCTGTAGGGGATGGAGGTGACTGGCCAACTTCCCTTGTCTGTAGGAGATGGAGGTGACTGGCCAACTTCCCTTGTCTGTAGGAGATGGAGGTGACTGGCCAACTTCCCTTGTCTGTAGGAGATGGAGGTGACTGACCAACTTCCCTTGTCTGTAGGAGATGGAGGTCACTGGCCTACATCCCTTGTCTTTAGGAGATGGAGGTGACTGGCCAACTTCTCTTGTCTGTAGGAGATGGAGGTGACTGGCCTACTTCCCTTGTCTGTAGGATATGGAGGTGACTGGACAACTTCCCTTGTCTGTAGGAGATGGAGGTGACTGACCAACTTCCCTTGTCTGTAGGAGATGGAGGTCACTGGCCAACTTCTCTTGTCTGTAGGAGATGGAGGTGACTGGACAACTTCCCTTGTCTGTAGGAGATAGAGGTGACTGGACAACTTCCCTTGTCTGTAGGATATGGAGGTTACTGGACAACTTCCCTTGTCTGTAGGATATGGAGGTGACTGGCCAACTTCTCTTGTCTGTAGGAGATGGAGGTGACTGGCCAACTTCCCTTGTCTGTAGGAGATGGAGGTGACTGGCCAACTTCCCTTGTCTGTAGGATATGGAGGTGACTGGCCAACGTCCCTTGTCTGTAGGAGATGGAGGTGACTGACCAACTTCCCTTGTCTGTAGGAGAAGGAGGTGACTGGACAACTTCCCTTGTCTGTAGGATATGGATGTGACTGGACAACTTCCCTTGTCTGTAGGATATGGATGTGACTGGACAACTTCCCTTGTCTGTAGGATATGGAGGTGACTGGCCAACTTCTCTTGTCTGTAGGAGATGGAGGTGACTGGACAACTTCCCTTGTCTGTAGGAGATGGAGGTGACTGGACAACTTCCCTTGTCTGTAGGATATGGAGGTGACTGGCCAACTTCTCTTGTCTGTAGGAGATGGAGGTGACTGGACAACTTCCCTTGTCTGTAGGAGATGGAGGTGACTGGACAACTTCCCTTGTCTGTAGGAGATGGAGGTGACTGGCCAACTTCCCTTGTCTGTAGGAGATGGAGGTGACTGGACAACTTCCCTTGTCTATAGAAGTCACGGGCATCTGCTCACCTATGCTCACTGAGGTTCTATCAGGTTGCTTGTCCCCTTTAATATGATAATGGGGTTCACAAGAAGAACCAAAGAACCAGAGAGCCAAATTCCATTGCTGCTGAGCCTCGTGAGCTTAGTATTCAATGAGTCCTCTGTTCTCCTTCCTATACTTGAACCATAAGAACAATATGGGTCTCTCTGGTTCTATGATGCAGGGCAGTGCTTCAATAAGAGCAATAGCAGAGCCTGTCACATCACTGCCTCTCCACACAGCACCTCTATCTTCATCTGCTCCTATATCAGGCTCTGTAGCCAACTGATTACAGTGCTGTGTTTGTTAGACCTGACTGTACCAACAATGTGGTATTTGTTAGAATTGACTGTTTGGTAGAACTGTACCAAGGATGCTGTGCTTGTCAGAACTGACTGTACCAATGAGTTTGATGAAATAACTGATCCACTTGCCTCAGAGCTTCTGTCTGACTCTTAAACCCTTGAGTACATATTAGAAAGTTAAGTATGCAGGAAGAAAGGAGGCAGAGGGAGGAAGGAGACAAGGAGAGAGAGTACTTCGTACTATTGCCCATCTGGGGCAGGAGAGACTGGTTGTCTCCACAAAGCAAGCCACAGAGTGTCTTTTCCAGTAAGTGCTACTTGTTAATGAGACAGGGGGACTAAGATCACCCAGCTCTGTTTTCAGAAAGCTTCTACAGGAAGTTGACAGATCATTAGAGAAATGCAGCAAAATTCTTATGTGCCTATGATATATGATTTTTGAAAGCTGCATTGTTTTTTGTGGGAAAAGGTGGGGTCTGCTGATTTGGAAGGCAGGTAGAAGCTGGCTTGTGAGGTTCCAGTTAATGTGCCCGGGGTCATCACTTTTGGGAAAGACTAGCCCTCTTTGCCAAAAGAGGGCAGCACAGAGAACTGTCTAGTCTAAAAACCAAACCCTCCAGTTGAGAGAAAGAACTTGGCCATGATTTAGAGAGAAGTCTATTTCTCTTTTCAAATTTTCCAACTTGCTATGTTGCACTCCACATCTGATTACATTAGTCACGTTGCATTACACCATATCCAACGTGACATGGTGCATTGGGATAGTGAGCTGTGTATGAAGATGTACCAGCAGCCACTCTGGATGTCAGAGCTCAGCCAGCCATCTTCCTGGGAACATCGTTAGTTCAGGTGAAGTATCAAATTCTCCTATGGGGGGATACTCATTAGCCCCCATTATTCCTTGGTCAAGTCACCAAGTATATGATTCTAGTGCCCTTCCTTAAACACTGATGATGTCCTAAGCCTAAACTACAATGTTCTTTCTCCCAGACACTATCTTCAGTGATAGCCTCAACATTCTATTTTTCAAGATACTTTCAAATTCATTATCTTGCTCATATCCCACACTCTTAGAAGCCCAACCTTAGCAGAGACTGTCACATTTACTTATGGGATTGTACGTGTGTATGTGTGTGTGTGTGTGTATTAATATGTTCCCGTGGGTTGCTGTCCATGTGTATGGAGATCCGATGGCAAACTCTGGTGTTATTTCTCATGCTCATCAACCTTGGTTTTTGACACAAGATTTCTCAATGGCTGCAACTAGCCAAGTGGGGTGAGCTGTCTGGCCTTCAATCCCCAGGCATCAACCTGTCTATGCCTAGAGACATAATTCCCAGCATAGGAATTACCACAGTTGTGCTATCATGTCTAGACTTTTTATGGGTGTTCTGGAGATTGAATGGGTCCAGCTGAGTTATCACCCTGATTTTAAATGGCCAGAAAGAAGTATCTTTCTTTCCCTGGGACTTTTCTTTGAGTTGGGTGAGGAAGGCAGCTGCTATCATAGCCCCGCCTTTGCAGCGGAGAACAGCCAGCCGGCCAGCTGTGGCCACGTGTGGCCCATGCTCACATGTGCCTGTATAAGGAGCTGCTTTGCATCTGGTGCTTCACATGACTTAATTTTATTTTGATCTAAGTTCTGATTAAAAGGAAACTCTTGGAATCACATATCATAATAATAGTATAATAACTTCAAGACGAATTAAGATGTTTTCCCACAGAGGGAAGTAAAAAACATAATACCATCTTCCCAGGAAACATAAGCCTGAGCAGCTATAACACAGTTAAAGCAAACATTGGACAGAGGTTGTACTTGATTCTTACAACAGCCTTTCTTCCCTTCAAGTGACTCAAAGTAGCTTCTACACTTTGGGTTCTCTCTCATCATAGAGAACCCAGCTCCAGTTTCATGTCTGAGGAAAAATGCTAACTGACCTTCGGCCATTATAACCTGACAGTAACTGCCAGGGCAAAGATGTGCGTGATGCCGTCCTTTCCTAGAGAAAGTAAAACCCTTCTAAGAATTGCTATTCTGTCTACCAGTGAACTTCTGAGTTATGCCGTGCGTGTCTGTGTGTGTAGGCTGGAGGCCAGTATCAGGCTTCTTTTTCTGTCATGCCGCACCTTATTTTCTGAAACAGGGCCTCTTGCTAAGCCTGGAGCTCACTAAAGCTCTGCCTGGGTTTGCAGGCGTAAGCTGCTGTGCTCAGTGGTTTATTTTATTTTATTTTATTTTATTTTATTTTATTTTATTTTATTTTATTTTATTTTAAAACATGGCTACTGGAGATCGAACCCCTGTCCCCTCACATATGAAGGCAAGCTCTTTACTGACTGATTCATCTCCTCAGACATCCCCAATATTTCTTAAATCAACTTCTGGCCAAATAATGGAATTAATGTATCTGAACAGGACTGAGGCCACCATGCTTAGAGCATTCCACCTGACGTGTATGGAAGCCCTGAGAAAAACTGTTCCAACAGCAGACAGGAAGCAGAAGAAGAGTAGTGAAGGTCAGCGGGAGAAAGACTTGGGAAGCGTCAGTCTGGCATGCCGTTCTTGAAGTGGGAAGGGTCGAGTCCTAGGTGTCCTCAGATTGTCATAGAAACCATTCATTCCCCATGAGCAGGCTCTCTGCATCTGGAGTGAGGGCCCAGCGTCTGTGGAGTGTTCAGTCCCCTCAGAGTAGACCATGTTTTTTTTTTTTTAAAGAACTATGTACATTTTTCCTTCCACATGGTAGACTCAAATATGTGTGTACTGCATATATATGTATGTACGTGTGTGTACTGCATACATGTATGTATATATGTGTGTATATATGTATGTATGTGCATGTGCGCGTGTGTGTGCACATGTATTATGATATTGACCTTCCTAAGATTGTTTTCCACTAAGTTTTCCAAAAATAATTTCTGCAGTACCTAAAATTGAACTTCTTTCTTGGCCCTACTAAGGTATCTTGGGCTAACTCTTGAAGTTTGCTGACTATCCTAAATTGTTAATTATTGCCACTTTGGTATATATCAATTTCATCAAGTAAAAAGATTTATAAAATTTCTGGAGGAGTACCGGGAGGCATGGAGAAAATACAGTTCCGAGATATTGGGGCATGGAGACCACACCTTGCTGATGACTTCCACGTAAGATCCACGCCAGCTGCCTGCTGGCTCCCAGCTCAGGGAAGCAGCCCAATAAACTAGGCTGATCTGAGACTTCAACACACTGCAAAGATAAATTTCTAGCAGACACTGGAAGAATGTCCTGGCTAGTGAGAGAGTGAATTCATTCCTTTGCCAAATGTCAGCTCTGAACCAGGCACTCCCCTAGACATTGGGCATGCCCTTTCACATATGAATAACACACTTATCAAATTTGTCTGGGGAGAAGATGGACAACACAAAGGAGTCAAGTGTGTCCCAATATTGATTCAAGAGATGACATGGAAAATCTAGAAGCAGGTGATGTCTGGTCTAGTAAGAGTTAAATGGCACTCGAGGCTGCAGAACCCTTAACTTTGACCTTTGATAATCAAACAGCAATGGAAGGAAGCAGTTCTCAATGTACAAGGGCATTAGACTAAGCATCTCAGGGAACAGGGCAAAGTCCAGCTACCATTATGTCCAGATGAATCTTGTATGCAGTAGGAAATTCCTTATGAAAATCAGAATGCAATGCCACAGCTGAATTGGTGACAAGAGTGTAGGAACCCCAGCCCCCTAGCCTAAGATGGGACCTGCAGCCCAGGAGCAGAGCTAACCACTCTGCAGTCCCAGGAGGGTCTGAGAATTCGACTTTCACTCTCGGGCCACCACCCTCTTCCTAGCAAACCCTCTCTCTTGACCTGTCAATCCTCATTTCTCCAATTTCAGAGCTGCTGTGGCCCATTAGATCAGCAGGATGTAGCAATCTGCTCCCCCTTGAGGCTGTGTTTGAGGCATACTAAGTTCAACCTGAATGAGACAGTTTGCTTCTCAGCATTACAGGAACTACTAACCAAGATGATACACAATTACAGTAATCTAAACTTAAAGACACATGCGTCACGCGCAAACCATGTCGAGCCGCTCAGCTCTGCAGAGTAAAGTAGTCCTATAGTTTAGTTAGGCTTGGCTCTCAAAGTTACAAAACCATCCTCACCCCAAGCTACGCATGCTGGATAACAAAGTACTTTCTCTCCTAATCCCCATCACCTCCTCTTCTTGTAAGCACATTAACAGTTGTAAACTTCAGGCAATTGGTTATTCTCCAGCAACACCACTTTGTAGTGTTACAGAAAGGCTTATTGCTCATCAATTTTAATTAACAGCCTTGGCTGATTTGACGATTAGATTCTTGGAATTTACCACTTAAATACCAGCTCTTCACATGTCAGGAGAGTATGATTCCTCTCTTCTAACCAGAGCAAATTGCCCCAATCCTGTACGAATAAATTCTCCACTTCCCAGAACCGACGGCAAATTCAGAGCCCCATAAAATTCACGCATGGCTCGCTGCTGTAGCTGCGTAATTAAAAGAAAACTAATATATCGACTACTTCTCCTCAAAATAGCATGCATAAGTCACTGCTGCCTGAGGGAAGCTTGTTGCTAAAAGGATTATGGGCAATATCGTCTTTATGATTAAAGAGAAAGCATAGCCTCTGTCTCCTCTCACACGGACCCCAAATGCTCCATGCTAATGTTCTGCATAAGTCTTGAGCTATCGCGACAGCCGTAAGGAGGTGGCTGCCCACCAGACAGCTCGGCCACTTTATGTCTGCCGCTCTGGCTCTCCAGTCCAATCCATAGAAGGCTTATTTTTAACAGTGACTAAAGGGCTCCACACTCTAATTTATGCACACATATAAAATCAATAATTACTTAGCCGACCTTTTCATTCGTCTAAATTTGGCCTGGCATAATGGAAGCTGTCCACACAGTTCCCATTGAGAATGATAAACAGGAGACGGCTGCACATCTCCTTCACTCGACTCAGGGGTCAGAGGCAGTTCGAAGCTCAGCCAGTTCTTGATCAGAGCCACGCAGGCCTTTCCTCAAGGCAGGCTCTATTTTGTGTTTTGTTTTGGTTTTATTTTTTTGCTGTTATTTTTAATTAATTAATTAATATTAATTTTTTACATTCCATATTTTATTCCCCACCCCATCCTTCCCACCCCCTGTCTCCACATGGATGTCTCTACTACCCCACACCCCACCTTAACTCTAAACGCCCTAGGACCTCCAATCTCTTGAGAGTTAGTAGCATCATGTCTGAATGCACACAGACCCGGCAGTCCTCTACTGTATATCTGCTGCTGTCTGCTGCCTGTTGGTCGTCCAGTGTTTGAGAGATCTCAAGGACCCGATTAAATGAGACTGCAGTCCTCCTACAAGAATGGCCTTTCCCTCAGCTTCTTCCAGTTTTCCCTAATTCAACAACAGAAATCGGCTGCTTCTGTCCATTGGTTGGGTGAAATATCTGCATCTGACCCTTTCAGTTGTTTGTTGGGTCTTCCAGAGTTCGGTCATGCTAGGTCCCTTTTTGTGAGCACTCCATAGCCTCAGTAATAGTGTCAGGCCTTGGGACCTCCCCTTGAGCTGGATCCCACTTTGGGTCAATCACTGGACTTTCTTTTCCTCGGGCCTCTCTCTATTTCCATCCCTGTAATTCAGACTGGAACAATTATGGGTCAGAGTTGTGACTGTGGGATGGCCTCCCTGTCCCTCATTTGATGCCCTGTCTTCCTGCTGGAGGTGGGCTCTATAAGGTCCCTCTCCCTACTGACAGGCATTTCATTTAAGGTCCCTCCCTTTGAGTCCTTAGAGTCTCTCACCTCCCAGGGCTCTGGTGCATTCCAGAGTTCGGTCATGGTAGGTCCCTTTTTATGAGCACTCCATAGCCTCAGTAATAGTGTCAGGCCTTGGGACCTCCCCTTGACCTGGATCCCACTTTGGGCCTATCTCTGGACATTCTTTTCCTCAGGCTTCTCTCCATTTCCATCCCTGTAATTCAGATTGGAACAATTATGGGTCAGAATTGGGTCCCCCCCCATCCTCCTATCTCCCGAAGTTACCTGTTTCCATTCTTTCTGCTGACCCTCGAGGCTTCAGTCCTTTTCCCTCACCCAACACCAGATCAGGTTCTCCTCTCCACTCCCCTACTCTCCCCCCACCCCATCTACTTTCCCTCCCAGGTCTCTCCCTCCCTCCCAACTTGTGACTGCTTTCTTCTCCCTCCCACGTGGGACTGAGGCATCCTCACTTGGGCACTTCCGCTTGTTGACCTTTTTGAGTTCTGTGAACTGCATCTTGAGTACTCTGGGTACTCTGCACTTTTTTTTTGTTTTGTTTTTTGGCTAACATCCACTTATTAGTGAGTACATACCATGCACATCCTTTTGGGTCTGAATTACCTCGATCAGGATATTTTCTAGTTCCATCCATTTGCCTGCAAAACTCAAGATGTCTTTTTTCTTAATAGCTGAGTAGTATTCCATTGTGTAAATGAACCACATTTTCTGTATCCATGCTTCTTTTCTGGGATATCTTGGTTTTTTTTCCAGCTTCTGGCTATCACAAATAAGGCTGCTATGAACACAGTAGAGAATGTGCCCCTATGGCATGGTGGGGCATCTTTTGGGTATATTCCCAAGAGTGGTATAGCTGGGTCTTCAAGCAGATCTATTTCCAGTCTTCTGAGGAACCTCCAGATTGATTTCCAGAGTGGTTGTACCAGTGTGCAATCCCACCAGCAATGGAGAACTGTTCCTCTTTCTCCACATCCTCTCCAACATATGTTGTCACCTGTGGTCTTGATCTTAGCCATTCTGATTGGTATAAGGTGGAATCAATCTCAGGATCATTTTGATTTGCATTTCTCTGATCACTAAGGACTATGAACATTTCTTTAGGTGCTTCTCAGCCCTTCGCGATTCCTCAGTTGTGAAATCTCAGTTTAGTTCTATACCCCATCTTTTTATTGGGTTGTTTGGTTTTTTTGGTGATTAGTTTCTTGAGTTCTTTATATATTTTGGATATTAGCCCTCTATCGGATGTGGGGTTAGTGAAGATTTGTTCCCCCAATCTGTAGGTTGCCGATTTGTCTTATTGACTATGTCTTTGCTTTACAGAAGCTTTCTAGTTTTGTGAAGTCCCATTTATCAATTCTTGATCTTAGGAGCATGAGCCGTTGGAGTTCTGTTTAGGAAATCCTCACCCCCCACCCACCTACCCACCCCCATGCCAATGAGTTCAAGGCTCTTTCCTACTTTCTCTTTTATTAGATTCAGTGTATCTGGTTTTATGTTGACGTCCTTGGACTTGAGCTTTGTGCAAGGTGACAAATATGGGTCCATTTTCATTTTTCTACATACAGCCAGCCAGTTAGACCAGCATCATCTACTGAAGATACTTTCTTTTTCCATTGTATATTTTTGGGTTCTTTTTCAAAGATCAAGTGTCCGTAAGTGTGTGGTTTTATTTCTGTGTGTCTTCAATTGTATTCCATTGATCAGTGTGTCTGTCTGTGTACCAATACCATGCAGTTTTTATCACTATTGCTCTGTAATAAAGCTTGAGGTCAGAGATGGTGATTTCCCCTGAAATCCTTTTATTGCTAAGAATGGTTTTTGGCATTCTGTTTTTGTTTTGTTTTGTTTTGTTTTGTCTTTCCAGATGAATTTGAGAATTGCTCTTTCCATGTCTTTGAAGAATTGTTTTGGGATTTTGATGGGGATTCCATTGAATCTATAGGTTGCTTTTGGTAGGATGGCTATTTTTACTAGGTTAATTCTGCCAATCTATGAGCATGGGCGATCTCTCCATTTTCTGAGATCTTTTTCCATTTCTTTCTTGAAAGATTTGAAATTTTTTCATACAGGTCTTTCACTTGTTTGGTTAGAGTTACCCCAAGATATTTTATAATATTTGTGGCTATTGTGAAGAGAGTTGTTTCCCTAATTTCTTTCTCAGCCTGTTTTGATGAGCCCTGGGTCTGGTCTTTTCCCAAATAGGAATTCTAACTTTAACTCATTATTGGCTTTGTGCAATGCTCACTTTCAGTGGGTTGGTCTACCCAATTAGAGAGAACAGTTCTCATAATGAATAGCAGAAACAGCAATAGGTACTATCCCCAGAATGGGCAGAAGCTAAAAGGGAGCTCAGATAAAAGTTGCTTGCAAGTGTCCTTGTGCCAGAGGGCAATAGTCATGGCCCCAGATAGGCTCCTGCTTATTCTATCCAATGGCCTCTTTTTACTGCAGGGTTTTCTACGGTTGTGCTTGGATACGTCAAGGGGATTCATTTCCCACTGAGTGTGTGCTAATGTGGCCTAATGCAACAGATGCTTGTACTTTCCCGCCATTCCTCAGAATTATTCACACTTGCCTGAAAAGGCTTTCATTTTCCATGATCAGGGAAGAAGCAGGATGGCTACGCCTGCTCTTCCTCACTCCCTGTGCGTATAGTTCTATGCCACCGTCCATCCTGAATGAGAGGCACAGCCACCTTTGCCAAATGGCATCGCCAACCAGAACTTGGATGGGAACTTCGAGTTTGTTCTCTGTGCCTGCAACTTTATGTGCTTTCCTCCATCGCCAAAATATCTCAGCTATGGTGCTGGAGGACCACCACAGCACTTAACAACATGGAATGCTATTTATTACACATTTATTACACACCGGCCAATTTTTAAGGTACTCAATATCTACTAACTCACAGTCTTCCCTGCAAGCCTGGTGAGGGTGCAGATGAAACAGCTAAGTCACCTTACCCAAGGTCACACTGACAGGGAGTGACAGATCCATGTGCACGGTCCGTGTGATCCAATTCCAAGGGTCTGTGAAGTACTCCCAGATTTTGAATGCTACATACATTATCTTTCTGAAGCCTCCTAACAGGCTTTGGCCTCCGACCCGGCTTCTAGCCACTGTGCTGTTCTAACCTCCTTAGATTTCTGCCCAGCAACACAGTATCTCCTTAGAAGGCTTGAACAAAGGCTCAGTCAGAAGGACCTGTTACCCATCAGACATCCTCCGACAGCAGTCCCTCTGTTTATCAACCACTGTTTAGGAAAGTTCGTATTCCTCAGCAAGGATGCCTGGCATGCAAAAAACCCAGTGCACATCCAGCGAGTGCTCGCACTAGGGAGCAGTGAGGGAAAGATCACAGGGCCCGGAAGCCAGGAGGGGAGGGAGAAGGAGGCTGAGGAGAGGCTTTGGAACACAAAAGCCCCAGACTCTCAGGGGTTTGGTGGCCAGCTGCTCACATCTTTGCATAAAACATGGGCACAGGGCTGTCGGGGGATGCGGTTAGGAAGGCTCCTGGGGGCAACCAGCAAATTGGAGCATGTGCCTCGGTGCGGGGCAGAGTTAAGGGAAAAGGAGGCTTTTCTCTTGCATGCGCCTAAGCAGCGCATATTGCACAGAGCTGAGTGGAGACTGAACGATTCCAGTGCTAAGACGCTCTGTATGTCGCTTTAAATTCTCCTGGCAGCATCCAATGTCCTCACCAACACAGAGGGGAATCTAGCCACCTGTCAACCCCAAGACACACTACCGACTGTTCGGGGAGATATTCTAGACAGGAAGGAGCCTGCCACAGTAATTACAGCACACTGTGATGGCCTTAAACACTACCATCCTCCGTGCATTATCTGAGGCTTTTTGTCAGCCCCTCTGAAAGCCATCAGCTAACTGGGCATGCTTTACTGGCCAAAGAAACCGATGCTTGGCTTTGGGTGATTTGTGGAATCTGAATTCTCATTATGCAGAAAGTATTACAGTCCACAGTTGAAAACCCCCTAAGGAAGAAATGCCAGGTGCCAGAAATGACAGAGAAATCTAGGGACAGGACACCAAGATTGTTTAATTATACACACTGGATTTTTTTTTAAATGGATTCATTTCACTTAAAGAATGTTCAGTTTTTATTTTTTAAAAAAATTAAAAACAAATCCTTAAATATGTCCACACAGCAAAGTGGTAAGCTTTAGAGCTTAGGATTATTTAAGATATAATTAAATTACAAATTCAGATCAAATGGCTCTGGTTGGAAGAGATGGGGCTTGCATCCCATTCCAGTAGAACAGGAATCCAAGAGAGGTGCTGCTTCTGCCTCATCTTTACCCAGAGAAGGGGTGTCCTCCCGCAGCCAACATGGCTGGGGAGAAGGGGCGTCCTCCCACAGCCAACATGGCTGGGAGTTCAAGGGGTCAATTTGTGAAGATATTTTAAAATAATTAGACATGGATAGCCTAGTTAAGAGACATATGACAAGTACCACAACACATGTTTACAAAAGCTTTGGGGTGCAAGCTCTAATCATACAAGGGATTCTGCATTCAGAATGTATGAAGTTGGAGATGATTAGAAAGAAACAAATCCAAAGATTTAAAAATAGTCTAGAAATGGATGAATACTTCACGAAGGAGGAGTCTGGCTAGCTCCTGACTAACATCTCAGGATGAAGTGCTAGACATACATTAGTTGGGATTCTTCCAAGAACCTAGACAGAATGCTCTAAAGATATAACATCAGGACCTATCATGTTCACTGGAAGGTGCATAAGGGTTAGTGGGGAGGGGCTATCCCAATTGCCCAGCAGGATACAGAGACATTTCGTATCGGTGGGTGGCCTGGGTACAATGTTGGAACTGGCCTGGTGCTCAAAGTGCTGCTTAGGATCCAAGCAGCAGAGAGGTAACAAGTGTCAGGCTTAGCTTCCCAGCCTGTTAGCCGCACAGCTGTATGTACAAAGTAATCGTCGTCAGCAATTTATAACAAACAGGAAATGGAGAAAGAAACATCACCTTGCCCTCCATACATAGCCCAGAAAAACTGACCCCATCACAGGTCTTACAACTGAGTGGTGTACCGGGAGTTAACATACACTGAGATTTCAAACTATAACTTTTATTGAGAATGTGTGAAGGTGTGGTTTTTCCAGAAAGAGGAGTTTGAAGATTGCTATTGGAGAGGTAGAAATAATTGTTGGATCTCTCTAACCGGAGAAAGACAGAATTGGACATACATACATACATGCATACATACACATATACATACATACACATGAACACACATATATATGCACAAGAAATATATACATACATGTATACATACCTACATGCATGCATATACACATACATATATAAACACATACATACATGCATGCATACACACATACATATATAAACACACATACATACATGCATGCATACACACATACATACATGAATATATGCATGCATACATACATACACACATAATCCACTCACCTTGCTTTAACTGCCCTAGAGTTGTTTGTTTGGGGTATCTTTTATTTCTAAGTTTAATTGGAAGTCAGGGTCGCAGAGGCAACTGGGACTGGCGAGGTAGATCAAAGCAGAAAGGTGAGGCTTTCTTAGAGAAGCAACCCTTAAAATCTCAGAGAGGCCCTGTAAGTGGATCTGCATCTAAGCATGCACTGGGCAACTTGGGAACGCTCTTGCAGAACAGCCACTCTGTTTCAAGGCAAACAGAATGCATGCTTGAAGGCACACAGGGCCGGAGCTAAAGCTCCCGCCCTTCGGGGAGTTCTCTGAAGACCTTAGATCTCCTGCTTGAGTGCATTTCAGTAGACGAGAGCGGCTCCACCTTCTTATAACAAAGTACCAACACAATCACTCCATGCACTATGGGTTCCAGGTTTACCCATACAAACTCCACACCCCTCAAGGAACAGGAGAAATGTACTCTAACCAATATGATAATCTAATGTTTACCACATAATTAAAATTCTCAGGGCTGGAGAGAGAGAGAGATCAGAGGTTCAGAGAACTGCCTGCTCTTGCAGAAGACATGAGTTTACGTTCCCAACATCCATTCTCAGCCAACTCAATTGCCAGTAACTCCAGCTCTGGGGGATCTGATGTCCTCTTCAGGTCATGGTGAGCACCTGCATACCTGTGGCATAGACAAACCCAGAGGTACACAGTGACATAAATAAAAACAAATCTTGAGTAAAAAGAGTTCTTAGACATGTGAAAAACAGGAAAATGTGACTAATAACCAAGAAAAATATTTGAAGCATAAACATTTTCTTTAAAACTTATTGTAATTTTGTTGGTAACTTAATGAAAAAGAGAAACATATTAAAAAGAGATATAGATACTCAGGAGATGTAGAAACTACAAAAACGAGAGAAATTCTAGACTGAGTGCTACGTAGGGCTAGACCTCAGGAAATTAGCCTGGCAACAGTAGAGCTTGAGATCTGTTTGTAGCCTGAGATTAGTATGCAAGGTCGCTGAGTAGAAAGTTCCACACTGAAATACTAAAAGAAAACAGTGACTGGGAAAAATGGAAGGAAGGAACTTTAGTGGCCAAGTAAACACTAGTAATGGGGTTACCAGATATAGCTGGAGCTGGATTAGCAGAACAAAAGAAGACAGAATTGGGCATACATACATACATGCATACATACATATATACATACATACACATGAACACACACATACATGCACAAGAAATACATACATACATGTATACATACCTACATGCATGCATACACACATACATATATAAACACACATACATACATGCATGCATACACACATACATACATGAATATATGCATGCATACATACATACACACATAATACACACATACAAACATATTTTCAAGACCTAATGGCCCAGTGTCTTTTCACTGTCATACCTAGGTACAGATGAAGGAAACCTCATCAAACCCCAAACAGGATAAATGTGAAAGAAATTTTACAGGAACAAATGGTGATATTACTGAATAGCAACTATAATAAGAAAAAATCTTAAAAGTAGCCGACAATGATTTCATTTCAAAACCAAGGCAGAAGAGAAAGCACCGACTAAATTGGGAGAAGAAAATAGCTACCAATGTAGAATTCTGTATCTAGCTAAAATTATCTCTCAGAAAGTAAAGAAAACCAATTTTAGATACACACGGACGAGAAAACTTTATCAACAGCTATTCTGCCTACAAACATTAAGGCCATTTTTTTGGAATAAAGAGAAATGGCATTTGAACCCAGTCTGAGAAAATTAAAGATGTTGAAAACAATACTATCAAGCAAAAGAAAAATTCCCATTTTTACTTCATAAGATAGTTGCTTTCAGAACAATGATACTAACAAAGTACTTTAGAATTTGTAACATATCAAGTCGCAATAGAGAATATTATACTATTGTAAGTGAGTTTTTCTGTGACATTAAGAGGGATTCAGAGTCTGATAGACTGCGGATGCTATCATAATCCAGTGCAACACACTTAAAAGTCAAACAAATGAGCTGGCAAGACTGTTCATTACATAACAACGTCTAGCATGCAAGCCTGATGACCTGAGTTTGATCCCCAGAATCCCTGTGAACAGATGTGCTGGGTGCACCTGTCATTCCAACACTCCTAGGAGATGGCAGCAGGGGACAGTGACAAGAGATTGGCCCAAAGCTCTTGGACCAGCCTAGCCTGGAGTAAGCATTGAATCTTCAGATGCTCGTAGATTGCCTCAAAAGGTAGAAAGAGAATCTGCTTCTAAAGGTTTACCTTTACCCTCCACACACACACACACACCACACTCACCACCCCCAGCATGCTAATCATATTAAATAACCATTTTGAAGATAAAAACAGATAAGTAGTTAATAAGTCATCGGTAGAAATGAGATGTAACACTAAGAACAATTCAAAATAAGCTTTAAGTGGAGAGAGGAACAAAAAACAAAAACCAGATGAAAAAAAAGAGAAGGCAAATAGAAAGATGGTGAACTCAAACCTGCTGATATTGATAATTACGCTATATCTAAACGTGCTGTTACTGCAAATGAAAGACAAAGAACGTCCCTCTGTACAGACAAGCCATAATTCATCCTACCTAGAAGAGGTGAAATGTTAATAGATGCACACTGGTTAAAAGCAACAGATAGAAAAATGTATTATGCAACACTAATCGGGATATGGGTACAGTGCCCATTCAGATATCAACTATACTTCAACACACGACAGGATAAGCTGGGACATTTTGTGAGATTAAAAGGGTCATTTTGGGAGCTGGAGACATGGCTCAGTGACTAAGAGCACTGGATTGCTGAGGACTGAGTTCCCAGCACCCATATCAAGCAGTTCATACCTGCCCCTACGTCTGCCTCTAAGAGATCCAATACTCTTCCAGCCTCCATAGGATACCTGTTCTGTGTGACACACAGACATGCATGTACATACATGATTAAAGATAAAAATAAATCTTAAAAAGCGGCCATCATTAAGATAAAATTTTAAAATATAAGTGCACTCCCAATTACAGTTTCAAAATTCTTGAAGTAAAAATAAGTATTAGAACTAAGAGACAAACTGAGAGTTATAATCAGAGATTATAACATTCAGTAATAGACAAAAATGTAGATAAAAAATAAAGAAAGACAGAGGATTGATAAAACTATAAAAAGCTTTCTACATGGATATACTGCTATCCTTTTTTGGAATTATGTTAGAGAAACCGTGGGCTGACTTCATATACAACCTTCAGCAGAGTCATATTAAAACTACCCCTACCAGACAAGTCACTATTTTTTTTAATTAGGAGAAAAAGTCCAGAACTTTGTCAAGTGTTGTTATACCTGGGTTCCAACCTAGAAATTTTTTTTCTTCTTTATAGTCTGAAACCCTAGGACTCTGTGGAAATCTATTCTCTTCCCTGTGGGGTTCTGTAGAATAGACTTTCAGAACTGGCAAAGTTTTAAACATTACATGGTTCAAATGCTGCTTTTTACAGAAGAGACTCCACTGATGCTTTGTGGCCCAGTTCAATCGACACATCCACATCTAAAGGTGAGCGGACAGTGGGCCTCAGAAAGGAAGAGTAGTTTGACGGAGGTCACATGTGGTAGTGCCTGTGTCCTTACTGGCACAGGATCATTCTGAAGCCCACCCGACCCTTATAAGAGATTTGGCAAATGCTTACAGGATAAGAGTAACAGGAAAATTCAGGACAGTATTAGGTTCTAAAGATATTACCGCTTTGACAGGGGGTCATGAATGGAGCCTACAGTAAGAAGCAGGCGTTCTAGTCCCTTTTACTCTGCCATAGTGCCTAAAGATGGCAGTAGTAAAATAAGGAATTAATTTTCCAGCCTAATCCTTAGCTTTTCGGTCTAATCTCTTGGCCAAATCAGCTCACTCTAAAGCAGGAGAATGTTTCCCAACTGTCTATTTTAATCATGTTGTAACTAAAATCTAACCAATGACTTGAAATAAGCAAGGGAGAATTCTTTGCCAGACATTAATAACATTCACTGTGGCTTTTCAACATAAATCAAAAGCATTTTCTGGTTAAACAGCCTGAACTGTATTTAGATACAACACTTCCATTATTCTGATTGCTGTCTGTACCTTGATGTCAAATCTCTTTTCCAGCCTCCAGATCTCAGAAAATCTCACAGATTACTAGTCATTTCTAGTGCTACATGCTCAGAACACAGAAACCCAGTATTATCAACAAGCTCTGCCTCTCAATTCCATTGTCTTGTTAGTAAGCTGACCCACCCTGCCTTCCCGGAGGGAATGAACTTTATGCAACACTCTGAAACATACAAGTTTCTTTCTGGAAGTTCTCTGTCAGATATTTGACCACAGGATGCTGCCCTCACTGCTTTGAAGAGCTGAAATGTATAGGTATGGGAATGAGAAAGAATCCATGAGTTATAAGGCAACGAGGCAGTTGACATGAATTATTTCCTCCCTACCATAGAGAGAGAGAGAGAGAGAGAGAGAGAGAGTCTTGGGGGGAATTATTTGACTAGGACAAGTACCAAAGGATGGTATAGTTTGTTCACACGGTAATGAACCATGTATGACCATGAAGTAGCGTGAGGAGGGCAGAACTGGAAGTCTGTGTAACCTTTAAATGCTTCCCTCCTTCTGCCAGCCAGACCTCACCTGTACAAGGTTCCACAGCTGTCAATTATCACAATAAACTGGGGCTCATGCACTCAAAACCTAAGCCCATGGGTAAAATTTCTGATTAGAGACATAGCAACATGACTCCAGATCTACCAAAGGCTTCAGAAAATCAGCACTTGGAGAGTGATCTGATTTTTTTGTCATAGACTCTTACTGCTGTTTTTCTGTGACTCAAGTGAGCCAGCTCCTTAACTAAATCAAAATTCTGAGCACGACAGTCACAACTACTTCAAACTTAGGGGAGGTTGATAAAGTCTCTTGAGAAATTTCTCACCTTTCTCTCCTTGCCCCTGGGAAGCACTGGTGCTGACTCTGCAAGTGCTCAGCCCGGGCTGGTGGCAGTCACCATCGCTTGAGGTACTTCCAGCCCTCACCAGTGGGTGATTAGTTTGCTCCATCTTTCATATAGCTTTTTAGTAAAGAAGGTGAGACCCCCATCTACATCCTAACCACAGAAAAGGGGATGAAGAGAAGAGAAATTGGTTGTCTTGAGCAGCAAACCCCACATCAGCATGGGAGAGTCCTTGGAATCCCTAGGATAGGTGAACAGAACCAGGGTTGGAAAACAATGCCAAGGCCACAGGAAGCCCAGGATCACAGACAACAGACAGCTCACGAACTGTGGGCACAAAATGACACTCAATAAATCAGAGGAAATATGTGACACCGGCTACACTCGGCTTCATTGTGTCTCATACAAAATTGGGGTATACAAGGCAAGTCAAATGAGTGGCAAGACGTCATATCCAGAGTCTCGGCCTCCTCTGTAAGCTCTTCCCCAATCATCAAGGCTCAGACTGAAAACAGAGGTGATCTGTGAGTCGGAGGATCTTAGCAGCTTAAGAAAATATCAGACCCTTGAAGTCAATATACTCAAATTTCAAATCTGACCATGGTTTGAGTCTCAAATGTCCCCCAAAAGTCATATCCTAAAGGCTTGGCAGCTTTGTATATCACTTTCTTTTTGCTGTGACCAAACACCTAACAAGAAGCAATTATGAGAGAACTCTCTAGGTGACAGCTTAATGGGGTCATTCCATCATGACAGGGACATCACGGCACTGGGAGCAGAGCGATGACTGGGCGGTGCGCATCCTCGGTCAGGAACCAAAGACCAGTGAGTACTGGGACTCAAGCAGCTTTTCTGTTTGTCTGTATTCGAAGCTCCAAGATCAGGGCTGGGCCGCCTAGATTTAAGGTAGGTTTTCCCACAGCAGCATAATGAAGATATCCTTCAAAAATAATGTCACGAGGCTTGTCTCTCCCATGATTTTATACCCTGCGGAGCTGAAGATCTTAACCTATCACAGTAACTATAGTATTACAGAGGGGTGATACAGCATTTAGGAAATGGGCCAAGTAGAAGAAAGTGATGTCACTGGGCACAGTTTCCATGGATAGAATATGACACATTGGCCTCCTGTCCCTTCCCTCCCCTTCCTCCCCTTCCCTTCCTTCCCTTCCTTCTCCTTCCTCCCCTTCCTTCCCCTTTCCTCCCTTCCCTTCTCCCCTCCTGTTCCCCTCCCTTCTCCCATCCTCCCATCCCCTCTCCTCTTCCCTTCCCTTCTCTCCCCTCCCCTTCTTTCTCTTCCCTTCCCCTTTCATCTCTTCCCTTCCTTCCCCTACCTTCTCTTCCCTTCCCTTTTCCTCCTTTCCTTTCCCCTTTCTTCCCTTCCCTTCCCCTTTCCTCCCTTCCCTTCCCTCCTCTCCCTCCCCTTTCTTCCCTCCCCTCCCTTCCCTTCCCTTTCCTCCTTTCCCTTCCTTCCCCTTCCTGCCCTTTCCCTCCCTTCCCTTTCCTCCCCCTCCCCTCCCTTCTCCCCTCCTCCCTTCCCCTCTCCTCTCTTCTTCCCTTCCCTTCCTTTCCCCCCCTTTCTCTTCTTTTTTATCCCCTCTCCTTACCCTTGGCCCCGTCCCTTTCTCCTCCCCTTCTCCCCACCCTTTTACTGGATGATCCAAGATATCAATTCTCTCTTAAGGTGTCCTCAAGGATGTCCTTCCTCACTCAACACAGGCCTTAAAGCTAAGGAGCTCAGTAAATAGGAGCAGAAATCTGAAGACAGGAGACAAACTAAATATCCCCTCCTTTCAAGTTTTTAACTTACATATTTTGTCACAACCACAGAAAGCTGTCAAATTCAGTCCGTAATCCTAGCTTTCCGTGTGTTGTTTGGAAACCATGTGTAAGGACATCCGTGGAGTCCTTGTTTCCAAGCTTGATTGGGATTCAAATGCAATAAATAACACATTTTTTTTTTTTAGACAGGGTCTCACTATGTAGCCCAGGCTGGCCTTGAACTCACAAGGCCAGTGAATCCACCTGTCTCTGCCTCCCAAGCGCTGAGACTAAAGGCATGTACCACCAGGCCTGGTCCACATCTGTCTCTTCTTAAACAAGGTCTGATTAGTCCGTACCTAATTAGTCCACACTAGCTTCCTCTCCCCTTCTTTCTGTGAGGTAACTGAGATTAGGGCTTTTAGAAGAAAATTAAATACGGGACCAATAAAAGAAGAGGAACTCACTGAGGTAGGGAGGGAACTGCTGGAAGAAAAGACCTGGGATCAAGGAGAGGAACAACAGACCAGCGGGACAAGCACTGCTTCAGGAGTTCACTCTCAAAAAGGTCGATTTGCAGGAGAGCATTTCTTTCTCAGTCATTAGCCAGATCATCACCTGGGAAAAGGACCCAGTGAGATGAAGCCAGCTCTACTGACCATCCTAATGAGATAGCCATCCCTTCCTTCTCGGTATGCCCTGAAAGTACACCCCCAGATCTACACCCCATCTGACCCCCCAAGATCAAGAAAAGCAGCTCCCCAGTGGTTTAGAAGGCAACAGCACCTTATTGACTAGAATTCTTAAAGTCCGTTTGCCCTGACCTTGATCAAAGTTTCACTGCTGTGTACTGGGCTGTGGTCCAACCAGTGTCTGATAGAAAGCATTTGCTCTGTGGAGAAAATTCCTCAGGGCAGCCACCCAGAGGACACTGATTGTAAAGCACTCCTGTGGAAGAGCCCGCAATCCCTTCATCCAGATGTCAAACGCTGCTTAATTAAGATTAAGATGGAGTTTCTTCAGCAACTCCAGTCAATCATTTTCCTGCATGGTTCTTTCCCGTTGTTCCTTTCTACAGAGCTCCCTTTGTCTCTGGAGAAGCTGTACGTGGAAAAAGAAGAACCAGAATTTCACAACATGGTTTCTCTAGGAAGAGCTGAAATAGCTTATTTATTATTAAAGAAAGAGAAGGGGAGATTTTAAGGAAAGAATTGAGTTGTCTAGATTCAAGCTATCGGCTTTAAACACAAAGCATGTACAATAAAAAAAAAGATAGACAAGGTGGGCTGAGGACATGAGTTTGAGTCCCCAGCACCCACATAAGGCAGACAGGAGAGTCCGCTCTATACTACTGACGCTCCTTCAGAGAGGTGGACATCGAGATTAACACAGGAGAACAGAGCATCAGACGCTGTGCCTCAAACAAGGTGGTAGGTGGAGAATGACACCCAAGGCTGTCCTGTGGCTGTGGCATGTGATCACACGAACATGCAACATGCGCACACAAGTAAGGACAGAGGACACAGAAGGAATATCTGAGTGTTCCTATTGACCAGAGACGCACAGAATGACACTGGAATCTCATCGCTGCATCCTAGTCACACATTGCACCAGCTCGCTCTGGTAATGCCTTCCATCAGCGCAGTCATAAATACTCTGCTGCGTCCCAGTATCGTTTCCTTGGCTTGACAATAACACGAAGACATGGTAAACCGGGCCTGAACAATCTGCAAATTAAGGCGATTTTTCAACACCCGTAAACTTCAAGCTGAAGAGACCATTTGAAAAGCCGTGGTAAAGAGGCAGTAACCGTTTTATCTTTTCCCATAAAACTCTAATGCATTGGAAGGAAAATAAAGAAACCCCAGGTATAAACACTGCCATTGTAAGCTCAGGGCACAACCTCAAGGTCCGTCTGTAACAAAGTCGAGTCTGTCGAATGTGGATGATGATAAAATTCTAAACAGAACTCGTGCAGGAACCCAAATGATCTGAAAGAGGGTTTTACTGGGATTTATTAGCAAGACCATCCTCGGGAATTACAGTGACATACAGAGAAGAGTTTTTGCAAAGGCAAATTATACTATGTTGGGCATTATTCTACCTCCGTTTAAAGGTAAAAGGCAAGAAACCAAAGGTCATCAGCCCAAGAGTATATTAATTTATATCTAATGTAGGGGTTTTTCCACACATGAAAAAGTCCAAAGTGGGAGAAGTTATAGCTCCCACAAGAAAGTTCTCGCAATAATCTTACATAATTCACAACATAAAGGACATGTCTGTGTTCAGGAACTGTGGCTGATGAGCGGTGCAGAAACGGACTCGAGCAGAAGCTTTGCTAAGGCGGCACAGTCCACTCAGCCCCTCCCTCCTGCTCTGCTGGAGTCCTGCTCTCTACCGGCCATATTTACAGGCTCTGGTGGAGAGACAACTAGCTAACCTTCGGATACAAGAGGTCAAACTAAAAGGACAAAGGCAATTCTTCAGAACCGGAAGTCGCTCAGCAAGCCTCAAGCCAGCTGTGTTCTCTGTGTTGCTTCTCAGGGCTCTGGGCAGCCCTGAACAATTTCATTATCGCGGGCCTTCCGAGGGGAGAAAGTGCCGGCTGTCCTATTTCATAATAATTGGATGAAGAAATGTAGGTGGGAACACAATTCATTTCAGAATTTGATGAATTATTTACTAATTAAGGAGATGCACAGAGGAAGGGGAATGCTACATGACTTTGGTATAAATGCTCCTTTTATTATATTATTTATACACGTGAAATTGTTGCATTTATAAACCGAGAGGTTAATCACTTGAATGGGATACCTGGCATCCTTCTCAATACCATACACAGGCAAATTGGCTCATTGAAGGTTTGTAAAATAACCCTACAATTTTTCTAGTGCGTATCAGTGTGGTGGAGTTTTAGAATATTTTATAATATGAAAAATGGTGAAGTTAGCCCGGCTGCTGGCATTACAAAGCCACTTTGTGTGGGTGGTGAGAGAAAAAAAGATAAAACCAACGTGATTCTGGAAAAAAAAATGAAAGGAAGGGAGGGAGAAAGGAAAATAAGAGAAGAGAAAGAGAAAGAGAAAAATCAAAAGAAAAAGGAAAAGGAAAAGAAAGGAAACGAATGGCAAGAAACTTGGTCCTTTGCTGTTCAGGAGACAGCATGAAGACCTGTGTGAGATAGAAGCAGAACAGCCATGGAAAGTGGCTGGAGGGCTGGAGTTGTACCTCAGTTGTCACAACATTTGCCTAGCATGCATGAGGCCCTGGGTTTGGTTTCTGATACCTGAGAAGAGGAGGAAGAGGAGGGTATGGAGGAGTGCAGAGGAGGTGGGGGAGAGATTTCAGTATAGGAGGGAAGCTAGCATGCATCTAGCCCTTGACAGGAAGTGTAACTGCAAAGCCCACTTAGTTACTGTCTGTGTCTAATGCAAGCCATGTGTCTCTTAAGTCTTACCTTCATTTGTCTAATTACTAATTAACTTCCTAAATAATTAATATATGCTGATGGGTTTGTGCTCCTCTTATAGGGTATGGGGATGATAATGACAAGACTAACAAAACCCTTGTGCTCTTAGCCCTTTTGAAGGGAGTAACAATATACACATTATAAATACATATATATATGTATTTATATGTATATATGTATATACTGCATATATGCATATAATGTATATATTGTTATATATTATGTGTATATGCATATATATATATATATATATAAACATCTTCTGATCGATATCCTTAGGGAACTAAAAGGAATAATGGGACAAGAGTAAAGACCAGCACTTTCTAAAAACTCAGATAAAATCTTTAGCTGAGATCTATGTTCTGACAAACTGTTTCAAGGACAGAATACAGTGTAGCTGGCTTTCAGTACCGTGTTGTGGAGCAGATGTCTACAGCTTTTTCATCTTACTTGACTAGAGCTTTGTGTGTGTTAGGATCTGTAAATCCTCGCTGTCCTCAACTCTGGACCCCTCTGGGCAGCCACCATTGCAGTCTCTGATGCTGTAAACTTGATTCCTTGGAATATATCCTATAAATGAGATTATGCAGTGATTCTCTTTCTAGGTCCTGCTTATTCCAATTGTCATTGTTGTCCTCAGTGCTTGCCTGTTGAGAAGGCAGTCACATATCACACAGTGTCCTGTTCTTTAAGTTTGAACTGTAGCCTAATATGTATTTATATAGTCCTACTTTGATAAGGAAGATCAGGGAAGAAGCTTTATTAGCCAAAGTGTTAATAAAGCTGAGACCTTGAAATGGTCAAAAAAGTCAACAGAAGAGAGGTCTACAGGCGACAGCAAGAATAAGGCCTCCAGATGCCTGGAAGGCTAGGTTGGTTCAAGCACAACGGAATTCATAGGTAAGTGTATCTGTACTGGGAGGGTGGTCAGGGAGGTAAGGTAAGAAGCTAGAGATATGGGAAGACCCAGGTCCCACAAGAACTTATAAACCACAGTAAGGATTTTTTAAATATTGATAAGTTTTGATAAGAAGTCATAATAGAGGGTTGGCATGATCTTACACATTTTACAGGTCTCTGCTTGCCACACAGAATCAACCAGGACTCAAGAGGCAACAGTGGTAGACAGTGGTGCCGCATCACGTTTCCCAGGAGAGAAGGCGGAAGCTTTGATGGTTCTGATTTTAATAACAGTCCATGCTGACGTTAACAGATGGTGCAGAGCTGAAGATGTCTGAGAAGCATTCCTGAGTTCACTTTACATATGACTCTGAAGTTCCTTTTGAAACATCCAAGTGATTAGTCAAGCCAGATACAAGCAGAATGGTGAGCCAGAGGAAAAGTGTGGTTAAGTGTGGGAGTTTGGAGCCCTCTCCTTAGCAGCACTGTAAGAACTGTAGTAATGAATCTTCGCATATCTCATGTTTTTTTTTTTTATTTTTTTATGAAATTGCAAGCTCCCATCTCATTGAAACTATGCTGTGGTAACAAATATTGATATTGTTACTAACTACAATCAACATTGATTTTCTGCCTGTGGTGTATGCCTGTGGTAGGTTAGCTGGTGGCTCTGTCCTGTGTCTCTGTTAGCATCATTCAGGCCTAGGCTGACAGAATAGCGAACTCAGAGAACTGTCAGTCATTGTGGCTGTGACAGTTAACTTCATGTACAACTTGTTGGTACAAAAGGTGTCCAGAAATTTATGTTAACACTAGTCTATGTGTGTTTGCGAGGATGTTTCAAGGAGAAATTAACAATTGATTTGGTAGACTAAAAGAGAGCTTACTGCTTTCAACAGTGTGGGTAGGAGGCATCATCAAATCCAGAGACCTCTAAGAGTGAGAAAAGAAAATTCTTTCTCTGTTAGTCTCACTGTTCTGGGCAGGGACATCAGCCTTCTCCTGCCTTCAGCCTCCAGCTCAGACCAAATCCTATACTCTCAACTGTCTGGTTACTCTATCCTTAGACTGAGTCTAGCACTATCTTATCAGCTCCTCCAGGTCTCTAGTGTGCTGAATGCAGCACTTCTCGGCCTCCCTAATCATACATGCAGTATCTTATCATAAGCATATAGATGTAGGTTTAAACATATAGATGCCATATTGGCTCTGCTGCTCCTTAAGAGCCAACTTAACAATAGTGCATTCAGCGAACCCCACCACACCACTCACTTCACATACAGGCCTGGGCTGAATATAGATGTATCTATACTGGAGAATGACAGTGGATCACTGAATATAGATGTATCTATACTGGAGAATGACAGCGGGTCACTGAATATAGATGTATCTATACTGGAGAATGACAGTGGATCACTGAATATAGATGTGTCTATACTGGAGAATGACAGTGGATCACTGAATATAGATGTGTCTATACTGGAGAATGACAGCGGGTCATTGTAGGCTTTAACAGGTGGTAACTCCGGTTGTAACGGCTGTGCCAGATGTGGTGTCATTGTTTGAGCAAATTAACATATCCCTTGGTGCTTGATAAGTAGTTTCAGATCTTTTCTCTCCATACCTGTCCACGAGGATCACCCAAATAAATTTGCCTTCAGCTGATAAAGCCACAAATACACCTGTCCTACCACAGGGAAAACTCTCCAGCCTGATGTCCTACTGACTACACTGGGTCCTTCACACCCTGAGCAGTCACATTGGTCCAGCATACTAAGGGTACTATGCTGACTAGACCTAGTGAAAGAAAACACCAACTACTCTAAAACTTACTAGTAAGAAATTAGTACATCAGAGAGTAGCATGTAAATATGGTAAACATCCAGGGGCAATGGATGGCAATGGTGGGAAAATTCTTGGAGGTCTAATAGTGTTGGACCTATAAAAATTCTCAGAGGTCTAATAGTGTGGGACCTATAGAAATTCTCAGAGGTCTAATAGTGTGGGACCTATAGAAATGTTCTTTTCAAATGAAGGGTACGTTATTGTATCCCATACCTCTCATAACCCAAAAGTAAAAAATTATAAGGTAAAACTCTGGACTTATAATGGCAGCAGAGGCCTTCCTTGTGTGTTTAACTCTCTCCTTCCATGAGTAACTAATCAAACAACCAGTTTCTAATAGGGCTTATAGGAGATAAGCTTCTTCAGTAGGGAACTTCTTCCAAGTTCCGCATATTTGGTTCTTGAAGTGTCAGTGGCACATAGGAGAAATATTTAGTACCTCTGGCCTGCCTCTATGAGTGAAGTACAGTATAGACCTTTAAGATGTTGATATGAGGCCCATCCAGTCTCTGCAGACAGCTATGCTTCCCCACAGGAAGGAGAAAATGTTCTACATGTAATTTTGTACTCAGTGGTTGTAGCCAATAGTTTGGCTGAATAATTGGAAGAATGATTAGAAATTAGTAACTACAAAGATATTTAGGGAAGAGGTATATGGGTATCTCTCTCACTGGCAAAAAAAATGTTATATGATGATATCTGTGTCTTCTTGGTTTGGTCTTCAAAGGCACCCTCAGAGAAGAAAGGTTTTGATAATCAATGGATAAGATGACACATTTTGTGGGTTCCAGTCAGCCTACTTCCCTGGCTGCATCACCCAATGGGTTTATGAACAAAACAGCCAGCCAGTCACATAAAGACTTGGCCACATAAACTACTCATCATGATGATGCTGTTATAGCCACTTCTGGGAGTCATGTACGCCAACACAGGGACCAACAATGGTCCATGAAGACGGTCCTGAGTATATCCCTAGATGTAATCAGTGCAGTAAGCTAGGAGTCAGTTGGTTTCTTTCATCATCTGTCCTCAGTGGAATATCCTGGATGTAGTTTTCTCCCTATGCACATAATGTTCCAGGTACAACTATCACCTGTGGCCTTAACATACCATCTCAAAGTCCAGATAGTTCAAGACTCTGATCAAAGAACTCACTTCCCAGCAACTGAAATATAACAAATGTCTTATTTTCCATTGGTTTACTAGCTTACCATGATACTGGCTTTATAAGATTCTCTGTCACCTATGAAGCATATAGTCTAACTTAATGGTCTTTTGAAGGCTTTATTATGATACCAGCTAGGTGGTAACAGTGTGATGGGCTGAGGCAAGATTATCCAGAGGGATGTACACAATATGAATCAGTTTCTAATCCATGGTACTGTTCCTCCCACAGCCAAGACTCATGAGTCAAGCTATCAAGGGGTGGGAATGGGGTGGAACCACTCAGGGTTCCTTCTAGCGGCCCTCTAGACAGTTTTTCTTACTGTTCATCTTACTTTATACTCTGTTTGCTTACAGGTTTTGCTTCCAAAGACAGCTAGCTACATGTAATTTTCAGATTAAAAACATTTCATTGAACTGCAAGTTAAGACTGCCACCTGGCCATTCAGAATACTACATGCTACAGAATCAACCTATAAAAAGATAATTGCCCCACAGATGCAATAACTGATTCTAACTGTAAAGGGCAGGTAAGTAGGGGGCTGGAGCACAAGAGATTCTAGGCATCTCTTAAAGAATTTCCATGACTTAGAGTTAAGGTCAATGGAAAACCTCAGTATAACCCAGACAGGAACACTAACAACACAAAGCCTGCAGGAATGAAGTTTTGGGTCACTCCATCAGACAGGATCCCACAGTCATATAATATGTGTGCTAAGGTAAAGAGCACTCAGAAAAAAATGGCAGAGGAGAGTTATGTAACCAGTCACAGAGACAAGCACTGTCATTCACATACTTGTGTGCATACTCAGTAAATATTTTGTTTTCTTTCATTTTTCTATAGCACGAGATGGTTTGACTTGATACTACAACATTAAGGTCTTGTTAATCATATGCTAGTATTTAGATTATAGTGCACCATGGAGAAATGTCTAAATAATTTTAACACCTCTGGTGAAGGAGTGTAATGGTCTGGGTGGGAGTTTCCCCCATAGGCTCATGTATTTGAACCCTTGGTCCCAGCTGGTGGCACTGTTTGGTGAGGTTTAGGAGGTGTGGCCTTGTCATTGCCTTTATCTGAAGATTAAATAGTTTAAGGAGATGATGTGGTTGCTGAATTGTAAGTGATATGGGCTTGTAGTAACAAATTGTGTGTCCACTTGACTGAACCAGAAGTCAAGATACTAGGGTATACATTCTACTGCCAAGTTTTTCCTTTAATACTTCTAAATGGAAAAAAAAAATGGCATGTGTGGGAAGCTACTTTTTCCGGCGCCATTGCGAGATGGCGCTGGCAGGAAAATTTTAGTCCTGGTAAACAACTCTGGCGCATGCGCGGTACAACCACACAGTGACTCAGCACTGGTATGCTAATGAGGTGCACCTTAGTTCTCCTATCACAATGCGACACACCCCTAAGCGAGGTTCTGCTGGGCTATATAAGGGTGGCAAATGACAGGCTGGGGGTGGGGGGCGTGTTGGAGAAGAAAAGCAAGGTCCTGAATAAAGCGCTGCAGAGAAGAACCTGGTCTTGTCGCATCTTTCCTTGCGGAATGAGGTTGGGTGCGACAGGCATGCTGATTTAAGTAGATTCCACTCCTCAGCTAACTTGCTAAAGAACTAAATAAAACAAAAGTCTGGGTAAAGGAAACTCTCTCTCTCTCTCTCTCTCTCTCTCTCTCTCTCTCTCCTCATATACCCTTATGGTATATGGTAAAGCTATTTGGAGTTTAATCCAGGAATACTTAGGTCTACAGATGGTCAACTTGAAGCCTTGGAAGGTAATTTCTTACCTTCCATAGAAATTATCCTATTTCTTATAATTTATATTACAATACTATCATAAGGAATAGATACACACACAGAGAGACATGAACACACACACACACACACACACACTATTGGTTTTGTTTCTCTGGAGAGCCAGACTCACACAGAAGCAAAGGGAAAATTGAACACTGAAGGTTTCACATTGACACTAATTTCCCAGCAAGGTAGTGACACGCACCACTTTTGCTTTCAATTCATTGACCTGAACCCATCACCCGCTTCTATCAACAAGGGGGTCAGGAAACACAATCCAGTCACATATCTGGAATGGGGAGAGACTGGAATATTTGGCCAACAGCACTAATTAGCACCCTACCAGGGAGATGCTACCCCTTTGAGGACAGAAGGGGTCATGGAGCTATGAGTGTTAGCTCTGCTGGGTTCTGAGCCCATTTCTTGTTTCTTGAAGCAATCTATTGATGCATTATAAAACCTTAAGTCAGAAAAATAAAGAATGGAAAGTAACTACATTTTAAGAAAGGATATTCTTAGGGTAAGTTCAAGGCCCTGGCCTGGAAGGCAGCGTGGGCACCGTGACACAAAGCAGATCATTAAGTATTTAGTAGCCACTGTTTATCGGGGCCTTGGCTCGACAGCCTCATTTAGGAGGCAGCTGCACTTGCTATATTGATTGAAGTGGTGTGTGCGAACAAAAGCTGAAACCTTCAGATTTAATGAAGGCGAAGAGACATCCATGGGCAGAGAGCAACTGTTGAACTGATTATGGGAGACAAACCAAGAGTCTAATTAATTCCACGGAGCAACAAGTGCAAGGAGAAACGGCCATCTTCTCCATGAGCCATCTCAGTCAGGATCAGGGACACCTGGCCAATTCCAGGTGACTGCTGTTGGACACAAAGAGCTTCCGCTAGGCACTCAGTTAGAACACAGATCATCCCTGGGCTAGATTCTCCCAAACTCCTTCCTGATCACAACCAAAATATTCAGGTGGTCCTCCTCACTCCCTGGATGCTCTCCAGGCTTTGGCCTGAGAAGCCCCTTCAACCAACACAAGAACATATGGCTTCTAAGAACCTGCAGCTCTCCATCTATTCTGTTCCAACGAGTGGCTAAAGAGTTGCCACGCTTTTGTCTCTCCACTGTTTAACATTGTAGTCCACACTCGCTTTTCAATTACATGTATTTAATTAGTTTTCATATTGATCTTTTGGTAAACAATCTCAGTTCTAACTTGCGTGCACAGGTAGACTAAAAGGTACCATGTGAGCCCGAGAAGTAGAGGTCTGGGAGGGCAGAAGAGGCGATTCCCGGGACAGAGTGCACACAGAGTTAAGGATGGGTGACCCCTCCCTCGGCACATGGACCCTTACTCTAGAGATATTTGTGTGTAACATGAGGACAAAGGCCATCCTTAAGAAGGGGGGACCGTGAACAGCAGGGGGTCTGATTTGCTGTGTTGACACCTTGTGATGAGAATAGATTACAATGGCCACTGTAAAAACATCAGTTGTTGAGACCTGGTTTTCAGAGCTAGGGATAAACATTAAAGTCCTTCACTACCACCGAGATAAAGTGTGCTTCCCGCCTCCGGCGCATGCTTTTCACGAGACAAGTTTTCACTGTGTATCCTGGGCTGACCTCCAACTCTCAATCCTCCTGCTTCAGCTTTCTAAGTACTAGGATTACAAGAATGTTCCCACTGGGACTTCTAGGCAAAGGGGAGACATGAATAATGTCTTTAGTTGGAAAGAGACCTGGTAAGGGCTGAATTTTAAAAGGAAGCTGAGTCAGAGCAATGTTGAAGGTAGACAGGAAGGAGAAAGGGGAGGATTCCAGGACTGGGGCTACTCTAACGATCCACGGTCATTCCTCCAAACTGTTTTGTACTTTCTATCTCCCAAGTCATCGGTGACAGCTGACCTCACCCCACACACATCCTCTATTTTCTCCCGAGGAGGAGAAAAAGCTCTTCCCTTTGAGCACTAAGAATCTGAACTGATCACAGTGACTCTCTTCCTCCACGGGGCTCTCCTTTGTGACCCACACCTCCTTCCAGGACTGAAGAGAGGAGAAGCCCCGCAGCTCCACTCAGCTCCCAGAAGCACAGCTCTCCTTCACATCTGTGCACTGAGCACCTGGGATTCCATGTGCCAATATGTCTGAATCCTGGTGAGAGAAGATATTGGGTTTAACATTAGCTTGCTTATGTCTAAGGCTGCTTCTAGGTGTTTCTCTCCTCTTTCTTCTTCTCCATTATTTTCCATTATTCATGTATGTCTTTCTGTGCATATGTGTATATATCTTTGTATGTGTGGACACATGTATGTGATGGGGACTCTAAGCACCTAGAAACCAGGGTGACGTCAGGAATCATCATCCATTACTCTTCCGCCTAATTATCCATCAAGATAAGGTTCCCCAATCAAACCCAGAGCTCACTGATGTGGCTAGTCTAACTAGCCAGTGTGCTTGCTCTGGGAATCCCTTGTCTCCATCGCCAAGGCTGGAATCACAGGTGGGCTCCTACACTCACCCAGCATTTACTTGGTCTCTGGGATTCTGAGCTCCAGTCTCCAAGCTTGTGTGGTGAGAGCTGTAAGCGCGAGACAATTCTCCCAGCAAGTTTCTAAGTGGCTTTAGAGATACTTGAGTTTGTAAACCAAGTAACAAGAGCCAGATGGCTATGTGCTGCAAGGCAAAGACCATCCCAGGAATGTCGCCTGAGGATGCTCAGAGGAAACGGGCATGAGGAATCAACAGCAAACCCAGCAAGACAGACTTAAAATTTGCACTGCTTGATTGCCTTCCTGATCTAAAGCACATAACTCCATGAAGTGCGGTGGCTATGACCAAGGGCAAGTTCCACCCGCAGCAAGTTCAGAAGAATAGGGAATAGGAAATAGGTACTCATGGATTAGCAGTACACTTGACTTTTTAAAAAAATCTACTAAGTTGACAAGACATATCAAACAAGGAACATCAAGTGCTGATGTAAGTACAATAATGTGGTGGTGGGGGGACAGGAATAGAAGGCATTAAGGGTGGGGTAAACTGTGGAGGGAGACATTCTTGTTTATGAGAAACAAAGAGAAAGTACCAGCTGTTTCTAAGCATCTTCGTTTGTTCATGCAGTTTCCAAGTCCTATTTTATCCCACACATAATATTGTGAAATAGGCCCTGTTAATATCCCTATTTCTCAGATGACAAAACTGATGACTGACTCAGGACACAGAGTTGACAACCAACTGAGCTTCACAGCCCATGGGCTTGTATACCACACTTATACCTCGTCTTCCCTCTCTCTAGATATTTCTTGAATTGTCAGGATTTGATCTGGTGACCCTTTCTTTTGCAGTTACCAGCTAAACCATAAAGTTTCTGTAAGGTAAAGGACATTGTCAAAAGGACAAAACAGCAACCAACAAATTGGGACAAGATCTTTACCAACACTACATCCAACAGAGGGCTTATATCCAAGATATACAAAGAATTCAAGAAGGTAGACTCCAGAGAGGCAAATATCCCCCTTAAAATGGGGTACAGAGCTAAATAAACAATTTTCACCTGAGGAAAATCGAATGGCTGAGAAGCACCTAAAGAAATGTTTAACATCCTTAGTCATCAGGGAAATGCAAATCAAAACAACTCTAAGATTTCACCTCATACCAGTCAGAATGGCTAAGATCAAAAAGTCAGGAGAAAACAGGTGCTGGCGAGGATGTGGAGAAAGAGGAACACTCCTCCACTGCTGGTGGGGTTGCAAGCTGGTGCTACCACTCTGGAAGTCAGTCTGGGAGTTCCTCAGAAAACTGGGAATGATACTTCCAGAAGACCTCGCTATACCACTCCTGGGCATATATCCAGAGGATTCCCTAGCATGTAATAAGGATACATGATCCACTATATTCATAGCAGTACTATTTATAATATCCAGAAGCTGGAAAGAACCCAGATGTCCCTCAACGGAGGAATGGATACAGAAAATGTGGTATATATACACAATGGAGTACTATTCAGCCACTAGAAACAATGAATGCATGAAATTCTTAGACAAATGGATGGAACTGGAGAACATCATCCTAAGTGAGGTAACCCTGTCTCAAAAGAACACTCATGGTATGCACTCACTGATAGATGGATATTAGCCTAGAACCTTGGAATACCCAAGACACAATGCACATATCAAATGATGCCCAAGAAGAAGGAAGGAGTGGCCCGGTCCTGGAAACGCTCAGTGCAGCAGTGTAAGGGGGAATAACAGGACAGGGAAGTGGGAAGGGGTGGATTGGGGAACAGGGGGAGGGAAGAGGGCTTATGGGACATTCGGGGAGGGGGGACCCAGGAAAGGGAAACTCACTTGAAATGTAAATAAAGAATATATCGAATAAAAAAACAGTAAAAAATGTTTGAATGCTGAAAAAAAAAAGCAAAAGCAAATAGGAAAACAAAAATCGCCTTTGTTCTGAGAACTTGATTTTGGGAGTCCTAAGCTGATACTCCCCTTTTGAAAGGTGTCTACCTAAAGTTGCTAACAATAGCTTGTCTCTCCCTGGTTCACACCCTCTGTGAGCTCACAGGACTGTCTCACCAAGGAGTTCAAATCCCAACAGGCCACGGCTTTAGCCTGCCCCACCCCCCAACCCCGGCTTCTCTTTTTCTCTCCCAGCTCTCTCCCACTTACAGAATGCTGATCCCACGAGTCCATTTTACAGTCCACAGACTCCGCCCACCCCATCCACACCCTCTCTCACTCGAGTGTTCAGAACAGTCTTCGTTTGTATGACCAATCAAACCGTGCCCTTTGTATTTTAACCCAGTCTTCTGAAGTTGCATTTTCTGAATCTTGGGGTTTTTTTTCACCCGCGCTGCGTCTTACTCGCCAACATCCTCCTGTCTCTGGTACAGGTTTCTCGGCGTGTGGCACAGCTAGTAAAGCCGTCCTCATTCTGCTGTCCGCCCGGGCATTCCTTGCTTTGCCTACGTCCACACCACCAATACCGTTCCTCCTGAAAAGGGAGTCCTGCGAGAGACTTTGAATCTCCCCTCACGCCAGCCATCTTTCTTCTCAAACACCTCTATCCATCAAGGTTGCCCATGCCTTAGAAGAAGGGGCAGCAGAGTTAGCATAGGAGGTTGAAGTGGCCTTTACCAAGCCCAAACAAGCTATTCAATAGGAGTCTTCCCCCAGTCCACACAGTACAGACTTAAGGAGAGACATTAACATGGACAAATGGTTTTCAAATCTACTTGTACGGTGAAACCTTTTAAGCAACTGTATTCATTCCTAAGGCTGCCATACCTAAGTATTAACAATGTGGATGTCTTAAAACAACAGGCATCCATTACCTCCCAGCTCTGTAGGCCAGAGATCTGAAATCGAGGTGTCAGCAGGCCCGTGCTCCCTCTGCTGGGGCGGCCTACCCCATGTCTCTTGTGGCTCGTGAGGGCTTGCTGGCAGTCAAGTGCATTTCTTGGCTTTCAGCCGTGTAGCCTATATTGTCACAGGGTACCTTTCCTCTGTGCTCTTGTCTTCAAATGACCATCTTCATCAAAGGAAACTAGTGAATGTGTCACTTAATTGCTAACATCCTGCTACTATTCTAAAAGGATCACATGCTGACAGATCACGGGGTACAGACCCAACACATCTTTTTTGGAGGACATAACTCCATCTAACTTAGGAAGTAACTTAGGGTGACTGTCAGTGACATGTCACCCCAAGGGGGGGGGAAACGTCATTAGCCTAGATTCTGCTGTAAAATCCTCACACAATTCTAATGTGCAAAAAGAAGCTGAAAACCAAGTATTTCAAGTTCAGATCACGGAATCTCAGAGTTGGGGGTGCCTGGTGTTGACTATACCTATGCTGCTTACCAGATCATAAGGAATCAAAATAATCCATAATTTACCTACTCCAAAGGTGAATTATAAGAATCAAATGAAGTTACAATAGAGAGAAATTAGACCACACCTAGAAGCTTAGTTTCTAGCACACTTGAATCCTAACATGAGAAGCTACAATTTTAGTAGTGACTGAAGAGCAGTCTATTTTAGAGATGGAACGAAGAGTCCTGATGTGTAAAAGCTGTCAGTGAAGAACAGTCCTTCTATTTTAGAGATGAAACAGAAACAGTCAGTGATTTACTCAAAGTCAGTGGGGAGCCCTAGAAAGAACTTCAGATCTCCTGTACAGATCACAGTACAACTCCCCAGGAGCCGGTGCTTTCAGCCTAGATCTCAGGGGTCACCATGATGGAGGACAGTGAGCGACTGGGACAAGATGGTTCCCTTTTATCTACTCTGTGTGTTGATGTGCTGGTAGGATTTTATTTCTAAAGAGAGAGGTGTCTGGGGATGTGCTCAGTTGCCAGAGCCTAGCGTGAATGGAACCTGAGTTTAATCCCCGGCACCACATAAACTGGATGTAGTGGTAGAGCCAGGACAGAGGCAGGAGGGTCAAGTGTAAGGCTGACCTTGACAACATAGTTCAAAACCAGATGGGGCTGCATAACACCCTGCTGAGAGAAAGACAGGGGCATTGGATAGAGGGATGGAAAACAGGGGTGGAAGGCCAGGGTTAGAGGGTACTTTCCATAGCTTAGAAAATATCACTAAGCTCTGTGCCTGATTATGTTCTCACAATGGAGTTTATCCTGAATTCTGCATCTCCCCTGCCAGCAATGGAGCAAAGAGACTTCAAGATTTGCACTATTGAGAATGTTATACAAAGGAGCACAAGGGGTTAGAGTGATGGCTCACCTGGCGAAGGACTTGCTACAGAAGCCTGATAGTCTGGGCTCAGAATTCATGTAAAACACAGACCAGGAGCACAGACTGTTAGAATCCCAGTGTCCATGTGGACAAGGAGGAGGGAGAGGCAGAACTGTCAGGAGGGAGCCGCCTACCCTGGCTTACACATATGGGAAGAGGCTCTGTCTCCATCAAGATATAAGGCAAGTTCCAACACTCACAGGTCATTCTCTGACCCCACATGAAAGCCATGCCATGCATGCCTACATGGTGTGTGCACACGTGTGTGTGTGTGTGTGTGTGTGTGTGTGTGTGTGTGTGAGAGAGAGAGAGAGAGAGAGAGAGAGAGAGAGAGAGAGAGAGAATGGATTGGTTAACTAATTAACTTTATCTTAAAACAGAACAGCGGTGAGGGAAGTGACCATGCCCAATACAGAAGGGAGCTGCAGCATGTCACGTGCCTGCTCACTACTCATTACTAAAATTTGTGTGAGGGGAGCAGAGAGCTAAGACCTCCCAGGGCTCCAATCAGAGTCCTGTCCACCGAGAGTCGGGATGGAAAGGACGGAGCAATCTCTTATTCTCATGCTTCTAATCACCAGGAAGCTCGGGAAATTGGAAACGCCCCAGAAACAACATGACATATCAAATACCAGAGCCCGTGTGATCCATCGCCATCTTCACCGTGGTGCCCATTAGCCTTCACTTCTGCATCACGGGCATCCGTAAATCAGTAGTAGAGTTCTTTGGGAACCCAGAGTGAAAGGCACTGGATAAATGTCAGCAGGGATCATTAAGGCCACCTTTTGCTTTAGGCAGATAAATGTTAGTAAGTCCATGTTCCAGGAGGCTCCGACACCGATGCTGGACACGTCCAAGGGTCCCAAGATTCAGTAACACTTTGCACAGTCTGAAAAGAAAGATCGAAAAGGAAAGGCATTTTCTACGCCCACACTAAAACTATCCCTCGGGTAGAAAAGTCCTCACCAAAGTGCTTGCTTTGTAAGCTAGAAGACCCAAGCTCAAGTTCCAGGAGGTACAGGTTTGCTTGCTTGCTTGCTTGCTTGCTTGCTTGCTTGCTTGCTTGCTTGCTTGCTTGATTGCTTGCTTGCTTGCTTGCTTGTTTTAAGTCAGGTGCATTTGTAATTCCAGTACTGGGGAGACAGAGGTAGGAGCATCACTACAGCCCACTGGCCAGACAGCCTAGCCCAGTGAAAAGACTGTTTGAAAACAGGAGGCACAGAGCACCTCAAGAATAACACCTGAGATTTATCTCTGACTTCAAAATGTACTTACCCCCACATCGACACACACACACACAAATGCGCGCACACACACACAAATGCACACACACACACAGAGGAGGGGGAAGGGGAAGAAGAGATGGTAGGGAGAAAGGTAAAAAGAGTGAAAGGAAGAGAGATTTAGTGGAACAGTGGTGGTGGAGGACAGATTTCTTATCCACTGTTCTTTCTCTGAGACACTGACATAACACCAGGCAAGGAAGCCAGATAATTTTCAAATTGAAAGGGTTAACTCAGAAAATTTGGAAAGGTCATGGGAAACACTTGTCCCTCCCAGAAGGGAGGGGCTAAATTACATTTCTCAGACCACAGGGAGGTCCCTGCAGCTAGGGAAGGCCCAGAGACTGTTGGCCACCTACCCCATTCTCTAACAACCAATTCGTTCTAAGGTAACACTGTTCTGCCATTCACATTGTGCCTAATGGTGGCTGCCCTGAGAACTGTACAAAAGGCCGGATTGAATAAAAATCCTCTTGCTTTGTGTATCGATTCCCATCTCCCTGTGCTCCACTCAGGGGGTCTCTCCAGGAAGTTAAGATCCCCCCCCCCCAGTCTTACAAAATGCTGTAGCTCCATCAGGACAAAACTTTGGAAACCCCACTGAGGCATAGGGATCAAGCCAAGGTCACATATGGAGAAGTTACTAGCTCTGTGTCCCTTTTGTCTCCATGAGCCCTCTGTGCCTTGGGCCAAGCCTACCAGCTAGGCAAATCTACAACAGTTCTGGAATAAATGCCTAGATCTAGAGATTGTGACAGCTTCCATAGAAGATAGTCTGCCTTCTCAGCTTCAGGATGCTGAAATTTCCATACTCCAGTGAGTCGTCTCTTTGGTCAGAGCGTCTGTAGAAGTATATTAATTCATTCTAGGTCCTAGTATGATTTCCATGTACACTGAAGATGGGTTGTGCCTTCTGGGTAGATCATCTTTTGTTCTTTGTTTTCGTTGTACTAAAAGCATTCTCAGGGCACTACTACTAGAAGGTCCCTGAGGCCCAAAGGTCCAAAGCAAAGAGACAAAAATGGCTCCCACAGAAAACCAGCTCTTCTGGGAAGAGGGGCCAATTAGTCCATGGTCTGTGTGTGAGCCAGGTGGGTGGGAATGTTTATGCTAGAACTTCCGAAGACCAGCTCCCTGGAGAGAGGAGACACTGTCAACTCATCTTTGGGGAAAAAGCTCCTTCCTGCCTAATAAGAGGCAAGGACACAGGAGGATTCTGGAATTTCCCATTTAACAACCAAGACAAACACCTTTTCAGTGCTATATTTATTTCATGCTTAGAAATGAGGCTGAATGGAAGAGTCTGAGATTCAGAAGGAAAATAAAGATAACAACATATTGGGCTCAGTTCTGCTCTGCAGGGAAAACTGATTCCGGACTTCAAACCCAGTCTTCCCTTCACACTTCGTTCTGGAAGTTGATGGGTAGAGCCAACCAGAACCCAGAGGCCACCAACACAGGGCTGGCTATTCATCAGAAATGAGAGTGTGAAGTCAGGCTGGCTCTTTCCTGCTCTCCTCAGCATCTTCCACTTGCTCTTCTAATGCAGAATAGGCTGGAGTAGGAAATTAGACTCAGAAAGGGCTGCCTCGAGGCTGTTTACTACTCTTTGGGAGCAAAGGTGTTTAGCTGTTTAGAGCTGTTTCCTTCTTCTTCATGCACACATTGCTGGTTCACCAAGGCCCCATCTGAGCTTCCTGACTGTAACTTCTGAGGTTCTGGAAAGTTTTCTTCTAATCCTCACAGCCTCTTTCACCTGCATGCTCTGGTTTCCTGCAGTCTGCTTCAACACCCTTCCTGAGGATTTCCTTGAACCTTCAAAATATTCCCGAGTCCCGAAAGGCCAGAATGCAGAAAGAAGGGAAACAGATAAAAGTGAGTCCTCTACTAGTTGCCAACCATCCCCCTCAGGGCCTTTTCCAATATAGTTCATGGAACATAGACATTAAACAAAGATCAGCAGCCAAGAGTTTATAATGGTTGACTCACTTACAGGGGAGTCAAAAATTGGTAGCAAGGCTAAGTTCTCCAAGACTTAAGGAGTCATGATCAGAAGGGAAAGCCAACTGCAGAGATGTAAAGTGGGTATTCTCTGTACAAATGCTTCCTTGAGGTGTTTTCCAACTTCTAGCTGCACATGTGGGGCAGGTTGCCAAGAAAATAAGCGAAAAGCAGCTGTGCTAAGAAACTGAAAACCAAAGCAGACACTTGAGGAGTCTCATGGTACTAAGAATATAAAAATTGAAGTGCATAGGCTGCCAAGCAGAGGATCCCTAATAAACATGCAAGGCTCACCCTTGAGATCCTTGGAGGAGTAGGCTCCAAGGACAAAGACAGGCCTGAGACAGGCCAGCCTTGCAAACCCCACACTGTGTGCAACCCAAGTACCATGGCTCAAGGTATCATTTCTGTGGTCTATTCTATGTCACAACAAGATTAAATCTTCTCTATGAGGAGACATCATCCTTAGAATCTACAAGTTTTCACTCGTGTCTATGTTTTAGGTCACTTGTATTAAACATTCCAGAGGATATAATCAAATGAGCAAAAGCAAACTTCTAAAAGTTTGAAGACAAACTCAAAGATAAATTATCTTGTTAATTTTTAAACAACTAAAAGTAATATAATTAATAAAAGAAAAGAATGGAGGAGTGGCCCCTGGTTCTGGAAAGACTCAGTGCAGCAGTATAGGGCACTACCAGAACAGGGAAGTGGGAAGGGGTGGATGGGGTAACAGGGGAAGGGAAAGGGCTTATGGGACTTTCCAGGGGTGGGGAGCCAGAAAAGGGGAAATCATTTGAAATGTAAATAAAAAATATATCGAATAAAAAAAGAAAAGAAAAGAAAATGTATACATAATTAGAAAACAAAAAGTTTAATAATTATTCACCGGAAGAAAGAACCCAATAGTTAGATGTATATGAAGATTAGATGCAGCAGAAGCAAAGATTAGTGAGATGGATATAAATTCATAGAGAATATTTAATACGGTGTTTCCTTATGTAAGACTCGGGGAGCCTTAACTTACTGGAGAGACCGACCTCCTGAGTGAAGAATGTGGAGATGGGCATCGATGCAAAAAGCACGAGGAATTTTATTTACTCCAGCATGCTGGGTCGCCCTGCACACAGGGAGAGAACGACCATGCCATGCGGCCTTTATACAGTCCTCAGGGCAGCCGCCATTGGCACAATGTGATTGGCAGAACAGTGTTACCTTTAAACTTAGGTTGTTAGGGAATGAGGTAGGTGGCCAACGGACTCTGGGCCTTCCCTAGCTGCAGGGACCTCACTGTGGTCTGAGGAATGAAATTTAGCCTCTCCCTTCTGGGAGGGCAAGTGCTCCAAGACCTTTCCAAAGTTCCTGAGCTTTCTCAGTTAGAGGGATAAAATAGCAACGGGGCATCAAAAAGTGGAGCAGATAAGTTACTGAAATATCCAAATTCCAACTAAAATATGTACAGTTAAACAAATTCACTAAGATTGAAAAGGGCATCTCATAAGCAGAGAAGATGGACGTGTGGCTCTCAGAGAGGCAAGAATAGAATTATAGCTGACTTTTCAGTTGAAACTATGAAGAGAAAGACAATAGGAAGATGTCTTTAAACACTAAAACAATTTACCAACCTAGAAAAATAACTTTTGAAACAAAAAGCTTGCCTGTGGAGTGCCCAGCCATACATAGGACATCTATATTACACCCTCTGTCCCCAAGACTCAGGAAGCGTCATAGAAAAGGAGGGAAGAAACACCGTAAGAGCAAGAGGTCCCCAGACCAGACACACTATGAGACTTGTGAACTCATACCAGCTCTAACTGCCTGTGTAAGAACTGCACAAGATTGAGTCAATCAGCATCCCAGCATCAGTGAGGGAAGGGCGCATGAGCGCCCACTTCTAGCTGAGAAGCAGATGACACATGATGAATGCTACCAAGAAGGAGAGCCACCTTTCTTTAAGGATGTGGCCCCTGGTATATTAACCATGCTCCAGGAAGTAGACCCACATCCATGCATATACGGGCAGCACTGGTTGAACTCAGTGAGTTATGATAAAGAAAAAGACAACAGGAAATTGGGGGTAGTATATGGAGAGGGGTCCAGGAGAAACTGGGGAGGGTGAATAAGAGGTAAATGTAATAGAAATACATTGTATGGGTGAGTAGATAAAATACTATATGAAAATATATGGAGGCTAATAATAGAGGTATTTTTAAGCAATGTAACTGGAAAAAAAATAACTTAGGGCAAAAGAAAACAATCCCAGATACACAATCAAAAACATGTTACTGAAGTCAAGACGTTTTCCTGGGATGTATGCTCCATGCAATACATAAGTTAGAAAGAAAGAAAATCTTGAAATTCCACAACATGTACTAACACATTGAGTGGACAGTGACGGAACTATAAACCAAGGCAGTGGACAGATGGCTGGTGGGAGAAGTTAAAGTCAGAATTTTTTGAAATAAAAAAAAGAATCATTTGGAGAAAATTGAGGGAGCAACATTAATCTGTAAATGAAACAACTCTGCAAGTTTAATCAAGAAAAGGGCAATCTGGAATATGTATTCTGTAACGTTCTGTAGCAGTACGTTTTGTTGACAATGAGTTCTAAAATGTATTGACAACGTTTTAAAAGATAATAAGTCACTATAAACAAATTTAGATCCTGAATTTGTAAATTTAGATGAAAGGAATAAATCCTTGAAAACTTCTACAAAGCTAATATAAGAGCTAGCCCCTCCAAAGAGTCCTAGATTTGCCTAAAATTTTCATCTCATTACACAGTTCACTCCATCAGCAAAAGGGTCCATGTGAGCTTTGCCTGTAACTTTGTGACATTCTGTTGGAACTGTTGCCCTTTGCAATAGAAGGCATTGAAAGGGCAGCAGGGGGGAAGCAGGAATGGATTTCCTATGTCAGGTGACTCATATGCTACCTATAAGCTGCTAGACTTCCAGCATAAAGCTGTATCATTCCTGAGCTATGACTCTATGCCATCAGCCTTGGCCAACTTGAGACCAGCTTTGATCCTGGAAAACTCAACCAATTTTTCAAGCATCCAGTGGGTATAATGCATGGAAGAGGCCTTACTCCCACGTTTGTTCCTGCCTTGGCAACTATGCGACAACTCTAGGACAGAAGACAGGTTTTTACTCTCCTTCCTTAACAGGCAAAAAAGTAAGTAAACTGTGATCTTTCCCATCAGCCTTTCCTTTCTTAAAAGTTTCAATGGTATTTTTCTCCCAGCTACACCTTATACACCGATTAAGACAAAAAAAACCACTCCATGTACAAATAAATCTAGACGTTTTGTGTTTTATTAACATTTCCTTATAAAATTGAGAGAAGTACTTTTCTAATATTTATTTGGAACTGCAGATTGGATCATGACCTTATCTATGCCAGGCAGGTGTAACCCAAGCCAGTCATTGACCTTTCAGTTTTTATTTATTTGTTTGTTTTATTCATTTGTTTTGGTTGTTGTTTATTTTTCAAATCCACCCAAATTCTCCCCTTTGCTCTCCCCCGCTACCCCCGCCCTGCCCTGATCTTATGGCCTCTTTCTTTCATGAGTCATCACTGCATGCATATGAGTATTTGTATATGCATACATTCCTAAATGTAACCTTTGATATCATTGATCTTATAGAAAGACTTATGAAGAATAAAACAAAGGAAAAATCCTTCCATGCTCATTATATGAGGGCATGTTAAAAGGTTTATTCTATTTTTCATTTTATGTGTGTGCAAGTCCATATTCAGGTATGTACATATAGGTGCAGTACCCACAGTACCACAAGAAGGCGCTGAACCTTCTGGAGCTGAGTTTACAGGTGTTGTAGGTCACACAGTTTAAGTGCTGGGAACAGAATTTGCGTCCTCTGGGAATAATTATATACTGATAACTTCTGAGCCATAGCTCCATATATATTATAATATTTATACAAAATTTTGACAAAAACAATGCAAGGAAAAGCAGTATCTGTCATGAACACAAAGTGTGAACTGCAAAGTTTGAACTCAGAACTGTATATCCTAGTGATATTTCAAGAGTAGTTTGTCATGACCAAATACAGCCAAAACTATCATTTACCGTGCTATAAAAATATAGAATGAATAGTTTATATCAATAAACCTAGAAATTCAATACTAACTCCAAATTTAAAAAAAAATATGACAAGAAGTATTAAGTTAATCTAGAAAAGCTGTTATAAATAGAACATATGAAATCACATTCCTATATGTTAATAACACACTGTACCCTAAATGCCATTTATAATATTGCATATAACAAATGTACCCTAAAATGCCATTTATAGTAATATGAAAATTTCCTGAGATGGGCAGGGGGAACCAAATGAATCGGGGACCAAAACCATGCATATTCTATAAAATACTCCTGAGGGAAGTTGAATTGAGGAGCACTCAGATTCACGAGCTGAAAACCTCAGTATCATAAGGTTGTAAGTCTCCCTCAAATTGTTTTATAGCTTCAATATAATTATAATAAAAAACCCATTGACTGCTGTGGAGATGAGATGAGTGTAAAAGGAAGGTATCGGCATTGGAGAAGCGGTTACATCATCACATAACAAGCTGTACTGGAAGCTGTGGTAATTGAGACACAGTAACTGTTGGTGTACGGATCAGCAATAGGGACAGCATGAGCCGAGAGACAGAACCACCCTGAGACAACCACTCATTACAACAAGTATTTAATGATTTAGTGTGAGAAGAAATGGCGCTCAATAAGCGGTGCTAGTATAATTGAATTTCTATAGATGAATAAAATTAACCTTGATCTATGCCTCAAACCGAACCCTAAAATCAATTCCAGATGGATGATAGACCTCAAGTGCAAGGGAAAAGGCGATAAAGTGGGTAAGAGGTGATGCCAGGGAATAACTGCCCGACCAGGAGTAGGCTGCAAAGAGAGAGCTCCTAATCTGTAGCCAGAAAACAACTGCCTGGGCGACAACCCCAGTGCCCGCCCGACCTCATTAGCATAAGAGCTCTGCCCAGTAAAGGAGAGTGTGAGTGGGGCTCAGAGCAGAGATGTAAGTGGAACAGTTCACACACACTTTGAAAGCAAACACATTTCCTGATTTCGTTAAATGGCCCGGAGTACTTCACAAGAATGAATATCTGAACAGGAAATGGACACATAGACAAAACACAGTTCCATTTGTCACCATGAACTACAAATCAAATCACAAAGACATTCACACACCATCATCAGAATGTAAAACAACAAAACAAGAACAGAATGAAAGGTAACCAAGGAGACCAAGTCCTGACCAAGGCACAGGGCAACCGCAGCTCCCACACCCACACACACCCACACACACCCACACACCCACACTCCCACACATACCCATACTCACACACACACCCACACACCCACACACACCAACACACCCACACACACCCACACACACCCACACTCCCACACACACCCACACACCCACTCACCCACACACACCCCCCCACACACACACTCCCACACATACCCACACTCCCACACATACACCCACATACTCACACCCACACACACACTCCCCCACACACCCACACTCCCCCACACACCCACACACACCCACACTCCCACACACACCCACACCCCCACGCACCCCCACACCCCCACACTCCCCCCCACACCCACACATACACCCATACACCCACCCATACACACACACACACACACACACACACACCCTGATTACTGTCAACATTTTCTAGAAAACTGGTGATGTCTACTAAGGTCAAGTGTGAAGAAATGCACGTACAGTTTTACAGTGCATAAAGTGTGTTTTAGGGGGTAGAGCAATGACTCATTGGTTAGAACTCTGACTGTTCTTCAATGGGACCTGAGTTCAGTTCCAAACACGTACATGGTGACTCACAACCATTCCAGTCTCTGGGGATCCGACTATTCTGGCCATCATAAGCATCAGTCACACACATGTGCACAGATTACATGCAGGCAAGACACCCATAGACATAGCATAAAAATAAGTTAAAAAATAGTGTAGATGCAATATTTCCAATTGTTCCAAACTAGAAATTGCCCCAGTTTCTTATTCAAAAAGAACATATGATTAAGCCAATGTATGTTATTAAAAATTCTGGTTATTTTTATCAGTGAAAACAAACCAACAAATTACTGCTCCATGAAATGGCCAAGATAAATCTGAGAGGTTGTATGTCACAGACATCCAACTGCACATAGTGCGTGATGCTGGTCACATAATTTTAATCTTTACATTTCTGAAATTAAAATATAATTGCATCATGCCCCCTTCCGTTAGCCCCCTACAACCTTCCCATCTGTCTGCTTTGCCTCTATGTCTCTCATGGTACCTCATCCATTTAGCTGCCTAAGTAAGTAAGACCCAAACCAGAAAACCATCTATAGACATGCTCACATGGGAGCAGAAATCTCAGGGGCTCCATGCTAGACAAAGGACTAGAGAAAGCTAAGAAACACTGAGAGTGGGAAAATTAATCGTTCCCAGGAAAGAGCCTGCCAATTAATTATCTAATTCCAAGTGGTCAGTCCTGAATCATATATACAAGTGACTTTATGTAGACAGTGCAAGTAGTATTTATATACTTAAGAAAAAATACACATTGACAAGAACTTCAAGACTCTGAAGAAGGAAATGGAAGAAGACCTCAAAAAATGGAAAAACCTCCCATGCTCATGGATCGGCAGGATTAATATAGTTAAAATGGCCATTTTGCCAAAAGCAATATACAAATTCAACGCAATACCCATCAAAATCCCAACTCACTTCTTCATAGAGTTAGAAAGAGCAATTCTCAAATTCATCTGGAATAACAAAAAACCCAGGATAGCTAAAACTATTCTCAACAACAAAAGAAATTCTGGGGCAATCAGTATCCCTGACCTCAAGCAATACTACCGAGCAATAGTGTTAAAAACTACATGGTATTGGTACAGTGACAGGCAGGCAGATCAATGGAACAGGATTGAAGATCCAGAAATGAACCCACACAGCTATGGCCACTTGATCCATGACAAAGGGGCTGAAAACATCCAATGGAAAAAAGATAGCCTTTTCAACAAATGGTGCTGGTTCAACTGGAGGTCAGCATGCAGAAGAATGCGAATTGATCCATCCTTGTCTCCTTGTACTAAGCTCAACTCCAAATGGATCAAGGACCTCCACATAAATCCAAACACTCTGAAGCTAATAGAAAAGAAACTGGGGAAGATCCTTGAGGACATCGGTACAGGGGGGAAGTTTCTGAACAGAACACCAATAGTGTATGCTCTAAGATCAAGAATTGACAAATGGGTACAGATATATATAGAACATTCTATCCTAAAACAAAAGAATATACCTTTTTCTCAGCACCTCATGGTACCTTCTCCAAAATCGACCATATAATTGGTCACAAGACAGACCTCAACAAATATAAGAAGATAGAACTAATCCCATGCCTCCTATCTGATCACTATGGAGTAAAAGTGGTCTTCAATAGCAACAGAAACAACAGAAAACCCACATACACGTGGAAACTGAACAATACTCTACTCAATGATACCTTGGTCAAGGAAGAAATAAAGAAAGAAATTAAAGACATTTTAGAACACAATGAAAATGAAAACACAACATACCCAAACCTATGGGACACAATGAAAGCAGTGCTAAGAGGAAAACTCATAGCCCTGAGTGCCTCCAAAAAGAAAATGGAGAGAGCATACATTACCAGCTTAATGACACACCTGAAAGCCCTAGAACAAAAAGAAGCTATTTCGCCCAGGAGGAGTAGAAGGCAGGAAATCATCAAACTCAGGGCCGAAATCAATCAAGTATAAACAAAGAGAACCATACAAAAAATCAACAAAACCAGGAGCTGGTTCTTTGAGAAAATCAACAAGATAGATAAACCCTTAGCCAGACTGACCAAAGGGCACAGAGAAAGTATCCAAATTAACAAACTTAGAAATGAAAAGGGAGATATAACAACGGAAACTGAGGAAATCCAAAAAATCATCAGATCCTACTACAAGAGCCTGTACTCAACACAACTGGAGAATCTGGAGGAAATGGACAATTTCCTTGACAGATACCAAATACCAAAATTAAATCAGGACCAACTAGACCATCTAAACAGTCCCATAATGCCTAAAGAAATAGAAGGAGTCATAGAAAGTCTTCCAATCAAAAAAAGCACAGGACCAGATGGCTTCAGTGCAGAATTCTACCAGACCTTCAAAGAAGAGTTAACACCAATACTCTTCAAACTATTCCACAAAATAGAAACAGAAGGAACACTACCCAATTCCTTCTACGAAGCCACAATTACGCTGATACCAAAGCCACAAAAAGATCCAACAAAGAAAGAGAACTTCAGACCAATTTCCCTTATGAACATCGATGCAAAAATACTCAATAAAATTCTTGCCAACCGAATCCAAGAACACATCAAAACGATCGTCGACCATGATCAAGTAGGCTTTATCCCGGGAATGCAGGGTTGGTTTAATATACGGAAATCCATCAATACAATCCACTATATAAACAAACTCAAAGAACAAAACCACATGGTCATTTCATTGGATGCTGAAAAAGCATTTGACAAAATTCAGCATCCCTTCATGCTTAAAGTCTTGGAGAGAACAGGAATTCAAGGCCCATACCTAAACATAGTAAAAGCAATATACAGCAAACCGGTAGCCAGCATCAAACTAAATGGAGAGAAACTTGAAGCAATCCCACTGAAATCAGGGACCAGACAAGGCTGCCCCCTTTCTCCTTATCTTTTCAATATTGTACTTGAGGTACTAGCTCGGGCAATTCGACAACATAAGGAGGTCAAAGGGATACAAATTGGAAAGGAAGAAGTCAAACTATCATTATTTGCAGACGACATGATCGTCTACCTAAGTGACCCAAAGAACTCCACTAGAGAGCTCCTACAGCTGATAAACAACTTCAGCAAAGTGGCAGGTTATAAAATCAACTCAAGCAAATCAGTGGCCTTCCTATACTCAAAAGATAAGCAGGCTGAGAAAGAAATTAGGGAAATGACCCCCTTCACAATAGCCACAAACAGTATAAAGTATCTTGGGGTGACTCTTACCAAACATGTGAAAGATCTGTATGACAAGAACTTCAAGACTCTGAAGAAGGAAATGGAAGAAGACCTCAAAAAATGGGAAAACCTCCCATGCTCATGGATCAGTAGAATCAATATAGTTAAAATGGCCATTCTGCCTAAAGCACTATACAGATTCAATGCAATACCCATCAAAATCCCAACTCAATTCTTCACAGAGTTAGAAAGAGCAATTATCAAATTCATCTGGAACAACAAAAAACCCAGGATAGCTAAAACTATTCTCAGCAACAAAAGAAAATCTGGGGGAATCAGTATCCCTGACCTCAAGCAATACTACAGAGCAATAGTGTTAAAAACTGCATGGTATTGGTACAGTGACAGGCAGGAGGATCAATGGAACAGGATTGAAGATCCAGAAATGAACCCACACACCTATGGCCACTTGATCCTCGACAAAGAGGCTGAAAACATCCAATGGAAAAAAGATAGCCTTTTCAACAAATGGTGCTGGTTCAACTGGAGGTCAGCATGCAGAAGAATGCGAATTGATCCATCCTTGTCTCCTTGTACTAAGCTCAAATCCAAATGGATCAAGGACCTCCACATAAAGCCAGACACTCTGAAGCTAATAGAAAAGAAACTGGGGAAGACCCTTGAGGACATCGGTACAGGGAGAAAGTTTCTGAACAGAACACCAATAGCGTATGCTCTAAGAGCAAGAATTGACAAATGGGACCTCATAAAATTACAAAGTTTCTGTAAGGCAAAGGACACCATCAAGAGGACAAATCGGCAACCAACAAATTGGGAAAAGATCTTCACCAATCCTACATCAGATAGAGGGCTAATATCCAATATATATAAAGAACTCAAGAAGTTAGACTCCAGAAAACCAAACAACCCTATTGAAAAATGGGGTACAGAGTTAAACAAAGAATTCTCACCTGAAGAACTTCGGATGGCGGAGAAGCATCTTAAAAAATGCTCAACTTCATTAGTCATTAGGGAAATGCAAATCAAAACAACCCTAAGATTTCATCTTACACCAGTCAGAATGGCTAAGATTAAAAATTCAGGATACAGCAGGTGTTGGAGAGGGTGTGGAGAAAGAGGAACACTCCTCCACTGCTGGTGGGGTTGCAAATTGGTACAACCACTCTGGAAATCAGTCTGGCGGTTCCTCCGAAAACTGGGCACCTCACTTCCAGAAGATCCTGCTATACCACTCCTGGGCATATACCCAGAAGACTCCCCACCATGTAATAAGGATACATGTTCTACTATGTTCATAGCAGCCCTATTTATAATTGCCAGATGCTGGAAAGAACCCAGGTATCCCTCAACAGAAGAGTGGATGCAAAAAATGTGGTATATCTACACAATGGAGTACTATTCAGCCATTAGAAACAATGAATTCATGAAATTCTTAGGCAAATGGATGGAGCTAGAGAATATCATACTAAGTGAGGTAACCCAGACTCAAAAGGTGAATCATGGTATGCACTCACTAATAAGTGGATATTAACCTAGAAAACTGGAATACCCAAAACATAATCCACACATCAAATGAGGTACAAGAAGAAAGGAGGAGTGCCCCCTGGTTCTGGAAAGACTCAGTGAAACAGTATTCATCAAAACCAGAACGGGGAAGTGGGAAGGGGTGGATGGGAGGACAGGGGAAGAGAAGGGGGCTTGCGGGACTTTCGGGGAGTGGGGGGGCTAGAAAAGGGGAAATCATTTGAAATGTAAATAAATTATATCGAATTAAAAAAAACATTACTCAATTAAAAAAAAAAGAATTGACAAATGGGACCTCATAAAATTACAAAGTTTCTGTAAAGCAAAGGACACCATCAAAAGGACAAATCAGCAACCAACAAATTGGGAAAAGATCTTCACCAACCCTACATCAGATAGAGGGCTAATATCCAATATATACAAAGAGCTCAAGAAGTTAGACCCCAGAAAACCAAATAACCCTATTAAAAATGGGGTACAGAGTTAAACAAAGAATTCTCACCTGAAGAACTTCAGATGGTGGAGAAACATCTTAAAAAATGCTCAACTTCATTAGTCATCAAGGAAATGCAAATCAAAACAACCCTGAGATTTCACCTTACACCAGTCAGAATGGCTAAGATCAGAAACTCAGGAGACAGCAGGTGTTGGCGAGGATGTGGAGAAAGAGGAACACTCCTCCACTGCTGGTGGGGTTGCAAATTGGTACAACCACTCTGGAAATCAGTCTGGTGGTTCCTCAGAAAACTGGGCACGTCACTTCCAAAAGATCCTGCTATACCACTCCTGGGCATATACCCAGAGGATTCCCCAGCATGTAATAAGTATATATGCTCTACTATGTTCATAGCAGCCCTATTTATAATAGCCAGAAGCTGGAAAGAACCCAGATATCCCTTAACAGAAGAATGGATGCAAAAAATGTGGTATGTATACACAATGGAGTACTATTCAGCCATTAGAAAAAATGAATTCATGAAATTCTTAGGCAAATGGATGGAGCTGGAGAACATCATCCTAAGTGAGGTAACCCAATCTCAAAAGATCAATCATGGTATGCACTCACTAATAAGTGGATATTAGCCTGGAAAACTGGAATACCCAAAACATAATCCACACATCAAATGAGGTATAAGAAGAATGGAGGAGTGGCCCCTGGTTCTGGAAAGACTCAGTGTAGCAGTATAAGGCAAAACCAGAACAGGGAAGTGGGAAGGGGTGGGTAGGAGAACAGGGGGAGGGAAGGGGGCTTATGTCACTTTTGGGGAGTGGGGGACCAGAAAAGGGGAAATCATTTGAAATGTAAATAAAAAATATATCAAATAAAATAAAAATACATCGAAAAAAGAAAAATACACATATACACATACACATACATATACACACATATACATGCACATATACATATACATATACATATACATATACATATACATATACATATACATATACATATACATATACATGTATATACATACACATACATACATATACATACATACATGATGAGTTTAAATCCCAAAACTCACATACAAATCCAAGCTTGATCGCAAGTGCCTATAATCCCAGCACTGTGTGAAGCAGTGTGTCAAAGTACACTTTTATTCCATATTCATATATCAAACAATTGAAGTGACTAGAATAGCAAGAATATTTTTAAATTAAAATTAAGTTAAAATTAAAATACACTTCTGTATTTCAAGGTTGTTGTCTATAATAGTTATCAAGAGTAAAGAATTTATGGAAGGATTGAACACAGGGCCTCATACTCCTAGGTAAATGCTCTATCCCTGAGACAATGGACTGGTTGTGTGTGTGTGTGTGTGTATGTGTGTGTGTGTGTGTGTGTGTGTGTGTCTGTGCGTGAGCACCCACTCCCCCCCACAGGTAGGTAAACATGTGACCCCAGAGGTCAATATCAGGTGTCTTCCTCAATTCCTTTTCAACTTATCTTTTGAGACAGGATCTCCTACTGAGCCCAGCCTGACAGGCAGTGAGCCCCAAGAAGCCTCCTTTCTGAGCTCTGTAATCAGGAGCATGCACTGTCACACCTGAGTTTTTAAAAGCAAATAATGGGAGAGCCAGACTAAGGTCTTCATGCTTGTGTGGCAAGCATCTTACTAGCCTCTTCGAATTGATTTTTGACAGATATGTATTAAAAAAAAAAAACTATTGGGAAAAACACAGTATTTTCCACAAATGATATCGAAACAGTTGGAACCTATGTGTGGGAAAAGGAACCTCAGATGTATTTCGGAATTTAAGCAGAAAACTAAGTCATACATCTAAATGTAAATTTTAGATTCCAAATTCCAAATAAAGCAGAAAAAAATCTTGGTAACAGTTGGCATTATCAACCAACCAACCAAAACAACAATTCCTGGATCATCTTAGCAACTATTTGTATCCAGAATATATAAAGAACTCTCCAAGCTCATCAACAGAGAAGAGAACCACAGTGATTTCCATACATGAATAGGCAAGGTATCTAAACAGGCGACTCATCAAGGAAAACAATTTGATGATGAATATGCACAGGAAAATGTGCATGGTATCATTAATTATTAGAGAATCACAGAACAAAAGCACACTGTGTTGACACTATACACCCAAAGAGTGATTACAACACAGACAAACACGCAGAACTGTGAATTTTACAAAGTTAACTTTATCTGTGATAATTATAAAGTATTTAACAATTTCAGATTTTTGTGATTTATTTTTTATGTGTAAGAATGGGTGTGCATCGATTAAGAAAGAAGCATGACACATTTATTGTAGAAATCTGGCCCACAGAGAAGGCCTATAGCTCATCCCAACAATCTACCCAGAACAACGGAATTCTCCAAGGACGAAGACTTAACTGTCAGAAATGCTAATACCTACTGTGCAGCTAGATGGCTTGGGGCACGTACACTCCATGAATCAAGCCTGTGGACGATGATATGGAGAGATGGACAGGCAGATTAGACAAAACATTCGTCCAGAATGGGAAAGCACATTAGGCCTGCCCCCAGGGATTGATACATCACTGGAGACATACTACATAGAATACAGACATGAATCAGATGCCTACTATAAGCCTTCCAGTATCTTATATACTTATAATCAAAATTTATGGGAAGCTGTGTGTTCAGAATGCAAATAGGTGTCATCGGAAACAGGAAAGGCACTTGGTGATTTGAAGAAACAGGTCTCTAACGTTATGCAGTATGAGGCGCCATCTTCCTGAATAGGTTTACTCTTGCCAAGGAAATCTCTTTTCTCATCCATTCATCCACCCCCTGCCCTTTTGAGCATGTGTGCCTCTGTGGGTAAGTATATGGCAATTATGCATGTGCGTTGTTGTGAACCTGTACACACAGATTCCTATACACACATGTCCTACACACACATATGTATAGGAAACAAAGGAGAATGTTGACTGTCCTGGTGCATCAGTCTCTAATCTATTCAGACAGCATCTCTTAGTGATCTGAACCTACGCTGGCATCCAACAAGCTTTAGTAATTCCGATGCCTCTAACTTCCACCCAAGGACTGGATTTATAGACCATATTCATCTAGTGTTTCTGTATGATTTCTACATGGGTGCTGGGTATTCGAATTCAGGTCCTTGTGGTTGCTCAGCAGGCACTTAGATCTTCTGAACCTCGATAGCCCTTCCTTTCCATTTGAGGCTACTTGATAAAGAGTCCCTTTCTGTCATATCACTACCCCTGTTAGCATCTACAACTCTTTCTTGAGATGAATTCTGAAGAATAAGGAGTCCCTAGGATGCATTGCAGGTAAAAAGAATAATATAAGCAAATTATTCATGAGACAATGTGACCAGCACTGTGTCACTATCATAAAACAAAACATATGGCAAAGAGAAGTACCAAGACCAAAGGAAGGAAGTGTCCTGTAAGCCTTGCCTGCTGTACACAGCAAAGACGAGGATGGGTTAAACAGATCCCTGGTCCTCGAGCAACCAATAGACTACTAGGAGATATATTCATGTAGAGAAATAAGTCAAAATTATTAGCACAGCTTTCAACAGCCTTCTGCAGCTGTGACTACGTACCTGGGAAGATCACCTTAAAAGAGTCATTTTGGCTCACAGTTTCAGAGCTGTCATTCCATGGCCACTTGGGTACACCATGGCTGGGCCATCCCTCTGAGGGAGAACATTAGCTGGAGAGCAAGCAGGGGAAGAAAGCTGCTCACCTTCTAGTGGCCAGGAAGCACAGCAAGAGTTGTCACTGTGCAGAAGCCAGGGTGGGGGTGGAGTGGTTCCTTTCAAAGGCATGGCTCCAATTACCTGCTTTCTCCAGCTAGGTCCTATTCCATAATGTCTCGACCACCCTCTAGCAGCTTATAGAATCATGGATCTATGGGTAGAACAACCTATTCCTAACACCAAAGTCCTTGTGACCCAGTCACCTCTAAAGTCACCTCTGAACATGAATGCTCTGAACACCACGGACCACACCTACTTCAGACCAAACTGTGATATAGGCCCAACCTCCTCCGGGATCTTCAGTCTTTGCCTGATTATAGTTCTCTCGGAACAATAGAGCCATCTACTCATTATATCTACATGGGAAGAGGAGTTCTCTAGGACCTGTAGTTTGGAGGCATTGTGGGCAGAGTACGTCTTGCCTCTTTTTTAGCTTAGTCAGAGACTAACTATATGATACAAGCCCTCTGTCCTAGTGGGAGATATTGTCAAGTAAACACAATGAAAATTTTAAGAATACCGAATCCACACCAAAAGAAATCTTTCTTGTCTATCTCAAAAGCATGCAATTACAAAGAAAATACACACCATGGGAATGAATAGTGTGCTCATGAAATCCATCAAATGTCACTTTATTTATCTTGCCCAAGTGTCTGTCTGAAATGATCCTAAGCATTCTGACATCAATATCTATTGAATGCCAACATTATACAGGGATGCATAAATTAGCGTCCAGGAGAATCAATGATGCGGGGATAGATCTCCATTAAGCAGACTTCAGATCTGGGTGTTCTCCGTTCACCAGACGCATCAGCTCTGAAATGTTACATTTTTGGACAAGTCTTTTCTAAAACCACAAGCTATTTTTGTCGTTGGGGGAGATGGGGCCCCCACACTGGGACAGAGAGATCTGTGATGATAGCAAGGAGCTCAGATTACCACAGCTACAGCATTCAGACAAGAACGCAAAGGCAGCCGGTGTGTTCTAGGCTGTAACGAATTAGAGACTCCATTGTTTCTTCTCAGGGTGCCTCTTGGGAGAGTCTTTCAGGCTCTCTCTCTGTGGGCTGCTCATCTGGACTTGATGAAGGAGGAACTGTTTCCAAGCCAGGATCTGCAGCTCTCCAGAGTTTTCACAGACACCTGGGGGTCTACCCACCACGTGGGTGGCTCTGCCTCCCAAACCTGGTGAGGGCTGGGTTCAATTTCCCATCACCACCCTGTACTCACTTGGTTCTTCCTTTTCCCCTTTTTGTTGTAGGGAAAACATATTTTTCCACTTTTACTTGGTAAAATAATAATCACTATTTTTTTTTAAAAAGAAGATTTCAAGAATTTGGGTTTTTTAAAGTTTTAATTAAACCTCTGTACCAAAAAAAACCAAAAAAACAAAAAACAAACAAACAAACAAACAAAAACCCCTTAAGACTGTCCTTAATATAGTACCTAACTATTCCTTCAGCCCCAACACAGAACTCTAGTGAAGTTCTTGCTGTGGCGGGGTCTCACGGAGGGAGCAGACAGAGGCATAGGAGCTGGAAAAACTGGATTCGGTTGCACGTGTTCAAATCCCGGCTTTAGAGCTGACCTAGCTGGGTGGATTGCATTGACAACTGAACCCTGTGTCCTGTTCCCTCGTTTGTAAAACTGAGAGAAAACAGTTGGTGTTGGAAGATGGTTAACCTGACAAAGGAGTTTCTCATGCAAGCCTGAGGCCACCTGAGCTCAATCCTCAGAACCCTCACAAATAAGGACTAAGGAGAGTGACAGCCACGGGTCCTCTGTTCTTCTCACATGCGCCACAGCACACGCACAGCCCTGTTCACACAGCCTGTCACACACAGTAATAATAGCTTTAGTTAGTTTAAATTGAGGACTAAAGAGTTAAGACCACATGCTGCTTTTGGAACATCCAGAGTTTGGATCCCAGCATCCACATCCACACCACACAGCCCACAACCACCAGTAGCTCCAGTCAGTTCTAGGACCTCTTGCACATGCATATACATGCACACTCATAAAAATAAAAGTACATCCTTAAAAATATTTTTAATTGAAAAAATCATCCTTCTGCTTCTTGTTACTATCATGGGGATTAAACAATATGTAAAACACACTTAAAATAATGTCTGGCATACAGCGAGTGCTCAGAAAAACATTGGTTGCTATTATTACACTATTTTATATAAGATAAAGATGAAATTCAGTCATCCACAAGTTTGCAATTATGTTAAAATACAGTGGGAATTCATATTCTGGTCTGGCCTGCTCTTTCATTCATTTTCCAGCCTCTTCCCATTACCCAGTATTAGGGGTGCCTGATAGCATTCACCATGATCCCTTGCAGTTCCACACTTTAACTGCCCTTCATCCTCTGCTGTTGAAGGGAATTTGTTATGCAAAGAGATTTAGAACAGTATCTCCTCTTGAGCTAACTGTGGGCACACTTACCATCTAACATATGGGCTCCAAACCCAACCTATTGCACGCATGGGTATCCGGGTGGGCCTGGCAGTCTCTGTACCTCTCTCTATCCTGTCCCATCCCTTATGAAGTAGGAAGGCAAAGGGAAGTGGCAGAAATATTGACACTGCCATTCTATGAACATGCTCGGGTCACTTGCCTCTGACCCAAGGAACGCAGTGCTCCATCAGGACTCAAGGAGCTCTGGCAGGCTGCTATGTGCACTCAAGAAACAGGATGGAATTATACTCCTCCAGGTACTGAAGAAGGGGCGCTACCAGAAACATGGATTCTGAAAGAAGGGAAGACACCATGCAGGCATATTTAGGGATGTGAGGAGAATGTTCTCACCACATGGAAGCAGTCAACATGAACAGATGTTTAGATTCTGTCAGTGGTGTCCAACCTTTTGACACTGAGATGCAATGTTGTCTTCTACTAAGTTCATGTTTAAGAACCTCACCATGGAACTTTAAAACAAATGAAGAAGCAAATATGTTTTTAAACATGTGTATGAGTGTGTGTTCATGTGTATATGTTGTGGACAATCATATGCATACACACCACAGGTCAACTCCAGGTATGACTTCATAGGAACTACCCAACAGTTTTTGAGACAGAGTTAGTCACCCAGTCACTGAGACCTGGACTCACCGATTCAGTCATGCTGGCTGGCCAGAGGGGCCACTGAGACCCTCCTGTCTCTGCATCCCCAGTGCTGAGATTATACTACTCCAGACTCTTGGGTGGGAGCTAAGGTCAAACTCGAGTGCTTATGCTTGCTAGAAAGTACTTTACTGAAGGAGCCATCTCCCCCAATGCATCTCCCAATGTTTCCATGTTGGGCCATATCTATAGCTAACTTTGGCTGTGTGTAACCTGTGACCCAAGATGGGAGAAGCCTTGAAGGTGGAGGTGAGATTGCAAAGAATTCCTGACTGGAATCTTGGTTGTTGCTCATCCTCCTCCAAGCGAGGGAAAGAAAGAGGAACTGCTAAGCTTGGGTCACAAGAGAGGAAAAGAGGAACTGATAAACTTGGGTCAATGGGCTCCTGGACGCAGACAAAGGACTCAATGGTGTCTACATAAGGCTTAGATGCACCAAACGATTATAAGTTTGTCAGGGAGCAAATAGCTGCTCAAGACTGAAAATGCAGATGTCTAAAGCCACTCTATCTATTCTGTTGAGACACCCCACCCCTCTTCTGACCTGTGACCCCAGAGCCTGCCATTCTTTGTGACCTGATTTTACCCAGTGGAGCCTTTGAAGGTCAAAGCCATTTGTATGCATGTCTTAAGGACACCAATGGTTACAGACGATGCCAAAAATCCCCATATCCCAAGCAAAGAAAACTCTATATAGGTCCATGTAAGTATACAGAAAAATGCTGAGGGCAGTGAGTATTAGAACAGCTAGGATGCTGTTGACATCATTGAATACCAGATCCTGGGACACTATTACACATGGTTTCATAGGAGAAGGGAGCACCCAAGCTCAGCCTATATAGTGCGGAAAAAGGTTCTGGGTAGATCAGAGACGCTCACTTGGGACCTTTGGGCAGATCCATCAATGTTCTACAGTAGACTGTACAGCTGTGTTCACCTCTCGTCCTCACAACCTTGGAAGTGCCAATGGAAGTGTCAACCAGGGAGAATCCCATGGATGGAACTAATGTCACTCTGGGGAGCCTCTAACTCCAGTGCCCACCATTTTCTGTGACATGATTTTACCCAGTGGAGTCTCTGGAAGGGCAAAACCATGTCTATGCAGAGATGCTCCTTGGGGTTTTAAACCTGTCATCTCTCTGACATGATTGACATGTGCATTCACTTGGGGAAGCAGCTATGAGGTTGCTACAGGGCTCTTACTCAAACTGAGCACCTGACCCATGAGGCCTGGTGACACTCATTTTCCTCATCAGGCACAAGTCAGCTTAGAACTCCATGACTAATAAAGAAGAAGAGCTCAACATACCACACTCATCAAATAAATAAAAAAATAGAAGCAAGCCTGACCCCAGCTGCATCTCTGCTTTATACAAAAAGAGAGTGGTCATGCCTTGGGGTAAAACATTATTTCTCATACTACCATGGCTCAGGGAGGCCCTTACTTCAGAATTTTCCCTAAGTGCCTGAGCCTAGGACACTGATGGTTGGCTATACAAAACTCATGGGGTCTGCTGGACAAGCTGTGGCTCTTCAGTTTCCCTGCCAGGCATGCAAAGCTGGGATGGAGTTATTTTGCTCTGTGGGTAGAGCTCAAAGCTCTCCTCCCAGCTCTGCCCAGCACTCCCTTTGATGAACCATAGTATACTTTGACTTGTGGACTCTTGCCAGTGGGATAGCTATTTGGTCTGCCATTTGGAAAACTGCAGACTAGCAGATTAAAGGCACTGTGCTTTGGGGCTGTGGAACGTGGAAGAGTATCATGGCTGTGAGTCAGACCATCTGGGCTGCTCTCGTGGATATCCAGAGGAAGAGTCGGTGCTCCTAGGAGGCCTGATGGAACCAAGCTGACGACAGGGTCATCAGTGGCCAGATCGCCACCATTACTGATATCTCCTTCCTTGTCCCCAACCAGAACTTGTCTCCCATGATAAATGGTTAGGAAGGGAATGGTTCCATGCTTCTAGTACAGAGAAGCCACATGTGTTATTCCTATTAAAATTATGTGTTTATTTCCCACGTAAACACTGAGGCTAAAATGTTTTGACTTTCTGATCTATTTTAACACCCATGTTGGTAAATTTTTTAATTATAAAACCAACAGAGTTGGGGCTGATGAGATGGCTCCGTAGGTAACAGTACTTGCTAAATCAGTATGAGGGCATACGTTCAAATCCACAGCACCCAGATTTAAAAGGCCAGGTGTAGTAACATATACGCCTATGATCGTAGCACAGAGATGAAGAGAGACAAGAGTATCGCAGGGGCTTTCTGGCAGTCAGCCTGGCTCCAGGGTCAGCGAGAGACCCTAGCTCAAGGAGGGAGGCTCCTTGGAGCTCACTGACGGAGAACAACATTCTCCTCTGACCTGTGTGAACCTGTGAATGTGTGTGGTGCTCTCTCTCTCTCTCTCTCTCTCTCTCTCTCTCTCACACACACACACACACACACACACACACACACACACATACACACACACACACACACACACACACACACACACACACACACACATCCATGCACTCACACCAGAATAATGGTCAACACATGGAGTCAACCATCCACAGGTGTATGGTGCTGTTGAGAGTTAGGAAGGCCTTCTTGGATTTCTGTCTATGACACTATAACTCCCTCCCAGAATCTATTCTTCCAGAGCAATTTGGGCATTCTGTAATTCTTTCCAGCAGATGACTATTCTCCATTGGCCCCTTCCTACGTAATCAACGTGCTGCATGGAGTGGGGCTGACACAAGTCTGTTTTGAATGCTGGATTCTGCACAAACATCCTTTAGCTGGGCCTTCTTTCTTTGCTCTGACTGTAGCCCTGGGTTGAGCTGGTTAGAGTATCCTTTATGTAAAAACTACAGTCCAAATGTCTTGACAATCCAAATTTGTGGTTCCAGTTCAGCTACCTGGATTGTCTGGCTGGCCCAACATGATAATAGGACAGGAGAGTGAGTGCTTGCTCGGTACCACATTCCCCTATGGTGGCCCACTGGAGTCAAATCAGCGCACAGGGTGGGGCATCAGGTGCAGGCCCAAGTGTGAAAGGGGGTGATCGGGGTAAATGATCCTAGAACAAGGCTTGCCACTTTAGTGATTGTAAAAGGAAAAGAAGACATCAAAACCTAGAAGGGGGATGCTCTTTGCTTGTCTTGTTCCTGAGCACACCTGACAGAAACAACTTAAACAAGAGGAATATATTCTGGCTCCTGGTTTCAGTGACATCAATCCAATATGTCAAGAAGAATGAGAGAGATCAGGTAGCTTCTGCTACACCAGTCAGGAAGCACAGAGAAAGGGCTGTGAGCTCCTTTTCTCCTTCCATCCCACCCAGTCCCCCAGTTTGTGGGCAAGTGCCACATATATTGAGGGTAGGTTTTCTTCCATGAATTGTTCCTCTCTGAAAATGTCTCCACAAACATAGCCAGAGGTGTATCTTGATCTTACGAAAGATTTCAGATGGAGTCCAGTTGACAATTATGTCGACTTAACTCTGCAGCAGTGGATTGAGATGCTCTATGAATATTTGTCTACGTCTCTTCTCCAGCCCTTTGTTCAGACAACAACCGTCATCCACTGTGTCCAATGGATGTAAGGACTGTCAGTCAGGCTGCCTGATGCCAGTCTCCCACAGATGTCCTGACAAGTCTAGCAAAGTGTGGAGAGATGGCCCCAGGTTCCACGCAGCCATGCCAAACACCTGTCAGTGCCTCTGGGCATCTTACCCATTGTTGTTTCAATGACTTCCACTAATGGGGCAGGCGCCGGCCTCCAGTCTGGCAGTGTGAACAAATGGAACAGGTTGGGCTAACTGTTCTCAGGTCAAACCCAGACTTAGAAGCTTACTTGGTGCCTTGCTTTTTATACTCTAATTGAGGAACCAAGTTAAAGCTCTATCAGCTAGTGCCAACTGATAGAGGTGCCTCCCACCTTAAGGAAGGTCCAATCATAAGCAATACTTTCTTTTCAGTAGGAGGGAGCAGTAGACAGTCCTGAACCTACCTCTGGTGTCAAAGTCAGAATTAAAATTTCTAACAGCTATGGAAAGGGAAGCAGAAAAAGATGGAGATGCGCTGAAGGTGTTTTGCTAAATCATCTAAATCCAAGACAAAATTGCGGGATCTTGTATCTCAGCAGTGGTCGTAAAGGGGCTGGAGTCAGACGTTTAGGCAAACATCACTAGTAAATTATGTGGCCCTCAGACGACTAGGCTATATTTGGTTTTCCTGGGAGGCTAGCAGACATGCTATTTATGCATAGCCTGGGGAAGCTTTCTCCCTAACAGGATTTATCCAGATAGAAAACTAGTGTAAAATGTATCTCTGGCTCCAGCTGAAGAAACCAGTGATACCATTTTGGGTTTTGACGTCATTGAAGTCAGTACAATGAATAAGTTGGAACTATCAGTTGCAAGAACATCACATTAGGGTTTCTCCTCTGGCACCAAGGTGGAGACGGAGCAATTACTCATACATTCTGGAGTAAGTTCTTGGACCACGTGAAAAGATGATTCAGAGGAGAACATTACCTAACTTTTAAGAAGTTTAAATCTTGTTGGCACTCCAGGTTTCCTGAACTGGCGGGATCCAGAACACTGGGGCCATAGTTGAGGTCAATACTGTAGGTTGTCCTCATCCTGTTGTTTAAAGTTGGTTTGTGGATAATAGACAATAAAGTATTTGAGACAGATTAATTAGAGGGACTGCATACTCATGGAAAATTTAATCATAAATCAATATAGTAAGTTGCCAACAGCTAGGAGAGGGGTTGACTTTTGTATTAATGTATATTAATTGTATATACTGTGACATTTTCCTACATGTCTATAACATTCATGGGTCATATTAATAGGGGTTGATATTATGGGAAGGAACCTCATGGTTCATACTTTGGGAAAAAAACCTTATGGCTCTCTGATGAAGCTATATATCTTCTGATAAGTGCAGCAACTATCTTTCTCCAGGACTGTGTATCCAAAGATATTTTTAAAGTAAGCATGCTTGGAAGATAGATTTAGTGTCTCCAACTAGAATGAAGGGCACATTAGCTGAGAATCTTAGAAGATTACTGCGGCATCTTCTTTGGTACAGAGGCCCTGCAGTCAAGTTTTGTAGCCTCGGGGATCTGTAACCCCAGGGATCTGTAACCTCAGGGATCTGTAACCTCAGGGATCTGTAACCTCAGGGATCTGTGACCTCAGGGATCTGTAACCCCAGGGATCTGTAACCCCAGGGATCTGTAACCTCAGGGATCTGTAACCCCAAGGATCTGTAACCCCAGAGATCTGTAACCTCAGGGATCTGTAACCCCAGGGATCTGTAACCTCAGGGATCTGTAACCTCAGGGATCTGTGACCTCAGGGATCTGTAACCTCAGGGATCTGTAGCCTCAGGGATCTGTAACCTCAGGGATCTGTAACCCCAGGGATCTGTAACCTCAGGGATCTGTAGCCTCAGGGATCTGTGACCTCAGGGATCTGTAACCTCAGGGATCTGTAGCCTCAGGGATCTGTAGCCTCGGGGATCTGTAACCTCAGGGATCTGTAACCTCAGGGATCTGTAACCTCAGGGATCTTCTGCAGCATGTGCACCAGACTGGTCCTCACTATTCCTAGGGGACTTATGATCAAAGGCAGATGTGTTAATGATCATGCTACTGGCTGTGCTATGAGTAAGAGGATCCGTTGTCTCTGACCTGAGTCTCACAGCTTCATTTGTGAAACTCTTTAGGCTAACTTATGAGTTTACTTGTAGGTAGTACCTAGACCTCTTCCAGCCCCTGACAATAATGAAATTAGCCTCTCCAAATAAAAGAAAGTGATATTTTTTAAAAAATGAGAGATCCTATAGGAATCTAAATGTTTCCAGGGCATACAAACTACAAAGCTATTTTTAATCCACCTGCCCCCCTTACCTTGTTTTATTTCATTCTTAATCTATTTTCAAATGTTTATCCAACGCACCCTTTAAAGTGATGTAGCAACATGAAAAAAGCCCATGTGAGCCTGCCAGGGACTGTGGTGTGGTGGGAAGGCAAACAGCAGACACAGTGTTAGACTACAGAGTGCATCTGTGGTGGTCTGGGTGAGAACGGCACCCATAGACTCTTGGATTTGAATGCTTGGTCACCTGGGAGTGCACTATTTGAAAGGATTCGGAGGTGTGGCCTTGTCAGAGGAAGTGTGTCACTGGAGAAGACCTGTGTGTTTTCAAAAAGCTCATTTCAAGTCCAGAATCTCTCTGCCTGTGGATTTAGATGTGAAACTCTCAGCTTCTTCTCCCGCACTATGTCTGCCTGTCTACCACTGTACTTTCAGCCATGATGATTGGGATAGGCCTCTAAAACTGTAACCCAGTCCCTCTGTCGCCTTGGTCATGCTGTATCTTCACAATAGAGCAGTAAGACAGCCCCTGTGATAAGTTCCATAGAGCAAGGGAAGAAACAAGAAAGACTCTTCTAAGGGAGCCATGCTGAGATGGGAGGGGTCAGAGAAGAAGGCTGTGTGGAAGGGGGAGTGACCTGAGATGTGACACAGTAAGGAGCCAGCATCCTATGCAAAGTGCTCTCCGGATACCTTGGGGCGAAGTTTGAGGTGAAGCTGAGCCCTGAGGCAGAGGTCAAGTCATGCTGTCTTGTTTTAATAGCTCCCGTAAGCATTTGTTCAGTCAACTTATAAAGAGACATAACTTACGATGCCAAAATATATGTAAAGAATAGAAATGAAATTTCTATTTACAGGAAATGAAGTCAAATGAAAAGACAAGATAGGAGGCCATGACACATCATGACAATAAATCCAGTTCCTTAGAACGGAAGAAGAGCTAAAACAGACATGCACACCCATGTATGCATGCACATAATACATACCCACACATGTACACACACTTACATATATACATGTACACACATGCACACACATGCCTACACACACATGTACACACACTTATAAATATAGATGTATAAACATACATGCACAGATACACACACATGCTTATACACATTTTTGGTTTCGTTAATCCTTCAGTTAATGCAACTGAAATGACTATTAAGAGCTTTCAAGCTCCCTGTAAAGTAACAAAAGATAGCATGCAGTTCATATGACATGTAATACCATGTTGGGGGTATCACCTGTGAAGAGTTACTAGTATAGGCCATGAGCATGAAGACTGAGAGAGAACTGGCAGCTGAAGACATATGCCATTAAAGTTCCAGGCTCAGGCAAATACATCCTAGAATTCCCTCTCCCAGATTCATCAAATGTTCTCTCCCTTGACTGACTGCACCCAGGATCTCAGTCAGCCTCAGTGAGCCAGACCTTCTTGTTCTGAAGAAGAGATATAGTCAGTTTCCTCCCTCTCCCTCTTCCTCTTCCTCTTCCTCTTCCTCTTCCTCTTCCTCTTCCTCTCCCCCTCTTATGTGTGCATGTGTGTACATGAATGTGTGCATGCTTCCAAATGTAGGTGCTCAGCCTGCCTTGACTTCAGTAAAGAAAGCAAGTACCCATCACTGCATACGGCAGAATTGCACGTATAAGGGAGAGAGAAAGAGGAGAAAGCAACTGGGGGCAGAAGAACGCATAGTGCCCCTTCAGGTCACCTGGTGTCCATGCTCCTGGGATGGCGTGCCACAGCATCGGGCAAAACAGATCCAGAAGCAGAAGTTGCAAAAAGAACTGGTCAAGGTTATTCTGGTGCAAGGTGGACTCCCTTCCCCAGCCCAGATGGTCGGGAATGTTCTGCAGCAGAGAGCTCATTCCCGCCGGAAAGCCCGGCACTTGGCACTGCTTAAATCACGGCCACTCACGCCCGCTGGACAGGTTGGCATTCCCGTTTGAAGGGCAGGAGGAGGCCAGGGCCTGGGAGAGGTACTTCTCATTGATAGACACGAATGGCTCTTCTGGTCCTCCAAGTCCTGCAGAGATTGCCCACAGACCAGGTCAGGGCTGGACAGACAGAAACGAAAGGGGCGGGAATTTCCAGATCTGCGATGAATGACAGCACCATGCTGCTGGTAATCAGCCCAAACCAGCTACTTACTGCAACGAAGAAAAGCCCATGGTTGCATTATAGTTTAAAGAACAGAGCTCACCTGACGTTATGCTGCTGTTCTAAGGCGTCATGGGGTGGCACTGTGAGTGGCTGCTCCTTTCCAGGCTTTATGAACAGGCATTACTTTCACAGGTCTATCGACTCTCAACTCATTCACAGGATGGGAGAATGCTACTTCTGCCCTTAAGTCTGCCTTCGGATGGAAATCATCGTCACCATCTTTAAGAGGTTAGAGAGGCTGGAGAGGCAGCTTTGTGGTAAGAGTGACTGCTGCAAAACCGTGAGGACCAGAGTTCAAATCTCACCCACCCCAGCCACCACAAGCCAGAATCCCATGGATGCCTATAATTTAGGCTCTGAGCCATCTAATACCCTCTTCTGGTCTCTATGGCCAAAGGCACATGACTCTGTACACACCTATGTGCATGTACACACACACACACACACACACACACACACACACATATGATAGATAAATGTTTTTAAAAAGACTTCAGAACAATACTCGGAGTCTCAGCTGGTTTTGAAAGATCAGACGGCCTGTTTTACTCCCTCACATTCCTACCTCTGCTACGTCCCTCCCTGGGATGCCACCCATCCCCCTGGTACCCACAGAGCAGTGTCCAGTGAAAATAATGACTGGTGTGTCCCCACAGAACAACCTCTCACTTTCACTAGGATGCCCACAGACCTCAGATCCTGGCAGGAAGTCCTGTCCTGTGCCTGACGCAGTGAGTGAAGGCTGACAGGGCTCTGTAGGAACTCTCTCAGTAGACAACACGATTTCACAGATAAATGCCGATTTTTCTGAATAATCTGGCAGCTATTTAGGGCATGAAACATGAGGTACACAGAGAACCCAGGAAGGGAACGAAGCGTTATTTTCTTCTGTGCTTTGTCTACCATCTGAAGCTTTTCCTGCAGCTCCCACAAATCTCACCAGATATCTCCTTATCCTTTGGAAGGCATTCTTGACCCAGCAGTCTTAGCAATGTTTTAGATAAAAAGGCATGTAGAGAGCTGCCCTGTACTCTCTGAGCTAAGAACCATTAGAGATATATAATGATCTGGGCTTGCGTGACAGCTTGGTCTTAGCTTGTCAGTTAAGTGTTTGCTATATAAGTGTGACAATAGTTTGGATGCTCAGAAGCCCACATAAATGTCCACTGGAATGACAGTCCACCTGTAATCCTAGCCTCTGAAAGCAAAACCACAGAAAACCTTCAGAGAAAACTGCCTAACGAGACCGGCTGTACTGCTGAGCACTGGGCTTGTTTAAGAGACACTGCCTCAAAGAATAGGGCGGTAGAGTGATCAAGGATGATTTCACCAACCTGGAGCCTCTACATTCATGTACACATGTGTGCAAGTATCTATACAGGCATGTGGCACTACACATACACTTACACATATGTGAAAACATGTACACACAATCAAATACCACATAAAATGGCCTTCACCTTGGCTAGAATAACTGGGGTTCAGATATTTGGTTACAACTGTTCTGGGTGTTTGTCTGAGGTGTTTCTGCATGATAGTCGCCTTGGAAACAATAAAATTAAGTAAATATCATGAGTCAGTTTCTCTCTCCTCCTCCTCCTCTCACTCTCTCTGTCTCTCTCTCCATCTCTGTCTCTGTCCCCCTCCACCACCCCCTCTGTGTGTGTGTGTGTGTGTGTGTGTGTGTGTGTGTGTGTGTAGCAGTAATTTAGATGACTGCCAAAAGTGAATATGTGACAATTTGATCCCTAGGGCACTTTTGGGAGTCAACAGGATCCTCAGGATGAAGGACCTTACACGAATCCTCCCATTATCAGAGTCATGTCCTCAGAATGGACAAAAGACCTCTACTTCTGTCCTGTCCCCTTTCTCATTCTTACTGTTTCTACTTCTCAACCATCTTCTTCTTTCTCCAACCCTGTCTCTTTCCTGGCTTATAATGTGTGCCCACATCTCAATTCCCACCATAACATACTTCCCTCACAGGAGGCACAAATCAATGCAGCTGCCCAGTCTTGGTCTTGAAAATCCAAAATCATGAGCCAAAATGAATCTCTTTTCTTCATAAGCAGCCAGAGTCAGGTAATTTGTTATAGTGATGGAAAGCTGACTAATACATGCACACACACACACCACCCCCCACACCCCCCCCCCCACACACACATACACACACGCGCGCGCATGCGCACGCGCACACACACTTAATACAATACTCCTGGAAATTCCTGGAAACTGCCTTCAGTGGCTTCCTGTATACAAGTGCAATTAACCAAATATGTGTACACAAACTTATAGAAGTAGATCAGTTGTGTACGGGAGGAGGCCATCTCTCCAATTACACCCATCCTTTTCTCCAACTGTCTTGTGCTGTTTTGTGTGGAAGACTCAATCACAGCAGGAATTTTTTTTTAATAAAAAACAATCTGGATAATTTTGTCAATATTGGTGACCATCTTAAAGAAAAAAGTTGCTATCTCTTGTGTACAAACAAGCCCTATCTTTTGTCTGGATCTAGAATCTTGGCTGTCAGAAGCAATCTCTGCTTTAGAGAGGTATGAGAAAATCTTTTTTCTGTATCAAAAGAAAGGGCATGCTTAGAAATATTTCCCTCTTTCTAAACTTGGATCGGCTGCTATAACTGCCACGTGACACCATTAATTCTTACATTGATTGCTTGTCCCCGGCCTCTGCACAAAGCAACTTGCAGCGTGTTTACATTGTCCCCCGAGACCTCTGAGAGGAGAGCAGCAGACAAGTATTATAATTTGTGCTCCCATATTGCTTAAATGGAGTGAAAGTGTCTTCAGATAGCCTGACCCAGGGAAAGCGATGCCAGTGTCAGCTCAAGCTCAGGCCTGTACTCTGGTTCCAACCCCGAATGTCTTGCCATCCACTTGTGACAGATGTGGTTTTCCATTCTTTCCCATGTACACGGACATTTAGCCTAAGATGCTGCTGACACCAGCTCAGATGCAGACAAACTTCACTCACCACTGCATGGGCCACCTTAAAACATACTCTCCTATGAACTGCTTGATTTTGTTTTCAATTTGGTATTGGAACGTGTGTGTGTGTGTGTGTGTGTGTGTGTGTGTGTGTGTATCCTTTTGTGTGTGCGCACCTGTGTATGTGGAAGTCACAGAGGTCAGTGTCTTAGTGCCCTCCCTTATCACTCTACATTTATTTTTAAAACTAGAACCTTTCACTGCACCTAGAGCTCACCAACGAGGAAAGAGCAACAGATCAACAGACTCCAGGCGTCCTCCTGTCTCCACTCCCCTTGAGCTAAGACTGCTGGTGTAAACCACCACAACTGATTTTTCACACGACCACCCGGGATCCAAATTCAGTTCCTCATGCTCACATGGCATGCACACTGTAAGAGAGGAACCCATCCTCATGAAGCATATATTTTAAATTATAAAAGTAGTGGAAAATGAGTGTTTCTCTAAAGATACCTTCACTGTTACTCAATCTCCAAAGAGGTTCCTATGCAGGCAAGCTGTGCATCCAGCGTCCCAAGTCCTGTAAGGTGCAGAGGGAGTCCCAGATGGTCTAAAGATGTTTATTGTGAAGCCTTGCATTGTATTCAAATTGATGGCACTCCATTAGTGGGGGGAGAGGTGGTGGGGTTCCCATTCCTGCTCATTTGTTCCTACACTCTGGGGGTTAAGAGCTCCACATGTTCTCCAGATGTTCTGTAGCTCTTATAAATGAAAGATTCGTGATTCTTGCTGCCCCTGCTATCTCCTCTGCTCCCCTTTAGAGCTGATATTTTTGTCAGGAACTTGCTTAGTGTCTGAGTCAGATGAATCTCCTCCCGGAGGTAAATCAATCAATAGCATGCACAAGAAGAACGAAAGGAAAGGAGGGAGGCATGCATGGGCTGTATGAATTTGTTGACTGTGATGGTCTTCCAATGACTGATGCATACATCCTGTGCCTGCTCTGCTGCCCTTTGAAATGAGGATCAAACACACTTGACGTGTTTTTCTCAAGTCTCAACACAAAACTCTTTTGGGGAGGAAGAGACTGTTTTTGGTTAGAGCCTGATGACAGGAATATCAGCTTTATTTTCAAGTCTGGCTGATCTTCCCACTAAGCAAGAGATGTAAGTGCCTGAAATATGACTCTGTCTAACTCAAAGATGCCACCAACAATGCCTTCCTGGGAGAGAAATAAGGAAACTACCCAAAATGGATTCCAATAAATGAACGCCAGTTTAACATCCAACATGCCTGCCTCTTGTACACAGAGGCGCTCCTTGGGTCCTGCTGCTCCAAGAGCTGTTCACGCATTGAATAAGTAGAGTTCCGAGTAGACAAAAACCTCCTGCCTCGGCTGGTGTTTAACAAGCTGTTTTCTTGCTACAACTCAGTCAGGATTTCTCTCGCCTTTGCCGAATAACCACATTCTGTATCATCTAATAAAGATGCTCCTGGACTTATAATGGGACAAACCAATGGATAGCAGCCGATGCTGTCAAATGGAAAGCACACAGAATGCCTTCCCCTCACCTTCTGAACACACCAGCTCAGTCCCACATGGAACCACAGGGCTGACTGGGAGCTATAGGTGGAGAATTTTCCCAACAAGCACAGATTTCTAGGTCCAATCCCCAGCAACACATGTACCCCATAACCCCAACACTGTGAGCTGGAAATAAGTGGTTCAAGGCGATTCTCTGCTGAGCAGTGAGTTTGAGACCAAGCTAGGTTACATGAGGCCCTGTAAAAAGGAAGAAAGAAAGGAAGGGAGGAAAGAAGGAAGGAAGGAACAGAGGGAGGGAGGGAAGGAGAGAGGGAGGGAGAGAGGGAGGGAGGGAGGGAGGGAGGGAGGGAGGGAGGGAGGGAGGGAGGGAGGAAAGAAAATGAGAAAGAAAATAGACAGGAGGAAAGGAGAAAAAGCACGGGGCTCAAGGATGAGTTGAGCCACCACTCCTCAGGTTGAGGCCTGTATACCATCTTATGCTGCGCAAAGGAAGTTTGGGGATTTCTAGCATGGGAGAGAAGTTCAGGGAGGGGAAGTAAAGAAATATGTACTGATTAAGCATCAATACATCTCGCCAAGAAGACAACGAGTGATCTTAAGATGGGTTTTCCTGGTGCAGAGACATCTGTGCAAATGGAAACTTCCTTTGTAATGGAAATTTCCTTTAACAAGGAAAAGGTTACTCTGTTTTTACATAGACAGGGGCAGACAAAGAGCTAGGTCTGTGGATGTATTTAGATTAAAATAATTGTTAAACAAAAGTGACACATTTAATGGTGGTATACTCTGTGACACTAGCAGGGTCAGACTATGAACCTGCAAGTGCTTCTGAGAAAAAGGCCTATAGCTTCTCAAAGACACACTTAGCTGGGCAGACTGAGACTCATTGTATAGCAGAGGTAGATAAAGAGGGTGACAAATGCTGGGAAAGATATTATGGGAGGTTCAAACTTAAGGGAAAGGGTTCCGAGCCATAGGTAAAAATGTAGGAAACGGTTGGGGGAGGGGTGAGAGCCACCCACACCTCCCATAATGATTTCCTGTATGAATATGTAGACTATCCAACTGAGAGTATTGCTTCCTCAATTCATAAGGCCACTGCACTGGACATAACTCTTGTATGTTCCTTATCTGTTATAGGGATTGAACCTTTCTCCACTTTGTTAGCTTTCAGTCTTTTCTGGATTTGCACTGAACTGGGTGAGAAGCCATTGCATTTGGTTACAGATATGAACCCTGTGGCTTCTAAAATCACTGTGGAGGTAACTCAGGCTTAGAACTACGCTATCGCGTGGCAGCCACTTAAGGGCTTAACCCCCGAGTAGTACAGATCAGGTTGATGGCTTTCTTCTCTGTCCTGGTGGGAAACACAGGAATGATAGTCAGAATTTGAGGGTGAGTATCTCCACCTTTCCTCTGGCTAGAGAATAAGTCCTCAAGTTTCTCAGAGCAATGGGTAGACCCATCACACACTCTGCCCTTCTCTGCCCTTGAGCACCCGTCTCTTCACGCAATTATAAAACCACCATCACCACCCAAGCCCAGCCGTGCTGCGATCTAACTGGGATCTTCACTTGCTGACTAAGCAATGATGGGAATGATGGGAGTTTGATTTCTATTTCTTTGCTCTTAGGACTGCAAATGTCTACCCTTCCTCCTCATGGGAAGTAGCTATAACCCACGGATACTTGGTAAGTTTTATGGACAAACCTATTTGAGCCCAGCCTTGCTGACAAGTTGAATACCATCTCTTCCTTGGTATGAAAGACAAATAATGGAAGGGGGAGGAGAAAATGTTGAAAAAGCCAGTCCAATTGGAGATGCACACTGTTTAGAGCCATCTTTGCCAGTGGTTCACATTGAAAGCAAATAACTCATGATGGCAGTGTGTTCACAGCGAAAGTTCCCACCACTTCCTGTGTATGACTTTACCAACTCTGTTTACAGAAGGTGTCATGAACTAGATGGCAAGTGAACTAGTCAGTGTTCTCTAGAGGAACAGAATCAATGGAGTGAGTGTATATTACATTACAAAGGGACTTTAAATAGATTGGCTAACACAATATGGACTGGGTAGTTCAAAATGGCCATCTGTCCACTGGAGAGGCTGAAAACCAGGTAGCTTGATGTCTTCGTGGTCCCATCCTAGTGCTGAAGAGCTGCAAGCTACCTGGACAGTCACTGGTCTTCACTCTATGTTGGAAGGCTGAAGAAGCTATGTTCTGGTGTCAGGGAAGGTCAGTAGTAGTGGCAGCAACACACCGATGCTCTCACCTGCAAGGAGTGAAGGCAGATAAGCAAAATCCAACAGTTGTTACCTCGAGTCCCTTCCTTTCTGGGCCGTGCCAGAAGGTGCTACCCACCATGGAAAGGTCTCCCTCTATCACTCCAGGAAATGACCTCAGAGCCAACCAAGTTGACAACTAAGATTAACTATCACGCCATAAAAACAACTTGCTTTGATCTTCTATCAAGTTATGGAGACTTTACTTAGTCAGCATTGACAGTGTCAGATTCACCATGGTAGAGGCAGATCCTCTTGACACACACAACTTAGCACCTAACATTCCCTTGCTATCACAGCAATCTGATATTGTACAGAACTCACTTGTCTAATTAGAAAGATGCCAGATCGTGATATGATGGACTCCCCCCCCAAAAAAAAGCAGGAAAAGATAAAGGAACAAATCCTTCTCTTGCTGTACTCACAGATAAGGAGTTGCATGGCTATCTAAGAGACACTGGCTTCCTTTAGGAGCAGGGGGAGGTGAGGCTATGACGAGAAGAACTTGAAGGGGAAGGTGACAGATGGCAGAAGAATGGCAGTGTAGAGGCTCCAGCTGACAATGGCGGTCACCGAAGACATGCCAAAGACCTTTGGACTGTGCAAGTCAAATTTTTCCTGTATTGTCTAATCCAGTGAGCACTCAGATTTCTGTCTATTGGAACCAGGGCTTTATGGCCCCTGAGGAGACAGGTCACAATTCTTCATATTTGGGGATAATTTGAGAGAGAAATAGTTCTATTCCCTCAATGTGGATTCCATCTTTTTAAAGAAGAAAGAAAAGCAGGGAGAGTGGAGGAGAGCTGTGGAGGCACCCACCGGTGAATGCCACTTCGTGCTCTGTCTCTGTCTCTGTCTGTCTCTGTCTGTCTCTGTCTCTTCCTGTCTGTCTGTCTGTCTGTCTGTCTGTCTGTCTGTCTGTCTGTCTGTCTCTCTCTCTCTCTCTCTCTCTCACACACACACACACACACACACACACACACACAACAAGGGAGCAGTAGTATGGGGTGAGAACCAAAATGAGAGAGTGGGAGGCCGGGAGAGTGGAGACCAGGTGCCAACCAGAGTTGTTAGCATCATCCCCGACTGCTGTGGTGCCTCTCATAAGAGCAGTAGCTGATTATGAGAAGCTGCAGACCTATACTATTAAACAAACTTGAGGGGCCTGAGATCGACGCCTTCGCTCTCCTGGGCCACAGACTTAAGAGGTAAATGTTACTGTATCTCAGTGAGCTCAGTGTCTTTTCATGAATGCATTCTGATTCCCTATGAGGAGAATGTTCCAGCATTCATTTCCTAGAAAGAAATTTGTGTCTTGCACATGTCATGGCTGTCCTTAATACGTTCTCTGTTCCAAAGCCGAGAAACATGGAGGGAGGCCAAAATCATGGGAACTGATCATGATAAACAAGGATTCATTTAAGTAAGTAAAACCATTCAAGTTTGCTTCATGGCTCCGCCTTCCCGAATCATCACCCTCTTCAAGCCAAGGCGCCCCACAAGCTCTCTGGAAAGGAATGCTGCTTATGGGGATGGTGATTTCATATTCTAAGCCTCCTCGCAATGGTAGTGTTTTCCCTCTGTTGTTATCAATACTTAAGTAATGCTGTCTTCCGTAAATTTGTTTGCCTTTTCAGCCAGGATGTGGGAAATCCATCTGTTACTTGGAAACTGGAAACAGGATCAAAACATCTAAGGGAGGGTGGTGGCTGTAAGCAGAGAGAAGCACAGCATGGGAGGGAGGAAACTGGAAGGCCAAGAGGCTCGCACGGAGTCAGAAATGCCAACTGTACAGGCCAAGACTCAGTCCAAAACCCAGAGACCCTGAGGTGGGAGGAGGAGAAGAGGAGGAGAGGAGTTGGGGAACAGGCGCGAGGGGGTGGGGGGGCGGGCATTATCATATGTTCTCCATATGATCAGCTGACCAGCCCCAGGGAGAGCTGAGCAAGCCTAAGCCCTCTTCTCAATGCCTTTGCTTAAGTCACCCAAGGAAGAGGGAAAAGAAAGAGGAAGATTTTTGCCCTGTGGGAGGAATCTTTGCCAGGCCCCCTTTTTCTGCCACTAGACAAAAAGTCTGTAAAACCGTTCTTGACACAGGAATTAAGTTATCATGATTTTAGAGAACTTTAATATGGCCTAGGAGAATACTCGGCGCTGAGAGTCTGACTTTTTGCTAATCCTTTACATTTCCTTCCCTTATTGGCATTTTCTTGGCTGCCTCCCCTTCCTCTCCCTTCCCATTTTATTTCGTCTTTTCCTGTCTTAGGCATTGTGCGTCACCTCCAGACAGCTGCTGTGTCTGACCCGCCTGTGGCAGACTGCTCAAGCAGAGCTTCAGCAAGAATGGATCCCTGAATGCATGTATAATACATGTGTGCACATACACAATCACATGTAGCACACATGCACACATTCATACACACATATACACGCATACACATGAAACACATATGTAACATATACATACATATGCACATATATACATGCACACACAAACACAAGCATGTGGGTGTGTGTATGTGTGTGTGTGCATGTCAACTGACATGTACAAAGATACTATGCAGCTTATCAAGGAACTCTAGACAAAGAGTCAGCTCTGGGCACACACATCTTCAGTAGTAACAGCAACCATAAGCTCTCTGTGTACCCCAAACACATGTACTGGTGACTACTGTGCACTTACACATGCATTCAGAATTCATCTCTACACACCAAGAATAGAGTAGTTATGATTATGCTTTCCCTAGCCAATTATAGAAACTCTCCCCAGAACAGTCTTAGGCCCTGTACAGGCTCATAGACCTACAAGTGTAGCTGTCAGTGTGTCACACCAGGAGGAACGTGCTGTCATGAGTAATTTGCCATGCCTGTGGTTAGAAACTTTCTGTCTTCATTTTGCAAAAGCAATCTGTGAGAAAGCAGACCCCCAGCCTTAAGGATGTCAGAGAACCAGCTAAAAGAGGCTTGGAACTGAAGCCCAAGTCTGAGGAACATCGGCGCACACCCTCTTGCCCTCAACAATGCATTTGTCTTTCTTTAGTCCTCAATCAAGTGACCTTACAACTGACACCAAGGTAAAGGTTCTCTCTAAGTGAGGCATCCTTTGGATAGAAGCAAGTCCCCCTGGAGAACAGACCAGAGTTTGCCTACCACACCCAGACCAGGCTCCAAGGAAGGCCTGCATCTATTGAATGCTCTAGGGAGGCTATGCATGAGACATCTGAGCTCTCAAAGCTGCAAGGCCCAGGCAGCACCGCTAAGCTCTGGCTGGCACATCAAAGCCAGGTTGTTGGAGAAGGAAAAAAAGGCAGATGAGCAGGGCTGTTTCTGCCCCATCTCGTCCCTATTTTTAAGTGAGATCAAAATGGAGTTGGTGCTTCAGCCCTCCCACCATAAAATTAAAATTAAATCAATGGCAAGTGTCTTGACATTTGGACATTTTTAAACCAATTCTGCCTTGAGCCACTCGATGTTTTTAAAGAGGTGACAACCCTGTCCTCCTGTCACTACTCTGCCACACCATCTTTGTGGTTGTTGTGATGGATCACCCATCACTCAAATAGCAACTAATGGAGAATAAAAACAAATATAATCTCTGCCCCAGCTGCAGAATAGAGCCTGGGAAGTCCTGTAGGTATTCTTTCTCTGTGTGTCATGTGAAAGAGGTGCCAGTGTGGGCTCACACTGCAGTGCAGACAAAAAAATAAAGCAGACCATCAGATCTTCATTGTAAAGAAGACACTTAGATCAACCAGACTGGCCACAGGATGTCACTGTTACTCCATACACACACGCGCCATAGTACCACTGTGGAGTCAGTAGGGGTTGGATCTGGCTGAGACCCGGGTGCCCCTAGATCTAGCCTCTCACAGAAGCATCGTCCCTTCAGGTGGCACTGCCACAAGCTAACAGAGCCTGACCCATTGTCTCAGCATCCCCATTGTTCTGTCTCAAAAGGGAACAGATGAGAAAAGGAAGAGAAAGGAGAAAAGGTTTCAGCATGGTCTCCCACATCACATCGCTACTGTTTGGACTTTCATGACCTTGGATAAAGCCAAAGTCGCTTTCGTATATTTTAACAGCATTACATACAGATGAGAGTGTCTTCTTCATCCCCCCCACCCCCAGATGTCTAAAAGGCGCAGTGGCTGTTTAACAGGTGCTCAGACTGTGTTTCCTCTTCGCAGGGACACAGCTTTGTATTCTAGCCTGAGGAGAAGCCAGCTCTAGGTGAACGAACACACTTCCCTTCAGCCCAGTGACCCCTGCTCCTCAGATAGCCGGTGGGCTCACTCACAGGCAAGCCCAGCTGGGAGGCACCTGCACACCACAGCTGGCAAGCCACTGCCACACCCAAGTTAGTGTGTGGAAAATATTAGGGACCTGACCAGGAGCTACAGCAGGAGACTCACCTTCAGTTCATGACTGCCAACTCTTCTTCCTCATTACCGAGGCTCAAAGGGTGTCTTCCCACCGAGGGTTCCAGAGTCCAACTCCCCCTGCCATCCTCTGCCACAGTCTCCCTGTACAGTCCCTATGGCCACTGGTACAAAATGGTAAAGCTAATGTTTTAGACTCGCATAATCCATAGGAAGGGACATTTTCAGTAGCATTGGGGAGACAATAATGCAACGTGAAAACTGATCACGAAACAACAGTGCTTGGTGTAGAGAGCCTTACAAGATAGCTTTCATTTCAATCAAAGCCGCCGCAGCCATGGAAAGCCTCTACCACCTGTTACCCGTTCTGTTGCACGATGTTAGCAGAAAGAACTGGAAGTAGTTGCGCAGTTGGTACTGGCAGATTAAACTTTAAAAAGTAACCTCACTTGCTGGTATTTGTCAAGAGCTATGTAGGGTTCAAGGCCTGAGCTCCAGCTAGCTGCCTTCTTGATGGAGATGTTAATGTCTGTATTCACATTCTCTGCAGACCCCTCGGCGCCTGAGAGAGCACATACCCAGCCTAAGCCAGCTTGGCTTAAAGAAACATCAACACAAGGACACCACCAGGCTAAACGGTAGCAAGTAACACCCAAGGAGAATTCAGACTGGACCAGTCACCTTAACTACACATGGCTGAAAACTTGAGTGACTTCATGGTGAACACAGTCACAAGTGTGCACCCGAAGAGAACCTGTCCAATGAGGGCAGTTGAGCTTTTACTCACGTGGCCAACATTGGCTTGAGCCGCTTCTTCTGTCAAGATAAAGATGATGAAAGACAGGAAGAGTGTGGTCTGCCCCAAGTGCAGCCATGCACAGTGTATGCACTCAGCAGCTTCCCCTTTCCCCGTGACTGGGAGATAATTCCTAAACCACTGGAGTTTCTGTAAAAAGTCTGTCGTCCATGTTGGGATCCTTACATTCCACGGATAGTGTACACTCAAAACACAACCCCAAATGGAAGCTAGCCCTGATGAGGAGATCGGTGGTGTTAGTAAAAGGCTGGCGGGTGAGCCTTGCCCTCTCAGCTCGGCCTTTGAGCCTGGGGGCCACATTCCACCACATTCCAGCAAGTCTGTCACATAGGCCTGCATGATGGTGGCTCTTTTAAATCTGGTTCCTTGAGGGCTGGATATGTCAGCGGGTGCAGCACGTGCACAGGACCATGAAGAGCTGGGCTCACATCTGCAGAAGCCACATAAAGCTGGGTGCATAACACTCATCTTAATCCTCAGCCCCTGTGCCAAGACCGGAGAGAAAACGGGGAAATCACAGGCCAGCGAGCCCAGTACACAGCAGCAGCAGGCAAGAGACTCTGCCTCTGACAGAGCGAAAGGTCAGCGTCAGCACCTGAAGTTGACCTCTGACCTGCACACATACTCACTCACACTCAAATACACAAGCACACACAAGTGCACAATGCACAGAGAGAGAATTTTTTCAAGCTAAAAATATAAAATAAAATTTGGGTACTAAGCCCTCCAGAAATTTCCCCTGCAGGAAATAATGTGGAAATTCTCAGTCTTCGATGTGCCAGGGGTCCCACATCTGTGAAGGTAAAAGATGTTGGAGTCCCTAAGAATCTCTGCTTCTGTCTGGTTCAGGATAGCACTGTCATTGATTGAACTTCATGACTCTTCCTAGTGAGCGACCAAGCTTGAAGGGGCCTTTGATATCCCACAAGTTTCTGACGGCTCAGTCTGAAGAAAGAATACCTCCAAGATCCTCAACCTACGGCTACTCCCTGAAGATTCCAGGAGACGTGGTCTCCTGCAGTACCTTGCTCAGTCTATGAAGTTTAGCCCTACTCTGTGCATCTATAACAAAGGAGATGTGGCATCCCATGGGCGCACTGAAGAAATGCTCTTGATCCAGACTCTGCATGTGAGTGAATGGGAGGAAAGACACCTGTCAGCTGATTAAAAGAAGACTAAATCCATGTTTGAGCTTTGGGTAAGTCTTCTTAAATGTCCACGTGGACTTGGGGAGATGGATCCATCAATAAAGTGCTAGTCAAGCAAGCAAGAAGGCCTGAGACCCATTCCTAATATCTATGCAAAGAGCTGGGCTGGGTGTTTACTGTAACTGCAGCACTGCTTCAGGGACCCTGTCTTCAAAAATGAGGTGAAAAGCAATGAAAAAAATTCACCATTGACCTCTATTCTCCAAACACATGTGCACACACTCCCCACACATATAGACACATATATGAACACATGTACACACATGTGCAACTACATACACATTAAGTTTAAGATGTAACTATGTTATTAAAGCCAGAACATTGCCAAGAAAGAAAGACAAAACAAGGCAGGGTAGACTCCAATCCACAAGGACTTGCAGTTCTCTGAATATCACTATCCTTTCTCTCTAGCACCCCAATATTAGAAACGCTTCTGTGTTTGCTTGGGAAATTTTCCAGACTGTGACTCCAATCAAAAAAACATAACCAGTTGAGGCTTTGGGAAAGGAGTGTGGACGAGTAGCCAACTGCACTTGAAAAAGGAGCCAGGGTTTGTGAGAATCTGATTGATGCCTCTTACACAGGACGACCAAGGTGAAGACTCACTACTCTCAGAGGCCAAGATCATGAATCCCCCTTTCAGAAAGAAATTCTATGTACAAAAGTTCATAAAGTTCGTGAAGGTCAACGGCAAATCCTCAAGAATCAGAAAGCAAGCCACTAAAATACCATTTGGCAACGACTGTCCTGATGCAACTCTTTCTGGCAAGATCACATTTATAGTGTGTTTCCTGGGCATATCTAACCCTGGCCGTCAAAGAATCTGATAAAAATTCTAAAATGAAAGAGACCAGAGAGCCCGCAGTCCCTGTCAGGTCACTAGCTTGAGCACCAGACTTACCCTCTATTTGCAGGCAAGGCTATTACCTACATCGTACCCTGCACGAGGGCACAGACCGTGTCTGCTCCTACATTCCTCGGTACAGGGTCAGGGCAGGCACTCACTAAATGTCCCGTGTAACAGGGCTAGATAATATAAGCATGGTCTTCCCTGAGATAGATGGACTCACCATGAAAGTGATATAAAAGATCAGGAGACATGTCACTTACCAAGCTGCTAGCATTACCCCTGGTGCTCACACACATCCCACTCACTAGATCCTATCCCAGCCGTTGCGTTTCTATAACTCTGAGCCAGTCCCGACCTGATGCAGCTCCATAGAAGACAAGGTTGAAGCTGAGCTCAGAAGGGGGTTGGTGATGGCCATTCAGAGCATAGATAGTGTCTAGATAGGTGGTGAGGGGTCAGTATACCAAAGCCTCTAGGAAAAAGAAACCACAGCGAGGGAGACAGCAGCACGGCATGATGCAGAAGCATCCCAAAATGATGAAGAGGTTGGAGAGGATCAAGGCCACAGCTGGAAAGTGCCTTTCCCTCCATCCCATTTTCCTGTCTTCAGAATGGGAGCCACGTGCCTGCTTCACAAAGTCAACCCCCACCAGACTTGAAGCTCCACCCTCTCTCCATAGCCCACAGGATGCCATTCTTCTCAAGAAAGCCAAGGTAGTCAGCGTGTTCCTCACGGTTGTTCAGAAAGGAACACTCTTGTAAAGGCAAGAGTTTTAAAATATAACAATCAAAAAGAAAATATTTTTGTCAACTCCAGAATCCAAGCTTTTGTTTTCAGTATGATGATGGTGCTGGTGCTGGTGGTGATGATCGTGATGGTGATGACGATGATGGCGATGATGGTGGTGGTGATGATGATGATGGTGGTGGTGATGATGATGGTGGTGGTGATGATGATGATGGTGGTGCTGATGATGATGGTGGTGATGATGATGATGGTGGTGGTGATGATGATGATGGTGATGATGGTGGTGGTGGTGATGATGATGATGATGATGATGATGGTGGTGGTGGTGGTGATGATGAAATTCAGCATCTTGGCTGTCCAGTGCCTACTGAGCACAGCACTTCTGTCTTTACTCAAGTGGTCAGGAGGGTGAGGTAAGCCTCAGGCACATGCTCCATGAGTTTACTATCTCTAAACAATGCAAAGGCTTTTCACGTGGGGAAACTAAGGAAGCAGTACCTCACTGCCGTGGTGGAAACACCTCATCCCGGTGCCTCCAGAGCACAGTCCCTTCGGTCTGGGAAACTTGGACTGCGAATGGGGAATGAAAGACTAGGACTATATCTCCAAGTGGCCAAGCCTGAAGACTCTAAGTCCAGAACAGAGCCCATATTGTCTTGTTGCCAATAGAGAACATTCTTTTTTTAAAGGTAGGTTTTGTTTTGCTTTTTAAAAAAATTATTTTATATATATGAGTAGACTTCAGCTGTCTTTAGACACACCAGAAGAAGGCATCGGATCCCATTACAGATGGCTGTGAGCCACCATGTGGTTGCTGGGAATTGAACTCAGGACCTCTGGAAGAGTAGTCAGTGCTCTTAACCACTGAGCCATTTCTCCAGCCCCAGAACATTCTTTGCACTAAAAAAAAAAATATATATGTCTGGACACACACACACACACACACATACACACACACACACACACCCCTACCTTAACAACAATAAAACTCATTTGAGTTTGAATCAACTGAAGTGGCAGCTCAGCTCTCCCCACTCCACTGCCTCATATTTAGTAACAGATGCTCAGCTCTAAGGAGTCTGCGCCACCACCAAGAACACACCGGGGCCAGGACAGGGGCACAAGAATGCCACACATTGTGTCCAGCCACAGTCGTGGAGGCTGTGGGTTGGGTCTATGGCAAGCAGGCTGCCCTCAGTGAGTCTCCGGTCTGCGCATGCTCTCCAGAGGCAGACCCCGCTCCGTGAAAACCGGAAAGGAGGTAAACAAGCCAGAGTGCATCCCTGCTTCTCTCCGAGCAGATAAGGGCGGGAGCAAAGGGCCTGGACACACGCCCAGGTCTCCTGAAAGGCATCTGGTAGTTAACTCTAACCCTCGGTTTGACACAACCCGAAATCAACTGAGATAGGGTCTCGGTGAGGAACTGTCTAGATGAGGTTGGCCTGTGGGCATGCCAGTGGAGGGCTGTCTCGATCGCTTTAATCCACATAGGATCCCATCCACGGTGGGTAGCACCCTTCCCTGGGTTTGAAGCCTGGACTGTGCGAGAACCGAGGAAATTGAGTACTAGAGCGTCTGTGTTGATCCCTCCGCTCTTGTCTGTGGATGTGAAATAGCTTCAGCTTCACCTCGACCTCCCCTCTACTATAGAATGTAACCTGGAATTTTGCTAAATAAATACTTCTCCATCATGTTGTTTTTTGTTGTTGTTGCTGTTGTTGTTTTTGTTGGAGTGTTTATCACAGCAACAGAAACAAAACTAGGACACCCACCACATTGTTTAAACCATGTCGGTCCACTCCCTAAGAATAAAGGGCAGAGAAAGCAGTCAGGGTGTTAGCACTTGCGCCACGGCAGCCTGGGAACAGCTGGAGAGAGAGGACGCTCCAACCCCGATTTGCCTCGCATGCAGCTCAGGCCCTAACCCACCAACACACAGAGAACCCATCTCAAATGGCAAATTCCGTGCGAAGTATCTGGCCTGGTGCCTGGAACATGGTAGGTGCTCCACAATGACAGCTATCTCCACGGTGTAGAACAAAGAGGGTGGCGTAAAAGAATGGAGAGGGAGACGCGAACCAGGTGGGAAGGAGGGGAGGCAGGGGAGAGCTGTCTGGAGAGCCGGCGGCAGCAGGGAGAACAGTGGGGCCAGGACCCAAGCGGGACGGTGAAGTCGCGAGGCTCACAGGGAACAAAGCATGTCGGCAGTGTGTGCAGAGCCAGAGTCGCGGTAACTCAGCGCTGTGCTGAATGGAGTGGAAGAAATACTATTAAATCTGTGACTCTGTGAGGTTATAATATTCCCAGCGAGCCCCCGCCTACAGAAATCCACCCAGCAAGCAGGCTTGCCAGGAGCCCCCTCTCAGTTATAACAAGCTGCCTATCTCCTGCTGCCAGGATGCAGAGAAAAAATGAAAAGCCGTTACCAACTCCATTATAAACCTAGTGACCTGCTTCACCTCCCTGGGTTTAGTGACTAGTTCCACTGCCTTTTGGGCACGGAGAAAGAAACATAAGGCAAGGATTAACTTTCCTGGCGTTTGAAGGCATCAAGAGTCAAAACTGCTTGCAGCTGGCATTCCTCCCTGTTAGGCAGCTTTGATGGATTTATTTTCTTTGCCCTACTTCATAGAAGTTACTGGGGCCAATTACGGCCAAGATGATTGCCAGGGAGTTTTTTATGTGGACGCTAGGTGGCGCTGTGTGCCAGGCTGTCTCTTTCAGGAGGGGCCAATACGGGTGTCATTAAAACCCTCCTTAGAGCTTTCTAATTTGCAATGAGAGTGAGGAGTTCTACTGTCAGAGAGGCCCTCTCTTCCTACTGCGGGTCTCTGAACCCCAGGAAGGCGGTAGAATCCTTTACACACTTCACACTCCCACAATTTTATTCCTCTCCGCGGCAAGTGGAGCGATTAGCCTCCCTAGTAATCGGCAGTGGGCCTGCTTGTTCCATTTGGACTGCCTCATTTAGATTCACTTTATAAGTCCTATTTTTAATTCAGATCTCCAATGCCTTTCCAATTGATTAATAAGACTTCTGTATCCGTGTATGTGTGTGTGTGTGTGTGTGTGTGTGTGTGTGTGTGTGTTCTTTCTTTATCCTTAGGGGGCCTCTTCAAGAGCTGGGAGCCTAAACCGTAGCTGGGCTCTTGTAGGTCTTTCCGCCCGGAGACCATGGCTTCCCTCCGGGATGGACAGAGATGGCAGCAATGGTGGATGGGGGTGGCTGATGTCGTACAGCATCAGAGCAGAGGATGCCCAGGCTTCCCGATTCCCTTCGGCGTTCTTGTTTCCACGGCACCCCACTGTCTCCTTAAGTCTGGGTATTTGCACACGCCGGATGGATGGTGCATGCTCCTTGATGTTTGAAAACGGGGTATCCGTCGTCGTTCATGGGTCGGAGGGGGGAGCAGTAGTCTAACTTCTGGCAAATCATCAACACCAAAAGGATGGCTCACCAGAGCTGCCTTTACCAGGATGCTGAGAGCCCAGGGGAGAGGCGCCTTCCAAAGATCTGCCACAGATCTGCCACAGTTCCACCCAGGAGCCCGGGAGCCGGGGGCACAGTCCCAGGTGGGCCACTCAAATCTTTCCTTTGAAGTGTCCGCATTCCTTCATCTCTCCAGGTCCTTCTACCGAGAGCCTGGGCCTTCCAGGCAGAGTGATCAGGGCACTGGTTCTGACCACCACGGGCACATGCTAGCAGTGTGGGGATCAGCTGATGTTAAATGAAAACCTGGGCTTCCCTTCCTGTCTACAGGTCTTAGCATCAGGACTTGCACACCTGGAGTCTCAGTCCCATGTAGGGTACTTGGCGTGGATTTTATTCTAATTACTGAACGATTAACAAGGGTCTACAATGGAATGTCCACTTGGTCTCTAGTGATAGCCTCCCACGGCACCACGACCCAAGTCACCTCAAGTCCCTGTAATAATTAGCTGCCTGCTCCCACTAATTTGGAAGTTTCTGCTTATGAGAAGCAGGCTGTTCAGCCCAATTACAGCTAAAAATGTCTCAGATTTCACAAATTCTCTTACTCCTTTTAAATTAACAGCATGTGAAAATCTTTGCAAATACCACAAGTTGCTTTTAAATCAACTACCATAGAAATTTGAATATTACTAGGAAGCCGGCAGATTGAGAAATGGAGTTATCAAACTTTCTAGTGGAACAAAAATTATAGGAATGTGAGCCGCTGTTGTTTTGCGGACTCTGCATGGAGCACCTGTTTAATTGTGGGTGGACTCCTGCTATCTGTCAGCTCTTGGGGGAAGGGGAGGGTTGAACCCCTCAGTCCAGACATGTGCTGAGTGACTGGACAGCCAATGAATAAATGGATGGAAGGATCTCATCTGTGGTGATTTTACTTTATGTGATTGATACGTAACAACCACAATTCTCCTCCCTGGATTCTAACTTTACTTGATCTAATTTTTGCTATCTCTCTCTCTCTCTCTCTCTCTCTCTCTCTCTCTCTGTGTGTGTGTGTGTGTGTGTGTGTGTGTGTGTGTGTGTGTGTTTCCGTGAGTGCAGGTGTGAAGCCATGGAGACTAGAGGACGACTCCAGCTAATGACAGGGGTAATTCACTCAGGAAGGGGATGCCTTCAACTTTGATGCTGGGTATTTCACAGCCTTTAACTTACCAAGTAGCCCAGGCTAGTTGTTCAAGAAGCCCCAAGGACCTGCTTATATGTCCCTACCACCATGTGCCGCCATGCCCAGCATCACTGGCAGGCAAGTAGCCAAGGTTGACTGGCCCAGGAGCCCAGGAGCCCAGGGGCCTGCCTGTCTCTGCCTCCCTGTTGCTGAGACTACGAAAGCAAGTGTATCACCGTGCCTAGTTGTTTTGGACTTGGGTTCCTAGGGGTCTCATTGAGCTCAGTGAGAAACACACTAGAGCCATCTGCCTAGCCTAGAAATCGCTAATTCAATTGATACTTCGCTTTTGTTACACTGTTTAGGCCAAAGGAAGCAAGTTGGTAGGCTGGGCTGAGTTCAGGCGGCCAGTCTAAGACTTCTGATACACAGTTTCATTTTAGATACAGTTTTTAGAGGGAGTAACAAAGTAATCCACCCAAAAGGCAACTGTCTGGCTCTTCCCAGATGGCTTCCTTCATAGCTAGCACTTTAAAATCTCTAAGCAGGAAGATTTGGTGTTTGAAAGCGCCATGGTAATTGTTCTGCTGGCTGTGTCTGTTTATACCCCTAAACCAACAAGCTCAAGCGTAAATCTGAACTAGACTGGGGGAGACGGGTTATCTACTTTGGAATCTTTCTGCCTCTTTATGTAGGATAATAAGTGAGTTTGCCCTCCTTTATGGGCTTCTCTTGGGGGGTAGGAAAGTAAGAGATTTCTGTTACCTTGACAGACAGAAGAAAATAGTTCACATAAATCATTCTTTTTGCTAAAACAAAGCTCGAAAAACTTCGTCTTGTTCCCCTAAAATTTCTCTCTCTTCTAATTTATTCACTCAACAAACATGGGTCTCCTAAAAAGTGATCCGATCATACTAAGCTACAGAATTTATTACTTTAAAATATTTTCAGCACAGAGCCTGGCTTTCAGTAAGCCACCAAGCAGAGACATGGGGTTCAATGGCTTGCCTGACATTCACGATGACATGCATTTCTCCAGTAGCCGAGAACTGGACATGGTGGCACATGCCTATGACCCCAGCCTTTAAGGTAGAAGCAGGAGCATCCGACATTCAGAGTCATCCTTACCTACATGGCAAGTTCAGGGTCAGCAGCCTAGACTACATGAGAATCTGTTTCAAAAACAGTAAAAACAAAAGTCAAAATTAACTGTGCTCCAAGCATATTTATTAAATGCTACTCTGTAACAGCTCTATTGTAAAAGCGGAATTAATTTTTTTAGCAACTGAGCCATACAGAGGCCGGGCAATTAAATGTGCATTCGAGAACACTACCTACTTATTCAGCTATGTTAGGGGTTGAACTCAGGGTGGAGTAAGCAATCTTCTACTGAGATACAGCCATGACCCCAGACTATCTTTTCTATAAAAGTGTACTCCAGGGTCAAAACCTTCCAAAAGCAGAAAATGCATTAGGAAGTGTTCACTCTGGAACTCGGAAAAGGACAGAGCTTAGGTAGGGAGGTAGCAGCTGAGGCACCCCCTCCCCAGAGCTGGCAAGAATGACAGCATACCAGTTCAGGCCTGTTCTGTCCAAAAGACATTTCCCTGCCAAAGAAAGACTTGCCTTATCTTAGGGCACAGAGAAGAAGCCGGATATTTAAGGCTGGAAATGGCAAGTTCGGTTGCTCATAATAAACCCTAAACTCTGCTTTCCTACACCAAGATTGCAATGTTGAAAACAAGCAGTCCTGGGGCTCAGGAAATCTCAGAGGGAAATACTCTCTGCACAGCCCTGGCTGACTGCTGCATGGCACATATCTGGGGGAGAGCTGAGGGTGCTTGAAAATGTGAAAGCCAGGGAGACTGGAGCACTGGCTATGACCTCAAATGGGGGCCCTGACCACACACAGCTTGGCTGGGACAGTGTAGAGTCTAACGCATTCAAAGTGCTCGGACAAGACTGGAGCCACAACTATTAACTGAACACTAAATAACAACCAATGAAAGAATGGCTATGGACGTCAAGACTGAGAAGTAAAAATACTCCAGGCATGGTGGCACGTCTGTGACCCCAGCACTAGAGGCCAAGGTGGAAAGACCCAGACTTCCAGGACAGCCTTAGTTACATATCAAGACTATTCAAAGAATTGGAAGTAAACAACCAACCCAAATGAACACACACACACACACACACACACACACACACAGGCACACACAGAACTGAAAAATCTAATGGACAGAGATATCACTGGTTACAACCGAAAGGAAACCACTTCCACAGAGTAACTTACTAGGTCTATAAGAACAAACAGCATGAGAACAGGGAGCGTGGAACGTGCTCTAGGGGAGACAGGAAACATTTGGAAACTGACTCTGACTGAACTAGAGGTTAAACAAGCAGATGAGACTTTAGAGAGGTACCACAAAAATTCTCAAGCAATTAAGAAAAGGATGCTTAAAGGCTAAACAAAAATTTGCTAATGACTTGTTAACAAATGAAGGGTCTCAACAGAGAAATGAAAACTAGAACAAAATGAAAATTCTAGAGCTTAAGAACCATTTTTTTTTCCTAAAAGGGATCAACTGAAAATCCGAACTGGCTGAATAAGAGGGAATTTGAGCACAGGTGAGTGGCAGTGATAACATCCGAAGATGGGAACAAATGAAGGAGAAGGAAACTGCTGTCAGATGATGTCAAGAATGTTAACAGAGGTAGGTGAATGGTAAGTCCTAGCAGAAGCCACGAAAAGGGGCTCTTAAAACTAAAATCTCCCAGAATCTGATGGACAAGCATTAAATAAATTAAACACAAGGAGAAGCAGAGCAAAATGATCGATTCCAAACTGAGGAAGAGCGAGCAGAGAAACCACTGGACGAGCGAGACAGAGGTGAGTGATTTCACACTGTACAAATGAGATGGTGCTTGAGACGATGGGCCAGCGTCGTCGTGGTGCTTTGGAGGAGCTGTCTCCACATTCTCGGGTATTTGAATGCTTGGTCCCCAGTTTGTAGCACCCTTTGGGGAGGCTTAGGAGGTGTGCCCTTGTCGGAGGAGGTGTGTTGCTGGGGACAGGCTTTGAGAGCATAAAAGCTTCTGCCATTCTGAGTTGCCCCCCCCCTGCTGCCCATGTGTGGGCCAAGATGCAGCCGTCAGTGGCCTCTGCCTCCTCTTCACCTTGACAGACTCTATCACTCCTGGACAGGAAGCAGTATAAGCCCTTCCCTCTCCAAGGTGCCTTGGTTAGGGTGTTTTATCACAGCAATTGCAAAGCAGCGAGTACAACTTCTTAGAAGAGACATTGTAACCCAGAAATCTAGGAGAATAATATGCTCAAAGTGCTCAAAGGTTAAGAAAAATTCCACTGGTAAATCCTATATCTAGTAAAAAAAGAAAGAAAGAAAGAAAGAAAGAAAGAAAGAAAGAAAGAAAGAAAGAAAGAAAGAAAGAAAGAAAGAAAAAGAAAAAGAAAAAGAAAAAGACAAAACACATTGTTCAGAGAGAAAACAGACACTTCCAGATAACTGAGAATCAGGAAAGTTCTTTGATAGCTGACCTAACATTGTGAGAAACATGAAAGGAAATGGCATCTTGTAGTCATGCAGACCATGGGATCAAACAACGGGAGCCCACACTACCACGTGCAGACATGTGTGGAGGACTGAAGATTCTTTTTTTTTTTATTTATTTTATGTTAAAGACTTTATAAGATTGTTCAAAGCAATAGTGAGATACTGAGTGCTTGGGTATACAACATAGCATAGCAGTTGCAGCAACTGCAAAAGATTAAGAAAATGCACATACTGAGGGTGTGGGCATGTGCAAAATGCACATAATAAGGGTCTGAGTGTGTAGCATGCATTGACATAGTAGGTGCAGTGATTGCATAGCAGGTGCAGTGATTACATAGCAGGTGCAGTGATTGCACAGCAGAGGCAGTGACTACATAGCAGATGCAGTGATAGCATAGCACAGGCAATGACTGCATAGCAGGTGCAGTGATTGCACAGCAGAGGCAGTGACTACATAGCAGGTGCAGTGATTGCACAGCAGAGGCAGTAACTGCAAAGCAGAGGCAGTGATGGCATAGCAGAGGCAATGGTTGCACTATAAAATAACAAGATGCAACTGCATTAATCACCACTTTGTGTTTAAATAGTTCTTAATCTAAGGTTGAGACAACTTAAAGATCAGTAGTGAAATCAATAAATGAGCCACTGTAAAATGTTTTCAAAGACATACTTAAAAATTAATCATTTCCAAAAGTACACTGACATCTGTATGTAAAATGTGGTAGCGAAAATGGTGATAGAGGAACAAGACTAAGAACAAGAAGATTATAGGGAATTATGAAAATGGAGGTTATGTCCAATGACGGCAGTAATTATGTGAAATTTGATCAACCCAGTTCTAATCAGAATGGAGAAACAATCATGTTGAATAAAAAATGCCTACTCCAACTATATACAGTCTTTGAGATAAAACCTTAAGGTTCATACATAAAGAAAAATAATACCCCATAAATAATATAATGCAGGAGAATTCAAATTAATAATGTAGTAAAATCATGTCTTCTAGATAAAACAAGTCTTGAGGAGAAATTGTAGCCTTTACACACTTTTACATTTACAATAGGAGGGGGACAAATCTCAGTTTAGTAATGTAGCCTTCCATCTTTTTTTTCTTTATATATATATTTTTTTCTATAGTCTTTGTTTACAATCCAAAAGCTTTCCCCTTTCCCAGTTCCCCCCTCCCCATATGTCCCATAAGTCCTCTTCTCTCCATCCATTCTCCTATCTTTCCCCCTCCCTTTTCTCTGTCCTGGTACTCCCCTACAATGCTGGATCAAGCCTTTCCAGGATTAGGGCCCTCTTCTTCCTTCTTCATGGGAATCATTTGATATGCTAATTGTATCTTCAGTATTCAGAGGCCTTCCATCTTAAGATGTTGACTAAGGTAACAAATTAGCCACAGTTAATACAATGAAAGAGTTAAAGCACATAAGAATAGATACAAGAAAGTCAATGTAAAGAAAGCCAATGCAGTGAAAGTATCTTCCACAAAGTCAACAAATTTGGATCCCCTTTCACTAGACTGACCAAAAATAAACAGAGAGAAGAAAAATCTTCACCAGGAATAAAAGGAAGACTTAGTTGCAGATTGGGTAAAAATAGAAGGGTGCTGGAGAGGGGGCTCAGCTGTTAAGAACAGCTTCCAGAGGACTCAGGTCATATTCTCAGCACCCACGACGGGTGGCTAACAACTGCCTCTAACTCAGACTCTGAAGGATCGGACACCATCTTCTAGCCCCTGTAGGCTATGATATGTAGGCACATATATATCCACATTAAATAAACTTTAAGCGTGGTTTAAAAGGCTTATGGGAGTGTGAACCACTTCATGGGAATTAATTTAATGCTTAGATGAAACAAAGTCCTAGAAAGATACAAATTATCAGATAAAAATTAATGTATGAGATATAGCTATAGAAAGCAAAGGGAGTAAATTACTAATGCAAAATTTCCTCACAAATGGCTGAATTCTGTAAAACATTTTAAAAAGTAATAACTCCATCCTACAAATATCTTTCAGAAAGCAGTAACTGTGGAGCACCCACAAAAGCATTCTGTATGAAACCAATGTTATCTACTGGAGCCAGGCCAATGCACTGCAGTAAAAACACTAATGGACCAGTGGCCCTTACAGATAGAGATGGAAAGTTTCTGCAGAAATCTAGATGCATATGAGAATAATTATTTATAGTAACCAAATGAATACTGTGAGATGTTGACCTAAAATTATGAGAAATAACATATTACTGCAACAAACAAAGATACAGAAAAATAGAATGAGGTCTTCAAGATTTAAATTGTGACAATCTTAGGGATTAGTGACTATCCTTCAACTTGGTAAAGGGCATGGTATAAAACCTACAATTAACATTACACTGAGCAGCTAAAGACTGTGCATCCTCTTATGAGGACATGGAGGGACATAGACCCTGCTCATCCTGTCCCATACAGTGAGACAAACAGAGCACATATAAAGTGTGTGGAATGGAAGGACAGACTTTCTTCATACATCTACCTCTCAGGATGTTGAAAAGGATTTGAAATTCAATAGGTACTGGATAAGTGGTTAGTGAAAAATGTAGATAGCAGAGTGGATGGACTAAGGGGAGGGACCTGGGCATGGTGGTACACACTGGTTATCCTGGCACTTTGAAGACTAAGTTGAGGGTCAAGAGGGTGGCCATGATTCTATATCAGCCTGGAATACTAAGGAATTACTATGTCAACTAGGGATAAATAACAAGACTAAATCAAAATACACGCAAGGAGGTGGGAAACGGGGGATAAATATTCTATTTCTCAGGGAAATGAGCTACTTCAACCATTGTATGCTGGTTTGCTATCATGGGCTTATACTATATACCAGGAGACTGTTTGACTTAGGATTTCTATTGTTGGGATAAAAACACATGGCTTAAAGCTTGTGGGAAAGGGAATTTATTTTGTCTTACAATTCTTAGGTCCGTCACTGCGGGAAGTCAGGGTAGGGGCTCTTAGGCCCATCATGAGCAGAAGCCATGGAGAAGAAGCGATTGCTCACTGGCTTGCAATAGTGGTTGCAGGATATGTGATCACATTGTAAACCTTGAGGTCATGAACTGGAAAACAATCTGTTTCTTATTGTGGTGTGGCTCAGCCCTAGCACATGCCTTTAACCCCAAGAGCTTTCTGTAAACAAAAGCTAAATAAAGTCAGCGATGGGTTAAGAGATAAAGCAAGCCTCCAGTTGACAGGAAGTGAACATAAGAAAACCCAGGAAAGAGAACGGAGGGTCTCTGAGCTGAAGGGTGTTTAAGACAACATGGAGAAGAAGGAGCTTTTTCCTTCTGGGACATCAGTGTAGTGGGAAGGTCAGCTGCGTGCTTTCTCTGTCTCTGAGCTAGCAGGCTTTCAGCCAAGCATCTGGCTCCTGAGTCGTCATTGGTAAATTGAATGTTGGGGATTCTGATTTAAAAAAAAAAATAGCTCACCTATTTCCTTATAGCACCTAGTACTACCTGCCCAAGGGTGGTACCACCCACACCACACTGAACCCTTCCCATGTCAGTTACCAATCATGAAAATTCCTTATGGACTTGTCTATGGGTCAGTAATCTAGGGGCATTTTCTCAATTAAGATTCCTACCTGCCAGATATATCTGTATCAAGTTAAAAAAAAAAACAATCAGCACAGAGACAAAAATTAATTTTCAAATAAAAATCATATTCTGTAAATTTTTCTGAGGATGGAAAGAAATTAGCACAGGGCACAGCTGTCAAAAAGTTTCCCCCTTACAGACATAACTACGCGCATATGTGTGTCTGCGCGTGTACGCATGCGTGCACGTAAACTCTATAAATCTGCCAGGTAATTGTGTGTTTGCATGTTAAGATTATTGTCTCCAACAATCTGTTATTGTTACCTGGCTCATTGTGTTCTCGACTTGAAAACTCTTCCCAGAATCTGCTGGCCACCATTAATCACTAAAGATAAAGCATTTAGATGTAGGCCTATTGTCTTGAGCTTTGCATTTCCTGTTCTAAGAAAGAAATGAAAATAATATAAAGTTTTACAGTTTTTCTCCAACACCCTAACCTTCTCCATTGTAATCTTGGATGGGTAGAGGCATTAAAAAGAATATAAAAATAGTTTCAATCATCGTCATAGATCTAGGCTGACAGATAAATTTATACAGATAAAAGTTATGTGCTTACCATGGTTATAGGTGGCTATGTCTACCTACTTCTCCCTACCTGACTGCTTATCCTTATCTTACACACTTCACCATGGTGGTGCCCCAATAGTCATGGCGCACTACTCTTATTGCCATATTCCCTTTTAAGAGGTCAGTGTACACGTGGCCCCTAAGCTACCTGTTTCAGAGGCTTTCCACAAAGCACATATTACTCTTCTCCATCAGATAAGAGGATCTTCCGAAAGACTTGCCTCCAGCACTGCTTCACCTCACCTCCCAGAAGCATGAAAACGTGGCAGCCAACGTGTGCGATGAGAAGGGTGTCCTCTTTTGAACTCATTTTCTAAGGAGAGAAAGGACTGTGTCTGCTGCCCTTGCTGAGGAAAACAGGGAAAACTATGCTCGGTTACCTTTGAGCACCTCTCCCTTGCCCTCCACAGATTACTACCATTTCTTTAGTGGAGTCTTACCAACATGGATTTCCCTCTGAATTTGCTTTACTGCTTATTCTACTGTGAAGGTGGAGACACAACAGGTAATAAAGGATGCTAAAGCAAGCACCGCCCCCTGCATCTCACCCTGTGATTATTTAACTTTGCTACTAATATAAACTCTCTACCTAACGCTCTACAATTTACCTTTCGACAACAGCATTGCAGGGACTAGGCAGATGTCTCGGTGGGTAAAGTGCTTACAAGCATGAGAGCCACATCTCGGATACCCCCATACTCACACAAACACCAGGCAGTGCTGTAATCTACTCAGGCGGTAGAGACAGAGTCCCCAGAGCCAGCCAGCTGGCTAGACTAGACACATTGGTGGACTCTGCATTCAGCGAGAGGTTCCACTTTAATTTATACAGTATAAAATAATCAAGGAAGACAACCAGCATCAACCACACACCCACATGTGCACCCACATCTGAACATGTACCCCCACACATGCAAACATACATTCACACATGTATACACACAAGCAACACTGAGTGTACGAAATGCATTTAATGTGAGTCACCTGTATCTATAGTTTCTTCCTTTCACTATCCTGAAGGATGCCATTAGAAGAACATGTGACCTGAGATTCACTTTCATTTAAATTATCCCAAATTATTCTCCAAAACACCTGTACACTTCTCCCGATACTCTGTAACTTCCCAGTGTTCTGTCTCGAACACTTTATATTGGCAAACTTATTCCCAGGATAAGGGTAAAAACAATCATTTTATTTGGCTCTTTTTTTGTCTGTGATAAGAAAGTTGGCACATTCCATTATACTGTGCTTAAATTTTTCATAAGGCAACTCATGAAGACAAGTGTCCTAGGTTTCCATCATGAAATGCAGCCTGTCCGTTTGCAGGTTTAACCATGACTTAATTCTGACAATGAAGCTAGGAGTTATAATTTTGTGCAAGATGTTATATATATCTGAGTCATTTGTATTTTCCAAGGATGATGGAGCCTGGTGTAGACATGCCAGTGCAGGGAAGACTCCCTCTCTCCAACAGCTACGTGCCGACATGGAACTGTTTTGGGTATTCCTTTGCTGGGGCTATTCTACAAAGCCACACCAGCCTTTCCAGTGTGTGAAGCAGTAAAGCAGGAAGTAGGGAGGGAACAGTTTCACCTGATTCCCTTACAGACCATTCAAAACTCCAAGATAACTGCACATATAACTGCCTTATACTATGCTTAAATCTCCCTCCCTTTGAAGGCTCCTTAGAACCATGAAGAATAGCTTGTATCTGGGTTATTAAAAGTACCCTGATGTAAAGGTGGGTTTCTTTGGTTTCTTTTAATATATATTTCTTTTTATTTTGTTGAGTACCTGCACATGTGCCTGATGCTCTCGGAGGTCAGGAGACGAGATTGGAGCTCCCGGAGCTGGGGCCACAGGAAATTGTGAACTGCCTTGTGGGGTCTGAGAACTGAATCTGGGTCCTCTGCAGGAAGTATTATTTTTTGTTATTATTATTTTTATTGAAAAGGGAAGTAAAAACACTTTATAATAAAATTAAAGATTTACATGGAAAATATTCATATAAAATAGAAGAGATACATAGAAAAACACTTTAAAATTGACAATTTTCATGGCAAATTAAAGAGTAAAGCGGTAGACATGGAAAACATTGCTAAATTAATTGAAATATGAAATAAAAACATTTTATGATAGAATTGAATATTTACATGGAAATTATTTCTGATAAAATTGTAGAAATATTTTAGGTGTTAAAAATTTTAAACATGTTAGAATTGAAGATTATCATGGAAAATTTTATATAGATGTAATAATGGAAGGCATAAAAGTATTCCTAAGTTGATTGAACGTGGAATTATAAACATCTTCTGATAAACTTGAAGATTTACATGGAAAATATTTCTGATAAAATTGAAGAAATATATAGAAAAACATGTTAAAATTAAAGATTATCATGGAAATTATACAAATAAAGTGATAGGCAAAAAGATAATTCTAAGTTGATTGAAGGTGGAATTATAAACATTTTCAGATAAAATTGAAGATTTACATGGAAAACATATCTGGTAAAATTCAAGAAATATATAGAAAAACACGTTAAAATAGACTATTTTGTGGAAAATTTTACATATAAAATGGTAGATATAAAAACTCTTTCTAAATTAATTGAAGGTAGAATTAGAAACATTTGTGATAAAGATTTACTTTGAAAACATTTCTGATAAAATAGAGGAAATACATATTAAAATTGAAGATTATCATGAAAAATAATGCAGATAAAATGGTAGACATAAAAAACATTACTAAATTAATTAAAGGGGGAATTACAAACATTTCCTGATAAAATTGAAGATTTACATGAGAAATATTTTTGTTAGTCTATGTCTTTTTATTGGGGAGTTGAGTCCATTGTTAAGAGATATTGAGGAATAGTGATTGTTGCTTCCTGTTGTTTTTGATGTTATTTTTATGTTTGTGTGAGTATCTTCTTTTGGGTTTGTTGGACAATTACTTTCTTGCTTTTTCTAGGGTGTAGTTTTCCTCCTTGTGTTGGCATTTTTCCATCTATTATCCTTTGTAAGGCTTCATTTGTTGACAGATACTGTGTAAATTTGGTTTTATCATGGAATATCTTGGTTTCTCCATCTATGATGATTGAGAGGTTTGCTGGGTATAGTAGTCTGGGCTGGCATTTGTGTTCTCTTAGGGTCTGTATGAGATCTGCCCAGGATCTTCTAGCTTTCATTGTCTCTGATGAGAAGTCTGGTGTAATTCTGATAGGTCTGCCTTTATAAGTTACTTGCCCTTTTCCCCTTACTGCTTTTAATATTCTTTCTTTGCTTAGTGAATTTGGTGTTTTGATTATTATGTGCGGGGAGGAGTTTCTATTCTGGTCCAGTCTGTTTAGAGTTCTGAAGGCTTCTTGTATGTTCATGGGCATCTCTTTCTCTAGGTTAGGGAAGTTTTCTTCTATAATCTTGTTGAAGATATTCACTGGCCCTTTAAGCTGGAAATCTTGGCTCTTGTCTATACCTATAATCCTTAGGTTTAGTCTTCTCATTGTGTCCTGGAGTTCCTGGATGTTTTGGGTTACCAGCTTTATGCATTTTGCATTTTCTTTGACTGTTGAGTCAATGTTTTCTATGGTATCTTCAGCACCTGAGGTTCTTTCTTCTATCTCTCGTATTCTGTTGTTGATGCTTGCATCTGTGACTCCTGAATTCCTTCCAAGGTTCTCTATCTCCAGAGATGTCTCACTTTGTGATTTCTTTATTGTTTCTACTTCCACTTTTAGATCATGGATGGTTTTGTTCAGTTCCTTTGCTTGATTGTTTGTGCTTTCCTGTAATTCTTTAAGTGATTATTGTGTTTCTTCCTTAAAGGCTTCTGCCTATTGACCCGTGATCTCCTGTATTTCTTTAAGGGATTATTGTGTTTCCTCTTTAAGGGCTTTGACTTGTTGACCGTTATTCTCTTGTACTTCTTTAAAGGAGCTATTTAAGTCTTTCTTGAATCCCTCTATCAGCATCAAGAGATACGATTTTAAATACAACTCTTGCTTTTCCGGTGTGTTGGGGTATGCAGGACTTGCTGTGGTGGGAGAACTGGGTTCTGATGTTACCCTGTGGCCTTGGTTTCTGTTGATAGGGTTCTTGTGCTTGCCTTTTGCCATCTGGTTATCTCTGGTGCTAGTTGGTATTGTTGTCTCTGGCTGGGGTTTGTTTCTCTTGTGGGCCTGTAAGCCTGTGTCCTTACTCCTCTGAGCTTAGAAGTGTAAGCACTGCTGGGAGATGACTCTCTCCTAGTGACTGTGGAGTCTCCCAGTTCTCTGGTGCCAATGGCGGCAGGAAGACACAGGAAGTATTCTTAACTACTGAGCCATCTCGGTTTCACTCTTAATTGAAATGAAAACAGTTAAAAAAAAGAAAAGAAAAGAAATGATGAAGACAATGATAGTTTAGTCAGCAATCAAATTATTTTGAAGACTTATGTGAGATTATGTGTGCTCATCGTGTGTGTGTGTATGTGTGTATGTGTGTGTTTGTATACTCATGTGTCTATTCATGCCCATGTGGAGTGGAGTGGGTTTGTACTTTGAACACAGAAATGTGATGTCTCATCTACAAATTTATTTCACCTTAAAATTCAGGGGAAGGGTGTGCCATCCTCCCTGCATTACATTTCTGGGGGAGATGACCCTGTCCTTTGTAGCTACAGACAAAATCCCCCTAACAGGCAGCTCTGAGGGAATCCTGGAACACAGTCGCTGGACACAGAGCTCATCAAACCTGGCTTGCAGCTTTCTGTTCTTCTGAAACTCTATAGTCTATGGTTTTCAAGTTATGCTATCCAAAGATTAAGAAAAAGAAAAACAGATTTTTTAAAAAATATTAAGTGCCAGTGACATCAATAACTGCAATGTAATTCCCAAACAGTATCAAGCAGAAAGCCAGAGAATATCTACTAGACCTCCAGCTCCTGGAGGTCATCAAGCCGGTGGCTTCATCCGGCATAGAACAGTATCTACCCAAGATAACTGAACGACATGTCAGTGCATACAGGGAAAGGATGCAGAGTACTTACAGGGCCTGTTGCCCTCTGCAGGCCTGGTTTGGGTCTGAACCCTGTCTCTCCACCGCTCACGCAGGGCTTTGTGCTATAAATGAGTGGCCTGTCCCCGAGTGCTGTGCGCCAGGCCTTTGCCCATCTGCTGCCGTCATTCCCCAGCTCTGTCATACTGCGTGTGGTTATCCTTCAGTGGGTCAGTATGGCATCTGGCTGCCCACCTTGTGTGTGCCCTGCTTCAGTCCGCCAGGCAGCAGCTGCCTGCACACCCTGCCCCCTCCATCAGCTGCACAGGCCCAACCCAGTCAAGCCTGGTTTCAGAAACCATCATTCCTTTGCTTGAGGGTTGGCTGAAGTCCAGGGCTTGGATACAGGGGTCCTTGTTCACTGTTTACCATTCCTATAGATAAGTTCCTCAAAAACCAGATGTGCTGGCCATAAAAAATTTCGGTTTCAAGGTTGTGTACAAGGATGCATATGGCCAGATCTTTAACAGCTCTCATTTTTTTTAAACAGTAAAAGAAGTCACATTAATAATAATAGAGAGATGATCTCATTATATATGAACAGTGGACTTGCTGAAACCCCAGCCCTCATCCAGAATTGATTTTAAAAGAGCAGTTATGCCAGTATCATAAAAATCCATACTCTTTCTTCTGCTTCCTTAAGTAGATGATGCCTGATGATTTACAGCTATTAGCACAAGGCTCAGATACATGTTCAATGTCATTTGTAGCATTTAGTAGTAAACTGACGGTCTAAGACTCAAGCTTACTGTTTTCATGTAAGTACTGTGAGAATAACATGACTCTGTTAGACACTGGCTGTGTCTAAGTCTATATAGTGTGTCAAAATCTTGGAGCTTTCAAGTCATATCTATGAAATTAACTTCATGGCCTTGTCATAGACATCTTAACTTTTTTCTTTTTTTTTTTAAAAAGATTTATTTATTTATTTATTTATTTATTTATTTATTTCATGTATATATAAGTACACTGTCACTGTCTTCAGACACACCAGAGGAGGGCAACAGACCTCATTACAGATGGTTATGAACCACCATGTGGTTGCTGGGATTTGAACTCAGGACCTCTGGAAGAGCAGTCAGTGCTCTTAACCGCTGAGCCATCTCTCCAGCCCTTAACTTTTCTCTTACTTTTATATAAACCATGTAATTTTTAAATGTATCTTTAACATAAAAAATATACCCAAACAATATTAGGATTACAGACATAGGATCGAGAGTAAAAGCACTGTCAATGAACTCTGAAACCAGGTCTAAGCTCAGCACCAGGAGTCAAGACAAGACCCTAGTGCCTGAAATCACATAGACCGTGGGGTTTTGTTTTCCCTATAGGCACATGCCAATAATGGAATCTAACTTATAAATTAGGGACAGTAAGAAACGAACAGCACTAAGTAGTAACAAAAAGAATCATTTCAACAATCTACCATGATCAAAGTTATTTAAACACATATATTATTTACATCTGTAATTTTTTATTCAATGCCTTTAAAGCACAGTTGACTGTATATAGGAGTGAAGGCTCCTGAAGTGAAATCTCACATAATGGAAGACATGGTACCATTTATAGCTTCCTCCGCCACCCTTGCTACTCCATATCCCAGCCTGCTCACTGCAAAAGGTTCTGTGGGAGTGAGAAGAGGAGAAAAGTCAGTCAACTCCAGACATGAGAGGTGGACTCTGAAACAGAGAGAAACAGGATGACCTTCTCAGAGACAGGCCAGACTCTGGTCAATCTATTTTGTTCCTGATTCCAGTAAACACTGCTAATCCTCCATGAGGTAGTTGTTGATGCTGTTTCTATTATTCAGACGTTTAACCAGAGACTCAGAAAGGACAATGCGCCCAGGACCGAGTCTATCTAGCAGGCAGAGCCAAGTCAGAAGAGTGGAGCTGTTCAGCCCTTCTTGGCCCCAGCTTGGAGCATTGTGTTGCAAAGCCAGCAGCCCACCTACACCAGAACGAAGCCAATGGAAGCCGATGGAAGCCAGAGTTCTATTCAAGGCAAAATGGAAAGCGGACACCCACAGCTCCTTTCCTGGAGGATTTTAAGCTGAGGCAGGGTGAATAAGAAGCCAGGAATGGGCAGGCCTAGAGTGGGTGGTGCACCTTCTTCATATTGTTTAAATAAGGCAAAACGATAAGCTAGCTTCTGAGGTAAGTAGTAGGGATAAAGCGTGTTTTCTTCTTGTGCCATTTTAATCCAGTTTCAAAGAATAACTTTTAAAATTCTATGTTTAGTTTACACAGTATTGCAACTGGATTAGTAAGGGTGGTGAGAAGCTAGGAGGGAGTCCAGGGTGTGCGCAGGGTGCCATTGTTGTGATCATAAAAAGAGAAATAGGCGTAAGAATATGTTCTACGATGGCATGGGGGAAGGGGGTGCTTCAGGCAGCCCATGCCAAGGCATCCCTTCCCCCTGAGGGACCATGACAGTATAGTATAAAATAGGGTTTATTCAGGGCATGGAGAGGAGACTTAAGAGGGTAGTAGAGACAGAGAAAGGCAGAGAGAATAGAGAAGTAGACGCCGGCCATGACCACGTGGAGAGAGGGGGAGGGGAAGGGAGAAGGGAAAAGCCCAAGAGGACAAGAGAGAAAGAAGCTAAGAGAGTAAAAGAGGCAAGAGAGAGAGGAAGGGCAAGAAGCCCCTTTTATAGTGGGCCAGACCTACCTGGCTGTTGCCAGGTAACTATGGAGAGAGGCATACCTGGCTGTTGCCAGGTAACTGTGGGGTGGAGCTTAGACAGAATACTATCATCCACGAAGCACATATGTGATATGCCTAAATGAAACCCTTCCTTTTGAATTAAAAAATTAATTAAAACTATGAAAAGCCATTATGTCAACTGGCATCCCAGGTTGGAACTTGGACACCTTATCTACGCTTTCTTTGGGACTTCCTGGAGCATTCTCATGTTTTCTACACCTGCCACCACCATTCTGGAGACACATCTCTACCGCGGCCCTGCTCTTTCATTCCTCTGTATTCTGCACTGCGTGGTTATTTAAGTTCAACGGGAAAAAAAGCACTATATAAATAAATCTTTATTACTGTCAGCATTGTTAAAGAATTGCCTAGTTTGAGCTGTTCTTCCTTTGAAATCACCACCTTACTGAGGCAGAGAGGTTCCTGCTAGGCATTTTAAATTAGGGAAGACAGTTTTATTGTCAAGGCAGGTCAATCAAATTATAATTGGCTCTAATTTACACTCCCACCAGCTGTTAAATTCTTTACCGGGAGCACTCAAAGTGGCGTGAAATTCTTGCTGGCTTTGTGAATGTTTCAAAAAAGAATCCCTCTCAACCAGATCCTCAAACCAAAGGCCTTGTTATTTTTTTACTAGCAGTGAGGAAAAGCCCCATTTGGTTCTGCCTGGAGAGCATGGCTTGGCTTGGGCTGAGCCAGGCTGGACAGGCCTGGATGGGCGAGCTCTTAGCCCATAAGCAGTCTTGACCAGTCAACATTGCTAGCACAGAAGAGCAAGGGGAAACTTCTTTTAGGCCACAAGACCACTAAGGTGTGTTTTCTAAGCTCTTGGTAATAGAGTTTATTGAGCACTTTAGACAAGATGGAACACGGGCACAGGGGCAGCAGTCTGGTGGCTGTGTATAAGCCAGTAGCTCCTGATGCTTTGGATATTTGAGGGCTCTGGGTAACTAACACTAAAGGAAGATCTTTTCCAGGCAGACACACACCCTTCAGAAAAAGTGAGAAGCCTCAACCAGGGAACACATTAAGGTGCCATTTTACTGCCTTGCCAGGAACCTAGGGCCCAGCTCTACACAACTTTGCTGAGGGCAGTTTTGAAACCCTGTGATGGTAGCAAGAGGAAGGGTTGACAGACACGAAAACAACATCTCACAGACGTGAAAACAACATCTCACAGACATGAAAACAACATCTCACAGACGTGAAAACTACATCTCACAGATATGAAAACATCTCACAGACGTGAAAACAACATCTCACAGACGTGAAAACAACATCTCACAGACACGAAAACATCTCACAGACATAAAAACAACATCTCACAGACGTGAAAACAACATCTCACAGACATGAAAACAACATCTCACAGAAACGAAAACAACATCTCACAGATATGAAAACATCTCACAGACGTGAAAACAACATCTCACAGACATGAAAACAACATCTCACAGACGTGAAAACAACATCTCACAGACGTGAAACCAACATCTCATGTAAGACCCCCCAAAAACCGAGGGTACCCCAGCACCCCACGCCCCGGAAGGCGACACCCAAATCACTCTCGAGAAACAGTCTCGATGCAATAGCATGAGGATTTCTTTATTCCAGAATTCTGGGTTCCATAGCCGTGTACCACGCAGGGTTAGAGAACTATAGACCCGGAGTGCCGAATTGCGACAGCTTTTATAAGTTTACGACAGAGCCCACGAATCACAAACCAATCATTTCTTAGCATGGAGAGCCCTCGAAATGTGAGCCAATCGATTTGTACCACTCCATAGTTTTTAGGCCAATCAGTTTAAATTATCAAAGCCCGTGCTCAGTGGACCAATTAGTTTCCTATAATGTCTACTGCGTGAACTCCTGCTTAGGGGTAATAGCATAAGTTTACAGAAACAAGATAAGCTTAGCCCATTTCCAGTTACCCTATGGGGCCAGGATCACCTATTCAAGGCCTTTCTGCTAGGTCTAAACAAAGGGCGGGCTCTGGAATGTTACCTTTTACCTAGTTTCTAACAAAACGAGATAGCATTTTAAACTCCTGATTTCTTGGGGTCATTAGAGTTAGGCTGTATTATTTTCTACCCTTTCACTCACAGACACAAAAACAACATCTCACAGACATGAAAACAACATCTTGACACTCCCTTAATCTTTGGTGAATTTCTGGAGAATCTGTTTGACTATTTCTAAGGAAATTAATTTAAATAACTGAAGGAGATTTTTCCTTTTCTTGACTACGGGCTGTGGGGGTGGGGAGGAGGGACAGTTCTCAACAGTCTCAAAGTACAGGTCTGAGGGGTGATTGGTGGGTAAGAAGTGTGGTGAAGAACAAAGGCTCTTGTAATTTTGGATTTGGAGTGGGCTTCAGAAAATTCAACTTTGTGGAGACAAAATGGAATACTAGGTTAGAAACAAGAGCGGGGACAGCTTCCAACCAAACCTTCTCAGGAAGCAAGGTGGGAACAGGACTTTATGTTAAGATAATCACAGCAGTCCTCCACAGAATAACCTAGGTGCTGGAAGCAACCAACTCTCCTCAACCAGGGCCATCTTCTAAGGTCTTTTTCATCAACGTACACACACCTTTAAATGATTTTTTAAGAGAATTTTAGTGTACCGCAGAGGAAAGTATTAAAACAGTGAAAATATGCAAAACAGGGAAACAGGATGATAATGGCTTAAACTATAATCTTTTGCATATGAAAGCATATTTATTGCATATACATAATACAAATACAGAAAATGCTATGTAAGAGTGGCTCTCTCCAGATGAGATAGGTTTGCAGACAAGCTTTAAATGTTTTTCTCCACTTTCTCCTATTTCTTACTTTTAATTTTACAGTCATAATGCCTGGTGCATATTAATGGTACCAATGAGTAGAATTTGCTGTGACATTTCTGTACATACACACTTCGTACATTAATTATGTCCGTATGCCTTCTTTTACTCTCTGTCCTCTCCTGTTTTGGATTTTACTTTTTCTTGGATGGTAGTTGTTGAGACAGGGTCTCACTGGCAACACATGCCAACCTTAAACTCGCAACCGTCATCTGTTCCTGCACACTGGTAGAATGGACACGTACAACTACTGCTAGACTCCTTTTTATAAACAACAGCAACAACAAAAAACAATAAATGTGTGCAGTCAATGCAGTTTTGTAATGCAAGGCTTAAGTGTACAACCATGTGATTTGGTTTGTAATGCAATGCTCAGGTGCATAAATGCCCCATATTTTTCATTTTGCTAAACCAAAAATATTCTCTGAGGTTAGGATAGACAAAGCACTACTGGGGCTCTCTTAAAGAGTCAAGAGCCACAAAGAACACAGAAACTTTGGAAGGATGGGAACTTCCTTTAGATGATTGTCAACTTTTGTACCATCTTTTAGACCTATATGCAGCTATGTGCCTATGCTGTGCAAAGAGAGGCATGCACTATTTTTTTCTGCTTCAAATATGACTGTATACAATTTCTAGGGCCATCACAACAAGACAGAGACTTAAGCAGAGATTCATTGTCAAGGTAAAGGATTACCCCCCAAATTTCAGACTAGTGTAGTCTATATTATAAGAAAGTTCTTTGTTTGTTTGTCCTGTTTGGTTCTACCCTAAGTCTCTGAGTCATCCAGCTTCCAAATCCTGGCCATCGAGGCAGTGTCTGGCATGGACTCCCTCTAGTGGCATGGATCTCAAGTGAGACCAGTCCCACAAGAGTTGGCCACTCCCACATTAGAAGCTGCCTAGATACTGATAAAAAGACCATATCAACATAAACTTTAGAGGAAGTTATATTGGTAAGATTCTGTGTCTTACAGTCTCTGAGGATGAAAAACGTGGAAGTAGAGAAAATGACACACTCTCAGTGCAAACTATTTCCCGTACTACACTTTAAGTCTTAGTGAATTATCTCGATTAGCTCAGGGTTAGAACTATTATAGCAAACGTTGTTAAACCAAAGTGTACTCGGAGGCATCTATAAATGGGCATTGTCAATCTGGGCCCAGACAGCCTGTAAGCTATGCGGCAAGCTTTGTAGCCATCAAGTACTCTGTCTTTTTAATCTTTTTATTGTTGATGCTGTTGCTATTTGTCTTTGTTTCATTTTTAATTACATGTCTTTGGAGGGATGAGTATGCATGCTTATAGGCTGTCTGGCCCCCATTTTGGGGAGGATTTTTTTGTTTGTTTTGTTTTGTTTGTTGTTTGTTCTTTTTTGAGACAGGATTTCCCTATATACCCTAGGCTGTCCTAGAAATTACCATGTAGACAAGGCTGGCCTCAAATTCACAGACATACACCTGCCTCTGCCACCTGAGTGCTGAGATCAAAGGCATGCATGACCACACTCAGCTGGAGGAGAGTTTTGAACAGATGTATATAAAATCTTATTTGTTCTGTGATCAGAAGCATCAAGCTCTCTACTACCATTTACATTTTGAAAATACTTTTAGTATGTAATTAATCTTCAAGTTATTTTCATGGAATCACGTAAAAATTGGAGGAAAATGGGGGCCGTCATATTTGCAAACATCACCTTTTGAAACATTTAAATTTGTCTATCAAACTTTTAAAGTTCACTGAATCACATATCATGACCTTGGGAAGTTTAGAGAATGTCCTGGCTTCTCTTTTCAAGGGGATATATTTTCCGTCTCCAGTGACTTTCAGCATGTAGTTTTGTCTTCCTTCTGTGGTGAGGCAGTTGTAGAACCAGAGTTTCCTGAACTGGGCATTTGAGGATAATGACTAAGGAGTGAGGAACGTAGCCTGTAGCACAATGTCTGCAGCCTACTGCAAAAGCCAATCCGCAAAATGCTCCTCCAGCCTGTGACCACAGCTCAAATGTAACATGGAAGGTATGGGAAAATGCAAAGACAAATGAAGCCTGGGCGATCATCAGGGCCCGGATCCCTCTGTGGCTTCTCGGTCACTCTGAGTCATCTCTTTATTATTGCCCTGTTTCTGTCTTGATTTAGGTTTTATCACAGTTTAATGGGGGAGGAGACAGTAGCAAAATGGGGACCAGGAATATTGACTTCTCCAGTGCTGGTGAAACCCTGGTTCCCAGTGCTCTCCAGAAAGGTTTTACAGTAAGTAGCGTGTGCATGTGAATTCTTTGAGAATCATCAGAGCAGTTGCTGTGCTGCCTTCTCTGCCTACTTCATCCTGAGTCACTTGACTGTCAAGTGTTTGTCAAACACACAGTCCATGTGTTTGACTTATTCAAAACACATGTACTGGGTTGGAGAGTGCTGCAATTAAGAGTGCATGTGGTTTCCTATGAAAAAGAGTAGTGTTGTGTTATGTTATGGGGGTTGGGAAGATTGCTCGGTGGGTAGAATACTTGCTGTATAAGACCCACAAAGACCTAGTTCTGATCCCCAGAATCTGTGTAAAGCTGGACACAGCAGTTCATCTGCAACCCTAGTATTTCCTAAATGAGAGGAGGGGCAGAGACAGCACTGCTAGAAGCTCACAAGCTAAGGAATCTACCTCACACTGCAGCAAACAGGGCAGAAAGCAGGGGCCAGCACCTCAGATTATCTTCTGTAATACAAACATCCCTGGTACTTACATGCCCTGGCATGCAAATCTACTTTCATACCCATAAACACACATGTGAGCATGGAATACACACACATACACACACACACATACACACAAATACTCATGCACACATGCAAATACATGCACGTTCTCTCTCTCTCTCTCTCTCTCTCTCTCTCTCTCTCTCTCACACACACACACACACACACACTACTATTATGGTCCGATTGTAAAGTCCTCTCACCACCCTGTTCCAGTACATGTACCCAGCTTTATGACATTGCTTTCGTGGGACCCTAGGAGCTGGGACCTACCTAGGAGAACTGGACCACTGAGGGGACAGGAACACTTCCAGCCTGGGTTTTCCATGCCCTAGTCTACCAAGATGTGAGCGAACATTCTCATGATTCTACAAGACCTGCTTGGATAAATGTAAACTCAGCCACCTTCACCCCAAGAGACTGTAGGTCATAATCGATCCTCCTTCCCGCAAGCTGCTTTTATCAGGCTCATGTGACAGCAGTGGAAAAATGACTGATTGAAATAGCATTTAAAAGTACCAAATGATGCCACCTGCTCTTGCTCCAGGAGAAGAACATTCTCATGCCTGCATCTAGCTTGAGTTTAATGGGAAAAAAATTTAGAGATGTTTGACAGGGGAAAAAGGGTGAATTTTGGGTGGCTTTCTTTTTTTTTTTTAATATTTTATTGATCTTTGTGAATTTTACATCACCCCAAACCCACTTATTTCCCATACTCTCCACATTTGCAACCTCCACTCTAAAAGAAAATAAAATAAGAATTAAAAACAAAAAGATCTTGTCCTGAAAGCTATGGTGTGTCACAAAGTATATTGGGTAACTTTCATTATCTAAAATCCTTAAGAGATTTTCTTGAGGTTTAATAAAAACTGTGCATAATGTTCTATGGAATGGATCTTCTTTGTTTTTTTGTTTAGAAACAAATAAACTAGATGAATTATTAATGTAAAGCAAATTGTTTCTGTACATTTAAAGTCACTTTTTATTTCATGCATATATCTGTATTAAGATCTTAAGGGTGTTTTACTGTGGATTGTGTAACAGCTGGAATGGCATCTAAGGAACCATCAAAGGATGCTTAGTGTGGTTTGGGGAAAGCAAAGAACAGTCCAAATGCAATCACAAAATGAACCTGTGGAATTCCGGGTAAGGACCACCAGACCCCTCTCACTTCTGATACCAATTACAGATTATGGTTTCCAAGGTCACTCACAGTTCTAATAATTCACTAGTACCCTCTGAAAGCTGCTACAGTCATTACTGTGGTTCGGTACACTATAAAGTAGGGTGCTCGAAGTTTCCAGGACTGGGGCTTCCAAGATGTCTCCTCATAGACTCATAAACAGTGTTAACTTTGTGTTAACTTTCTTGGAAATAAGATCAACAGAAGCAGAGGTATTGAAATTCTGAATGTTCCTTTGAATCCTGGTGTCTTGAGATTTTGTTGTGGGGACATGGTCAGCTGAAACCATGGCTGGCATTTGTTTTCTAGTCCTTCAGAAGGAAAGTGAATTCCATGTGGCTCAAAGCCTCCATCATGTGGTCTGACACTATCCATTATGTATTTAAGGTGTCTTCAACTCCATTTCTCATATGTTTATCAACAGTGTTATCATAAGATGTGCTTACATATTGGAATAGGACCAACATGATAAACCATATTATGGCCATGGAACAATTCTATTCCATTACAGAACAAATCCATAAAACTACTAAAGTATCTGCTGTCCTTCATGATGCAATTGACCCTTGCCCATATTGTAGGCTTATAATGGACAGGTATCATTACAATTGATCATAATTTAATTGATTCTAGGATCCAAGCCAGCAGTCCAATGCAGCAGAGCCACTCTCTCCACCTCATCTCATAATCTTTTTTTTTAACTTGTTTTTATTTTATTTGATATATTTTTTTATTTACATTTCAAATGATTTCCCCTTTTCTGGTCCCCCACTCCCCGAAAGTCACATAAGCCCCCTTCCCTCCTCCTGTTCTCCCACCCACCCCTTCCCACTTCCCTGTTCTGGTTTTGACTTATACTGCTACACTGAGTCTTTCCAGAACCAGGGGCCACTCCTCCATTCTTCTTGTACCTCATTTGATGTGTGGATTATGTTTTGGGTATTCTAGTTTTCTAGGTTAATATACACTTATTAGTGAGTGCATGCCATGATTGATCTTTTGAGACTGGGTTACCTCTCTTAGTATGATGTTCTCCAGCTCCATCCATTTGCCTAAGAATTTCATGAATTCATTTTTTCTAATGGCTGAATAGTACTCCATTGTGTATACATACCACATTTTTTGCATCCATTCTTCTGTTGAGGGATACCTGGGTTCTTTCCAGCTTCTAGCTATTATAAATAGGGCTGCTATAAACATAGTAGAGCATATATCCTTATTACATGCTGGGGAATCATCTGGGTATATGCCCAGGAGTGGTATAGCAGGATCTTTCGGAAGTGACGTGCCCAGTTTTCTGAGGAACCACCAGACTGATTTCCAGAGTGGTTGTACCAATTTGCAACCCCACCAGCAGTGGAGGAGTGTTTCTCTTTCTCCACATCCTCACCAACACCTGCTGTCTCCTGAGTTTTTAATCTTAGCCATTCTGACTGGTGTAAGGTGAAATCTCAGGGTTGTTTTGATTTGCATTTCCCTGATGACTAATGAAGTTGAACATTTTTTAAGATGTTTCTCCGCCATCCGAAGTTCTTCAGGTGAGAATTCTTTGTTTAACTCTGTACCCCATTTTTAATAGGGTTATTTGGTTTTCTGGGGTCTAACTTCTTGAGTTCTTTGTATATACTGGATATTAGCCCTCTATCTGATGTAGGGTTGGTGAAGATCTTTTCCCAATTTGTTGGTTGCTGATTTGTCCTTTTGATGGTGCCCTTTGCTTTACAGAAACTTTGTAATTTTATGAGGTCCCATTTGTCAATTCTTGATCTTAGAGCATACACTATTGGTGTTCTGTTTAGGAACTTCCCCCATGTACCGATGTCCTCAAGGGTCTTCCCCAGTTTCTTTTCTATTAGCTTCAGAGTGTCTGTCTTTATGTGGAGGTCCTTGATCCATTTGGAGTTGAGCTTAGTACAAGGAGACAAGGATGGATCAATTCACATTCTTCTGCATGCTGACCTCCAGTTGAACCAGCACTATTTGTTGAAAAGGCTATCCTTTTTTCCATTGGATGTTTTCAGCCCCTTTGTCAAGGATCAAGTGGCCATAGGTGTGTGGGTTCATTTCTGGATCTTCAATCCTGTTCCATTGATCCGCCTGCCTTTCATTGTACCAATAATATGCAGTTTTTAACACTATTGCTCTGTAGTATTGCTTGAGGTCAGGGATACTGATTCCCTCAGAATTTCTTTTGTTGTTGAGAATAGTTTTAGCTATCCTGGGTTTTTTGTTATTTCAGATGAATTTGAGAATTGCTCTTTCTAACTCTATGAAGAATTGAGTTGGAATTTTGATGGGTATTGCATTGAATTTGTATATTGCTTTTGGCAAAATGGCCATTTTAACTATATTAATTCTACCGATCCATGAGCATGGGAGGTTTTTCCATTTTTTGAGGACTTCTTCCATTTCCTTCTTCAGAGTCTTGAAATTCTTGTCATACAGATCTTTCACATGTTTGGTAAGAGTCTCCCCAAGGTACTTTATACTGTTTGTGGCTATTGTGAAGGGTGTCAGTTCCCTAATTTCTTTCTCAGCCTGCTTATCCTTTGAGTATAGGAAGGCTACTGATTTGCTTGTGTTGATTTTATAACCAGCCACTTTGCTGAAGTTGTTTATCAGTTGTAGTTCTCTAGTGGAGTTTTTTGGGTCACTTAGGTAGACTATCATATCATCTGCAAATAATGATAGTTTGACTTCTTCCTTTCCAATTTGTTTTTCTTTGACCTCCTTATGTTGTCTAATTGCCCGAGCTAGTACCTCAAGTACATTATTGAAAAGATAAGAAGAAAGGGGGGCAGCCCTGTCTAGATCCTGATTTTAGTGGGATTGCTTCAAGTTTCTCTCCATTTAGTTTGATGCTGGCTACCAGTTTGCCGGTATTTTGTCAAATGCTTTTTCAGCATCCAATGAAATGACCATGTGGGTTTTTTTAAATGAGTTTGTTTATGTAGTGGATTACATTGATGGATTTCCGAATATTGAACCAACCTTGCATCCCTGGAATAAAGCCTACTTGATCATGGTGGGTGATCGTTTTTATGTGTTCTTGGATTCAGTTGGCAAGAATTTTATTGAGTATTTTTGCACCGATGTTCATAAGGGAAATTGGTCTGAAGTTCTCTTTCTTTGTTGGATCTTTGTGTGGTTTTGGTATCAGCATAGTTGTGGCTTCATAGAAGGAATTGGGTAGTGTTCCTTCTGTTTCTATTTTGTGGAATAGTTTGAAGAGTATTGGTGTTAGGTCTTCTTTGAAGGTCTGATAGAATTCTGCACTGAAGCCATCTGGTCCTGTGCTTTTTTTGGTTGGAAGGCTTTCTATGACCCCTTCTATTTCTTTAGGGGTTATGGAACTGTTTAGATGATCTATTTGGTCCTGATTTAATTTTGGTATTTGGTATCTGTCTAGGAAATTGTCCATTTCCTCCAGATTCTCCACTTGTGTTGAGTATAGGCTTTTGTAGTAGGATCTGATGATTTTTTGAATTTCCTCAGTTTCTGTTGTTATATCCCCCTTTTCATTTCTAATTTTGTTAATTTCAATACTCTCTGCCCTTTGGTCAGTCTGTCTAAGGGTCTATCTATCTTGTTGATTTTCTCAAAAAAAATAGTTTCTGGATTCCTTGATTCTTTGTATGGTTCTCTTTGTTTCCACTTGACTGATTTCAGCCCTGCGTTTGATGATTTCCTGTCTTCTACTCCTCCTGGGTGAATTGGCTTCTTTTTCTTCCAGGGCTTTCAGGTGTGTCATTAAGCTGCTAGTGTATGCTCTCTCCATTTTCTTTTTGGAGGCACTCAGGACTATGAGTTTTCCTCTTAGCACTGCTTTCATTGTGTCCCAAAGATTTGGGTATGTTGAGCCTTCATTTTCATTAAATTCTAAAAAGTCTCTGATTTCTTTCTTTATTTCTTCTTTGGCCAAGGTCTCATTGAGTAGATTATTGTTCAGCCTCCATGTGTATGTGGGCTTTCTGTTGTTTTTTTTTTTTTGTTTTGTTTTTTTTTTTTTTTTTTTTTTTTTTTGCCATTGAAGACCACTCTTACTCCATAGTGATCTGATAGGAGGCATGAGATTAGTTCGATCTTTTTATATTTGTTGAGGTCTGTCTTGTGACCAATTATATGGTCGATTTTGGAGACGGTATCATGAGGTGCTGAGAAAAAGGTATTTTCTTTTGTTTTAGGATGAAATGTTCTATAAATATCAGTTAAGTCCAATTGGTCCAAAGCTTCAATTAGTTTTATTGTGTCCCTGTTTAGTTTCTGTTTTCCTGATCGGTCCATTGAGGAGAGTGGAGTGTTGAAGTCACCCACAATTATTATGTTAGGTGCAATGTGTGCTTTGAGCTTTAGTAAAGTTTCTTTTACGAATGAGGATGCCCTTGCATTTGGCGCATAGATGTTCAGAATTGAAAGTTATTCGTGGTGGATTTTTCCTTTGACCAGCAAGAAGTGTCCTTCTGTATCTCTTTTGATGACTTTTAGGTTGAAAGTCAATTTTATCTGATATTAGAATGACTACTCGGGCTCATTTCCTGAGACCATTGGCTTGTAAAATTGTCTTCCAGCCTTTTACTCTAAGGTAGTTTTTGTCTTTGACATTGAGGTGTGTTTCCTGTATGCAGCAAAATGTAGGGTCCTGCTTCCTCATCCAGTCTGTTAGTCTATGTCTTTTTATTGTGGAGTTGAGTCCATTGATGTTAAGAGATATTAAGGAATAGTAATTATTACTTCCTGTCATTTTCGATGTTATTTTTATATTTGAGTGGTTATCTTCTTTTAGGTTTCATGAAAGAAGGTAAGTATCTTGCTTTTTCCAGGGTGTCGTTTCCCTCCTTGTATTGGAGTTTTCTTCCTATTATTCTTTGTAGAGCTGGGTTTGTAGAAAGATATTGTGTAAATTTGGTTTTGTCATGGAATATCTTGGTTTCTCCATCTATTGTGATTGAGAGTTTTGCTGATTATAGTAGCCTTGGCTGACGTTTGTGTTCTCTTAGAGTATGCATGAGATCTGCCCAGGATCTTCTAGCTTTCATGGTCTCTGGTGAGAAGTCTGGTGTGATTCTGATAGGTCTTCCTTTATATGTTACTTGGCCTTTTTGTCTTGCTGCCTTTAATATTCTTTCTTTGTTTAGTACATTTGGGGTTTTATTATGTGACTGGAGGTATTTCTGCTCAAGTCCAGTCTGTTTGGAGTTCTGTAGGCTTCTTGTATATTCATGGGCATCTCTCTCTTTAAGTTGGGAAAGTTTTCTTCCATAATTTTGTTGAAGATATTTGCTGACCCTTTCAGCTATAAATCTTCACTCTCATCTATACCTATAATCCTTAGGTTTGGTCTTTTCATTGTGTCCTGGATTTCCTGGATGTTCTGGGATACAAGCCTTTTGCATTTTGCATTTTCTATGACTGATGAATCAATGGTTTCTATGGTATCTTCGGCATCTGAGATTCTTTCTTCCATCTCTTGTATTCTGTTGTTGATATTTGCATCTATGGCCCCTGATTTCTTCTCAAGGTTTTCTATCTCCAAAGTTGTCTCCCTTTGTGATTTCTTAGTTGTTTCTACTTCTGATTTTAGATCCTGGATAGTTTTGCTTAGCTCCTTCACTTGCTTGTTTGTGTTTTCCTGTAATTCTTTAAGAGACTTTTGTGTTTCCTCTTTCATGGCTTCTGCTGTTTGACTCACTTTCTCCTGCATTTCTTTAAGGTTTTTGTTTTGTTTTGTTTTGTTTTTGCTTTTGTTTCTTCTTTATTGGCTTCTATCTCTTGAGCCTTATTCTCCTGAATTTCTTTAAGTGATTTTTGTGTTTCCATTATTTAGATTTCTAGCTTACTCATGTTCCCCTGTATTTTTTAAGAGATTCATTTATGTCCTTTTTGTGTTCTTCTAGCAGCATCATGAACAGTGATTTTTAAATCCAAATCTTGTTTTTCTGGTGTGTTTGTGTAACCAGAACTTGCTGATGTTGCAGAGTTTGGTTCAGATGCTGCCATATTGCCTAGATTTTTGTTAGTAGTGTTCCTGTGTTTGTCCTTTGCCATCTTGTTATTTCTGGCGTTAGTTGGTCTTGTCTCTGGCTGGTATTTGTGCCTCCTGTGAGGCTATAGGGCTATTTCTGCAACACTGGATGACTGGGTTTCCCCTGTTACAGATTGCTCATGCACTGTCCTCCTCTTGGGTGCTCTTGGAGCCCTAGTGTGCCTTACCCCAGGTTGTCTGTGTGAACCAGTCGGTGCCCGTTTGCTCCTTCAGTGAGTGCTGATGGTGTATGCTGCGGGACCTTTTCCGAGTGCTGGTCACTCTGCTGGGCAGCCTATCTCCCAACTGGGTTGGTGCACACAAGGCTAGCCTAGCTGCTGAGGCCCTGAGTCTAGGCAAAAGCCTGGCAGGTTAAGGCCTGAGCAAAGTTCCCCTCAGGCTATGACTGTTAATTGGTTCCATCAGGTGGACAGGATGGCAGAGTGTGGGCGAGCTCCCTGAGAATGCTGGGAGAGTCTGCTAGGCTAACAATCTCCTGGCTGGGTTGGCACACAGATGGCCCACCGAGCAGCCCAGGGCCTGGGGGCAGTCCAAGGCCTGTCTGTCTTAGACACCCCCACCCCCACCCCCACCCCCACCCCCCACCCCTCCAGCTATGGTAGCCTCGGGCTATGACTCTTAGCTGACTTTGCCTGCTAGAACTCTCTGGCGTCCCATAGTCAAAATGGTGGCACACTAGCCGGGCCGGGCAAACAACCTCCTGGCTGGGTTTGCACACTGATGGTCCCCCGAACAGCCCTGGGCCTGGGTGCAGGCCAATGCCTGTCAGGCTTAGATCCCCGCAATGTTGACCTTGGGTTATATTTGTGTACCTTAGTCTGTCTGATTTCTCTGGCGCCCAAGATCCAAGATGGTGGAGAAACTCTCGTAACTGACTGGTGGGAGGCAGATTTCTGATGTGGCTTCTGTGGGGTGAAAGGCGCTGTAAATCAATCTGCCACTGCTTGCAGCCCGGCTGGCCAGCGAAGGTCAGTGGTAGCGGGCGCAAGGCCTGCCTGGACCCTGTCACCTTGGTTCCACTGCTGATAGCCCTTCTGCTGGACCAGCTGCTGCTGCTGCCACCACAGCTCTCATCTCATAATCTTTACTAAAACCATTTTAATAATGTGCTATCAAGTAGCTGGAACTTCCTCCTTCCTTCATGGAGGACAAGGGTACTGTTCAAAATGTTTCCTATGTCTGATAACTGGACTGCAGAATGTCTTATTTTGACCTATTCTTGAAGCAAGTATAGTCTCGGTACAGTGACATAAGTTACAAGTTTCCCTACAGGATTTCCATAGATTTCCATCAATAGAGGAGACTTAAGATACAGGAACAAGCCTTTGGGCACCAACCACGAGAATGAAGAGCTACTTCCCTGTGCTTACAAAATTCATCTATTAAAATGTCCAAGACGACATGTTGGATCAACCTTTCCTAATACTAAATCATAATATGCATTATACTCCTAATTGTCATGAGTTGTTTCCATCCCTCCCAGACCCCACTGCAGACCCAGGCATGTTTGTTTCAAGGTGTCCTCTGAGGCCCCCTTTTCTGTAAATGGGTTCCCCCTTACCTTTGGGACAGGAGAAAAATGAGCAATGAAATAGCCCAAGAGGAAAACTATTTATCATGCCCTGAAAATAGTCAGAAGATAAATCATTTCCCTTCTCACTGTCTATCCCATGATATAAAAGAGTCTGTTGTGGAAAGGAAAAGCTGAAAGTCTAGCCACAGGAAGCTCGCTGATGGAGAAAAGGCTCAATAGGGGTTGATACCTGCCTGCCTCAACTTCCCCAGCCAGTTTGTGCTAGGTGTTGTGAGAATCCGCTTTGCTGTTCTCTCTGGCTACTGCTCACTTAGAAGCTGCACCAGAGGGCCCTCTGCTCTGTCTGGGGACTCCATCTGGCTTTCTCAAAAGGTCTTCCCCAGTTCACTTCTGCTGCATGATTTGTGGTATGTGTGTGTGTGTGTGTGTGTGTGTGTGTGTGTGTGTGTGCACGCCCTATTCCATAAGGTTTTGTTATCTTCTAGATACTTTCTGTTTATTCTTTTTCTTTGGCCTGATGCACCCTTAATAAACTCATCAGTTTAAAGACTTTTGCAGATCATTCTCCAGATCATACAATATTGCCCAGCTGTGGTTTTGGAATGAGTCTACCTGACCCATTTCTCAAAACACTCATCACTTATCTCCCATCTTTTACCTTCCTCTGATCTTCCAATTCTAAAGTGCATTTCCCCAAATGCCACTGCTCATAAATTTATCTTGTCTCATGAAACACAGAACAGAAACTCTCTCTGCTAAGCCCCTTTTCTTTCTTGTAGGTGTACAGTATGTTTCCTGCCTCATACACCACCATTGTATGATAACAGCATTAATACTGTTAGTTTACATTTATCATATCAAAAATCCTGGATCTGTCACATTCAGGTGGAAGAGGTGGAAGTGGTAGTCACAGCTAAATAAAATGTGGGGTGGGTATGCCTCAGGTCTCCCAGAGCCTTCTTCACTGAAGTACCAGGCTGTTGCCAATTAAATGCCTTCTGGTACCCCTGACCCTGATAGCATCAAGAACCTGTGGTCCTTTCCTGCTCTGTTTGATAGACTTTATATTCAAAAAATAAGAGTAGCATGTGTTTGTGCATAATGAGCTGTGGTACATCAGGAATGTCACTACTATATTTTATCCATTGTAGTCGTGAATCTTTCTAAACATCCGATCATCCAAATATTTATGTGCACACTCAGCTAGGACTTGTACACCACATGGTCCACAGAAGAGTTGGGAACAGTTCCCAGAAACTCCTTCCCAAATGACAACCTGTGTAATACAAGCGATCTGAAAAATGAGTCCAAAGATACTTGCACATGATCAGAGTTCTGCTCACTCCTTTACCATAAGTTCCGTTTATTATCTTACTGGATGATCAGCATTTCCCAGAGCAGAAATACTCAAGTTTTTAGCTTATATTCAACATTGTTGAGTTGTTAAAGATAATATGCTAGGGACAAACAAACCTGCACTTCCTGGGTGTGCATATAGTTATACCGATAACATACACCTTTGATGTATATATGGCATGCCATATATATATTACATATATATATATATATACATATATATATATATATATATATATATATATATATATATATAAGATAATGCACCATGAGATTAAATTAAATATAAGAAAAAGTGGTACAAGGCATGATAAACAGATATATGAGGCTGTTGCTAGCACAACCCAGAACACTACTTGACAGTAAACTTTTTAACATGTAAAGTAGACTTAAAATAACCATATAAAGTTTAGTACTGTAAACATATATGCCACATAAATTGCTTGTGATCATCATCATCAAATACTATGTACTATGTCTAATTGTGCATTCTTTATTTTTATTTGAGTGGGAAAGCAGGGTGCTCACTGCCTCCAGCACCATCCCATGCAGAGGAGCACTGTTGTTTGTAGCCAGCCTTTGCTACCATGTGGGTTCTTCTGTTCTCCACAACTTTCTTCTACCCTTTCAACACCCTAACACTAGATAGGAGAGAAAAAGGATAGAGGGGAGAGGGAAGAGATCACAGATAAAGCCGGGGGTGGACAGGGGTGATGTTGTTGTTAGACTACCTCCAGCTGATTAGGGTCATCAACTTCCTTGGGGCAAGTTTGATCTTCACCATCAGGATAGCTAATTTCTTCTTGTTTCTTCTTTGTGCACAACTACTCAACAAACTGAGACCAACACAAATCCACACCCACCCCACTTCTTGGTGCCCTAGTATTTATGTACCCTCCAAAAAGTCCCCAGAATTTCAAATGTAATGAAATCATAGAAACTATCTGCAGCTGGCAAAATCACACCTCGCCAGAGCGTGGAGCTGCTGTGGACAGTCTAAAGTAGGCCCCACATCCCATAACTGGGATTCAAACGAAAACATATTCTTACAATGTTTCTGTGTTTTTTCTAAGAAACTAAAATTCTACAATTGTCACTACAGCTGTTGCTCTGTAGTATTACTTAGGTGGTAGGACGTTTTAGGTCTGTTATAATTACATGGATAACACAGAAAGCACTCTATCCTTGGCCAGATGCTGTTGTGTGGTACAGGACAGTATTGGATATCCCTTATTTAACACATTTGTTCACATATACATAACCCCACTGCTATACTGCCTTCTCTCCATTGGTCACATGTTTTTACATGAACTTTCTGCTTCTTCAAGGAATGTTCCAGAAAGTCATGTAAGCACTTCATATCAAATCTGCTCAGACATTCCAAACTAGTCTAGATTATCTCAGTCATTCATATCTCTGCATGCCTCTATCTTCCCAGCCTAACTGATGACTTCATCCACAGATTTGGAAGCACAATTCACATATTAATAGGCCCCCAAATTTCTTTCCCTCTTCCAACCCCATCGGCCATTTACACACTTGTATGAATATGACTTTGGGACCTCTGCTAGGGACTCAGCCAGAAGATCTTACTCCCATAAACATTCATGTCGGCAATTGTGGTGAAGCACAATTTTGATTGTGATTCTGATTGGTGTGTTTGCCTCCCAGCATTCCTGATTCCTTAAAACCAGTATTAGCTGCTTTTCTATTGTGTTAAAACTGATGAAAAGTAACCTGCAGAAGAAAAGGGTTATTTGACTTATAGTTCCAGGTCACAATTCATCATGGAGGGAGATCAGGGCAAGGAACTGACACAGAAATCACAGAGCAACACTATCTGCTGACTTGCTGTTTAACTCATGGTTAGATAGCTTTATATGAAACCTAGAAACTGTCCAAGAAATTGTGTGGTTAAATTAGGCTGTGCCCTCCTGCATTAACAGTCAAAGCAATCCCTCACAGACATCTGCAGACCAAGCTGCTTACAGTGGTTTAACTGTGGCTTCTATAAGATGCCTCTGGGCTGTGTTGCATTGAGAGTTAACACTAACCAGGATGTGGGGCAGAGAGAGCAGACATGTTTGAGGTCTTTTAATATTGGAGAAGCAGTAAGAACTGCCATGGGCCCCTTAAACTTCAGCTGTGCTGCCTAAAGGCCACTGTTTCAATCAGTTAATGTCTATTCTATTCTTTCTCATTCTTTTTCTTAAGTTTCTCTTTTTCTTTGAAAATTTTTATTTCTCTGATTATAATTTGATTACATTTCTCTCTTCCCTTTTCTCTCTCCAAAAAGTCCCATATATACCTCCCCACTCTCCTTCAAATCCATGGCTCCTAATTTTTTTTTACTATTATTGCATGCACATAAGAAGTAGTGTGTGTGTGTGTGTGTGTGTGTGTGTGTGTGTGTGTGTGTATAATCTATTTAGTCCTTAGATATCATTACATGGACTAAATTGATATTATATAATGATATTTATAATTATCTTCAGTGCTGATAATTCGGCACTGGGAAGTCGTTGGTATGTCCCTCTTCCAGGAAGGCCACTCCTACAACTACCAGCTTTCCTTGTTGCCTATAGTTGTTTATGTAGGACTTTTGTCCACCCAGTTTGGCACGGTCACTGGTGTCACCCTCATTCAGCTTACATTTAGTCACTAGTGTTGGTGACACTTTATGGGTGTGGCGTCTGATACTATGAGGACATAATCTCACAGCAAAGTCCCTGACCTTCTTACAATCTTCCTTCCGCCCCTTCCTTCCACTCCCTGGCCTCAGGTACATCCTTCTGTTTCTTAAAAGCTGGAAAGATTTTCAGGTGGGTAGTCACTTGCCTTTGCCCTTTCCCATTTTCTTATAAATCATTCTAAGTTTTCAGTATCTGGAAAAAACCTGTAAGACAAGATGAGACACAAATCTGATCAATATTCTCAGACTGGCCCTTGATACTGGAGTTGTCATGTTACATAGATCACCAACACAAAGGAGCGCCTGAGCCACAGAACTTGCCACAGCTTGAAAAGGTACATTTATTCCATGAGTGGACATCCTAGTCATAAAAAGTGAGCCAGCAGGGCTTGCACACACAGTGCAATAGCATTTTCACCTATAGTGTTCTATCTGACATATAAAACAATGGTCCCCCCTCTCAGGGAAAACCAACATTTTAGTGACTTTTATTCATTATGTAGAAAACCATTCTTTACTGTGTGCCTTGATTACACTGACCTGGCAGTCAGTGGAGCCTTGGATGAACCCACACAACCTCTTTCATTCTGCAGTATTCAAAACCAAATGTTCATCTCTTAAACTGGCTCTTATGCCATTTCAGTAAAGCTTCTTCAAGACACTGGTGGCACCAGTGCAGAAAGGGAACGATTCTGTCATGGCACATCGCTGGTTCTCTCAGTCCTTTGACTTTGCCCTCCCCAAATAGACCCTCTCACTAACAACTGATCCTAGAAGTTCCATCTGAGGTCCCAACACTTTGCTTTGGTCTGAAGTATCCCTAGTGGCCTCAGCTCAAATCAGAAAGATATCGCTCTTGATTTGCAATCAATATCTTGCCAACATTCTTATCTGCTCTCCCTACTCTTTTTTATTTTAGCCAATTAAGATAATAATAGCCCAGAGGGTTTATATTTAGCTTATACTATATCATTGTACTGTTTGTCTAAGACCTTAACTCCTTGAGAACCAGATCCATCTCTAAGTTCCAATGACAATTCTTACCTATTGTAACTGTTCTCCAGCTGCAGATGAATACAGTAGGGTCCCATGTCTGCATTGTCAGCGCCCCCTGTGTGGATGATGCGCTGAGCCAACACAGTAATTCTGCATTGAGTGCTAAGGGATTTAATGTTCAACCTTTCCCTTAAGAGTCTGTGGTGCATCAACCACACCCTTCCTTCCTTTGTTATAAAGCATATGGCAGTGAGCTGAGTTCATGCTGTAGAATTACAATTTTTAGCACCAACTATGAAGTTTCGGGGTTAAGTCTACAGGACTACCCTTATTTTTGACATGAAATACAAATTCAGGTGTTCTCCAGACCACATTTAATTTCAACAAAACAATCTTATTTGGAGGGTAATATGAAACCTTAGACAACATGTCAGCAAGAAGGTTTTCTTAGAATTTTCAGATCTAACACACATATTCATAATGCTTTGCCTACTACAGGGCACCCATGCCCACACCCAGTTATCACCAATGTGTTCAACACTGACATTGCCTTGCTCTATTGAAATCTACAGCAGGAAAGATACACATATCACATTTCTAAAAGTAGACATGATTGTTATATTCCTTATTAAGCATTCTTGGGTCATCTTTCCAGCATCCATTTTTCCCAATGGTTGTAGAATTTTACTTACTTTTAGGTTCCGTTGTTATTAAGTCAGTCATTTATTTTCATGCATATAATTGGAAAAAATAATACTAGGAATTTTCTGTGTAATACTGAGGAAGATTTTCTGCTTGAAACAGAAAAAGTAAGAAGTATGAATTAAGACCAAGAAATTACATGTGGCTGTCTTCACACCAAGCATAGTCACTTCTTCACACCAAGCACACAGCCATGTCTTCACACCAAGCACAGCCACGTCTTCACACATGAAACACAGCCACCTCTTCACACTTGAAGCACAGCCATATCTTCACACCAAGCACAGCCACGTCTTCACACATGAAGCACAGCCACGTCTTCACACATGAAGCACAGTCATGTCTTCACACCAAGCACAGCCACGTCTTCACACATGAAGCACAGCCACGTCTTCACAATGAAGCACAGCCATATCTTCACACCAAGCACAGCCACATCTTCCCACATGAAGCACAGCCACGTCTTCACACATGAAGCACAGCCATGTCTTCACACCAAGCACAGCCATGTCTTCACACCAAGCACAGCCATGTCTTCACACCAAGCACAGCCATGTCTTCACACATGAAGCACAGCCACGTCTTCACACATGAAACACAGTCATGCCTACACACCAAGCACAACCATGTCTTCACACCAAGCACAGCCATGTCTTCACACATAAGCACAGCCATGTCTTCACACATGAAGCACAGCCATGTCTTCACACCAAGCACAGCCATGTCTTCACACATGAAGCACAGCCATATCTTCACACCAAGCACAGCCACATCTTCACACATGAAGCACAGCCACGTCTTCACACATGAAGCACAGCCATGTCTTCACACCAAGCACAGTCATGTCTTCACACCAAGCACAGCCATGTCTTCACACATGAAGCACAGCCACGTCTTCACACATGAAACACAGTCATGCCTACACACCAAGCACAACCATGTCTTCACACCAAGCACAGCCACGTCTTCACACATGAAGCACAGCTAGCCTCGAGGTGACACTAACTTGGAGACCACCAGAAATGCCCACATCAAGCAGTGTAGCCTTGACTCCAGAGAAGTGCCTTTGTAGCCTTTCTGTGACTATGATAAAACAGCCGAACAAAAACAATTTAGCGGAGGAGCTTATTTGGCATTGGCTTATACTTTAAGGCCACACTCCATCACTGAATTAGCTCAGGGCAGGAACTCAAGCAGTAATATGAAGCAGAAACCATGCACTGCTACTTGCTGGTCTACTCTCCAGCTCATGCTGGCTTATGGTCAAGCTCCTCCTCAGCTAGCTTCCTTATATAGCCCAAGACCATATCTGGGGAATGGTACAGCTCACAGTGGACTGGGCCCTCCCGTATTAGTTAACCATCAGAGCAGTCCCTTAGAGACAAACCAAGTAGAAACAATTACTCATTTAAGACTGTTTCTCCTGTCCCAGGTAATTCTGGACTGTGTCAATTTGACAGCTGATGCTGACTAGGACAAGCAATGAGAACAAACATTGTCTGAGACCAGTACTTGTCCCGTTTTCTGTTCTTTATTTAGCTAATTAAATGGACTGAAGTTTTCGTTACTGCCGATACCCTCATCACTTAGTGAGATATGTAGGCTGGCACCATTGACATCACACTGGGGACCACACTGATTGTAGGTCCTCCCAAATCAGAATGTATATTTGAATGAAGTCCCCGTACAATACTTAGTCATCTGAGAACTCACAAGCTTTTCTGAGTAGTTTTGCTCATTGCTTGCTTCTAACCTGAATCTGCTACCACAGCATCCTTGCCCAGTTCAGAATCTCTAGACATGAAGAAGCTGACCTTTAAGGACTTTTAATGTTGTCTGATAATCACCCTTTCAGAGGAGCCATAAGCTACAGCAGCAACCTAACTACAAACCTTGCAATAGTCCCTCCCATAATTAGAGGTCCCATGGGCCTTACAGACAAGGTCTAGGATGACCTGTTGATCAACTTGTATTAGCCTGTATTTTAGAAGACCACAGGTTTCACAGACACCTTTCCCTCCAATGTTTACAGTAATGGAGACCTCCTTAATCTAGGTAATTTATTTAATGAGTAGCTCCAAATATTTGGCTTCCAACTACCAGCAGTCTAATACAAAAATTACAGGCTATCTTAATTGCACTTAACGAAGTAGGCCTTGCAAACAATTTTCTCTCATTATTTCTAACTGAAGCATACACCTTTGGCACAGTTCTCTCATTATTAATAAACTCAAGGAGCAAGTGTTGAAAAATCTCTGTGCTTCTTGATTTTTTTTTTAAATCCTAGCTTATTTGGATTGAGAGATGGATTAGAGGTTAGGAGCATGTACTGCTCTTGCTGAAGACCTGAGTTTGGTTCTCAGAAGCCAGGTTAGGCAGCTCACGGTCACCAGCTCTAGGAGATCGGACACTTTCTTCCGGCCTCGGAAGGCTCCTGAACTCCCATGCACATACAACCCTCACATCCCCTGACCCAGACACACAATTCAAAATGAAAACAAATTTTTTAAAATATGCATTTAAAATCCTACCTTTAAAAAATCCTATCAATGAGCCAAAAAGGTATTACTACACAAAATAGACATTTTTCAAAAAAGCTTTTTCTTATAAACTCCGCAATTGGTATATTAAAACGGTATGTGCCATTGAAGGGTGTCTGGAAAGTGACCTTTGGCCTTATAAAGCCTGATGTGCCTCTCAGCACACGCTTATCACATGGGCCATACTCATGTCCTGGTTTGCAAGCTGACTCACCTCCTTTGTTTCTGTTTACCCTTTGTAATGGCTCTGGTGTTACTATCTTTCATTCAGAGCTACTGAATAAGTGGTTCAAAACGGCATGCCAATAGTCACAGATTTATGCACATGATAGAAGTGGGATCAAGATCCTGGCCTTGGAACCGTAACTCTAGATCTTTTTGCGACATCACCCTGAACCCTTCTGGTGACCAATGTGCTCTACCCAACCTTACAGTCAACCAGTACTCCTCCTACAGAGCATCCCTCCATGGTCTTTGACAACATTCCGGACAGTATTATGGTAGATAGAAAACCAGTCTGTTGAATCCTCTGGGTATATGCCCAGGAGTGTTATGGCAGGGTCCTCCAGAAGTGTCGTGCTCAGTTTTCTGAGGAACTGCCAGACTGATTTCCAGAGTGGTTGTACCAGCTTGCAATCCCACCAGCAGTGGAGAAGTGTTCCTCTTTCTCCACATCCTTGCCAACACCTACTGTCTCCTGAGTTTTTAACCTTAACCATTCTGACTGGTGTGAGGTAAAATCTCAGGGTTGTTTTGAGATGTTGAACATTTCCTAAGGTGCTTCTCAGCCATCTGAAGTTCTTCAGGTGAAAATTCTTTGTTTAGCTCTGTACCCCATTTTTTAATAGGGTTATTTGGTTTTCTGGCGTCTAAGTTCTTGAGTTCTTTGTATATATTGGATATTAGCCCTCTGTCGGATGTAGGGTTGGTGAAGATCTTTTCCCAATTTTTTTGGTTGCTGTTTTGTCATTTGGACAGTGTCCTTTGCCTTAAAGAAACTTTGTAATTTTATGAGGTCCCATTTGTCATAAGGATACATGTTTCACTATGTTCATAGCAGCCCTATTTATAATAACCAGAAGCTGGAAAGAACTCAGATGTCCCTCAACGCAGGAATGGATACAAAAAATGTGGTATATATACACAATGGAGTACTATTCAGCCATTAGAAACAATGAATTCATGAAATTCTTAGACAAATGGATGGAGCTAGAGAACATCATCCTAAGTGAGGTAACCCAGTCTCAAAAGAACACTCATGGTATGCACTCACTGGTAAGTGGATATTAGCCTAGAAATGTGGAATACTCAAGACACAATCCACATATCAAATGATGTCCAAGAATAAGGAAGGAGTGGCCCCTGGTTCTGGAAAGGCTCAGTGCAGCAGCATAGGGGAATACCAGAACAGGGAAGTAGGAAGGGGTAGATGGGGGAACAGGGAGAGGGAAGAGGGCTTATGGGACTTTCAGGGAGGGGGGGATCCAGGAAAGGGGAAATCATTTAAATGTAAATAAAGAATAGATTGGAAAAAAGAAAGAAAGAAAACCAGTCTGTTGAACTCATGCCATATAGCTAATAGGAAGGTTGTGAAGGTATGTGATCATACCCTCACCATCCTTTCTGTAAATATGTATATCCTTAATTTGTTTTTCACTGGTAAGCCCTACAGTCTTTGAAAACATCTGTGAAAGATACAGCATCTGGATCCCAGCCCTTCATTGTGGTAGGTTCTCAGTGAGCCCTTAAGGATGGTAGAGACACATTTGATAGGATAGGAAGAGGCAAGGCCTGCTATCTATTCATGGGACTCAGCTACAGCTAAGGAGAGAGACCCTGCAAAGCAACACCACAAATGTTATTAGAGCTCACACATACCTAGAGATGGTTCTTGGAGGAGCTGATGGAAGAGTTTAGCTTGCACACTTTCCCTCAAGAAGAGGAAGATGGATGCAAGCTGTTAGAAAAGCCCAAGAGCACCCTTCCTCCTCCTTCCCACTAGAAACTCTCTATGCATTTTGCAGGAGTGGTAGCCTCTGAACTCTGATTTCACACGTTAATTTTTGTAAGACCATTGTGAACCAAGCTCTGATTTCAAGAGTTTGTATTAAAAGAGTTTGCATTTCTATTAAAATTCAACTTAGTAGCATAGGTTTCCTTAAAGCTTTGTTTTTCCATAGCCCCTATTTCTGCTCTGACTAATTGTTGACAAACTATTGTCTAAGCAGCGGGGCACTGCAGCGCTCTGAGTCTACCAGTCTTTAAAGGACTTTGCCATGAAGATGATAACATGATGCAGACAGTCGTCAGCGAGCTTTCAGGTAAATAAAGCAGGCTGGCCTTGTTACGTAATGTTGCCACTAATCACTCTGGATAATCCCGTGTTTGTCAGTGTCTCAGTCAGGGTTTCTATTCCTGCACAAACATCATAACCAAGAAACAAACTGGGGAGAAAAGGGTTTATTCAGCTTACATTTCCACACTGCTGTTCATCACCAAAGGAAGTCAGGACTGGAACTCAAGCAGGTCAGGAAGCAGGAGCTGATGCAGAGGCCATGGAGGGATGTTCCTTACTAGTTTGCTTCCCCTGCTCTCTTATAGAACCCAAGACAACCAGCCCAGAGATGGCACCACCCACCATGGGCCCTCCACCCTTGATCACTGAGAAAATGCCCCACAACTGGATCTCATGGAGGCACTTCCCCAACTGAAGCTCCTTTCTCTGTGATAACTCCAACCTGTGTCAAGTTGACACACAAAACCAGCCAGTACATTACCTAATGGCCTACATAAATGTTAACAGAAGGAGGGTCACAGCTCAATTCCTTGGGGCAATCATTTTAATTTCATAGAGAATTTTAAAAATTAGTTACTTTTTGTAATTTTTTTTATTTTACTTTCTATTTTATCTCTGCTAAGAACAAAATACAGAAACAGAATAGCAGACCGGTCTCTCCTGTAGTAACATTGTACGTTAGTCAGAAATCACGAGGCTAGGAAGATGAGGAAAAGCTGCTGATGAGTCTCAGCTTGCACCAGAAACTGTTCACAGACATAGTCCAGCAGGGAGGGGAGAGAGGATGTGCTGGATGCTGGCCTGCAGCATCCCTGCCTCAGAGTTCAGCAGTGTGAAATCTAAGGAAGAAAGCCAGTCACCAGGCAACCTTAGCACCCTGTGCTTATAAATCTTTTTATCAGTATTGATCGATAGTCTTAAAGGCGTGGGTGGGCATTTGTGAATATGATCTAAACATGGGAGATGCATATGAAATTCCCAAAGAACTAAAACAGTAAGGCTCTGGGAATGTTGAAGAGGAGGTGGGAAGACTGTAATAGCCACAGGACCAGGCGGTCTGCTACGGAGAAAGCATCTTCTGTGCACAACAGGATGCTGTGCACGTGAAACCCCAACAATGTGGTTGCCAGAATAACAACCCCAGCTGACTTGCCACCATGGGGGAGAAAAATCTCCCATGGCCCTACCCCTAGATGAAGAGCTACAGGCAAAGAACGCTGCTGAGAAAGAGGCTCAGAGACAAGGCTCCTGATAGCTTATCTAACCACATATACATATGAGAAACCCAAAATGGACTCGGCTGGTGGCATTTATATATGTATATGTGCATGTAATACAACAATCAGAATTAAAGAAGAAAGGTCATGAATTTGGGAGGGCTTGGGGAAGACATAGGAGGATTTGGCAGGGTGAAATGAGGTAAATACAGTATTTGTGTATGGAATTCACCCCACCCCCAAATAAAATAAGTATAAGAGCATGGAATTAAAGAATTCTAAAGTCTGTATGTTTTGATAAAGGGGAGATTTTAGAAATAAGATAAATTTGAACTTGTTAGACTATCTAGATATAGTAAAGTTACCAGAGTTATGCTTACAGAATAAAATTGTGTCCAAATCACAGAAAGGGGTCAAAATTGAATCAATTATTAAAAGTCAAGGGAAGTGAGAAACATGAAAACCACAACTAAAGTAGATATAAGAGAAAATTCTAGAAAATTTCTATACCCTGTGATCATAAGGAGTTTCTGTAACTAAAACCCTCCAATTGAAATGCTGGTGCTGGCAGAAAACTTTTTTTCTTTTATTGGCTATTTTCTGTATTTACATTTTAAATATTATCCCCCTCCCCAGTTAAACCCCCTATCCCCTTTCCTGTCCCCCCCCTGCTTCTATGAAGGTGTTCCTTCATCCACCCACCCCTCCCACCTCATTGCCCTAACGTTCCCCTACACTGGGGCATCTTGCCTCCAGAGGACCAAGGGGCTCCCTTCCCATTGATGTCCAACAAGGCCATCCTCTGCTACATATGCAACTGGAGCCATGGGTCGCTCCGTGTGTACTCTTTGATTGGTGGTTTAGTCCCTGGGAGCTCTGGGGGTGGGTCTGATCAGTTGATATTGTTGTTCTTCCTATGGGGTTGCAAACTCCTTCAGCCTACAGTCCTTCCCCTAACTCCTCCATTGTGGTCCCTGTGCTCAGTCTGATGGTCGGCTGTGAGCATCTGCATCTGTATTGGTCAGGATCCAGCAGAGCCTCTCAGGGGACAGCTGTATCAGGCTCCTGTCAGCAAGCACTTCATGGCATCAGCAATAGTGTCTGGGTTTGGTGTCTGCATGTGGGATGGATCCCTAGATTGAGCAGTCTCTGGATGGCCTTTCCTTCAGTCTCTGTTCCACTCTCTGTCCCTGTATTTCCTTTAGACAGGAGCAATTCTGTATTAGTATTTTTGAGATGGGTGGGTGGCCCCAACCCTCAACCTAGGGCGGTGCCTGTCCACTAGATATGGTCTCTACAGGTTCTTTCTCCCCTTTGTTGGGTATTTTAGCTAATGTCATCCCTGTTGGGTCCTGAGAACCTTTTGGGTCCCTGGCATCTGGGACTTTCTAGTGGCTACTTGTGCCTTTCCCCAACCTTGAGCAGGCTAAATAGACCTTAAGTGTTTGCCACAGTTGGACCTTAATGATGTGGCGGAGTCTTCAGCCTTGCAGCACCTGAAATTTCCTGCAGGAGCAGACTGCCCTCTGAGCTTGCTTTGCAACATAATCCAGCTGAAACAACGGATGGGTCCATGGGCTCTCCCTATGCAAATTCAGTGCTGAATATTAGACTTTGAGCCTTAATCAGAAACGTTTGTCTTGGCTTCATCCTTCTCTCAATACAGCTGCCCCTCCCCATCCTTTTTGATTTCCAGCCCCCCTTTCAGGTAGCACAGTTCATCCGTGGCTGCTGGACAGCTAAGTTACTCCCAGTTACCCATCCCCCATTGCCACATGTCTCCATTCAATTTCCTGACCCTCTGTACATCTCCCCCATCTCCTCCCACACCTGGTCCTGCCCCCTTTTCCCCTCCCCCTCCTCTTTCATTGCCAGACCCCTCCCTCTACCTCCAGTGATTATTTTCTTCCCCCTTCTGAGTAGGACTGAAGCATCCACACTTTGGTCTTCTGGGATTTCATATGGTCTGTGATGTATCATATGTATATGATAGGTATTCTGAGTTTTTTGTTTGTTTGTTTGTTTGTTTTGGTTTTTTGGCTAATATCAACTTATCAATGAGTACATACCACGTGCATTCTTTTTTTTTTTTAGTCATCAAAATAATTTATAATAGTTGAATGCCTCTAAAATATACATGATTTCTTCTGAAGCTAAAAGTAATATGCACTTAACCAGTTTTTAAAATCTATTTGGAACATTAAACATGATAGAAGTAGGAAAAAAAAATCTCTTATGAAGTCCTCTATGAAAGGAAATTGTGACAGGTTCCTGATTAGAAAGAAACCATTCCATCTCCAAGAGAGGATATGCAGTGTAACTGTGGCTTCATACAATGAATTGGGTAGAGTTCCTTCTGTTTCTATTTTGTGGAATAGTTTGAAGAGTATTAATATTAGGTTTCATTGAAGGTCTGATAGAATGCTGTACTAAACCCAACTTGCCCTGGGCTTTTTTTTTTCTTTTTTTTGCTTGGGAGACTTTTAATGACTGCTTGTATTTCTTTAGGGGTTATAAGACTGTTTAGATGGTTTATCTGATCCTGATTTAACTTGGGTATTTGGTATCTGCCTAGAAAATTGTCCATTTCATCCAGATATTCTAGTTGTGTTGAGTATAGGCTTTTGTAGTAAGAGCTGATGATTTTTTGAATTTCCTCTATTTCTGTTGTTGTATCTCCTTCTGGTTAGTCTGGCTGAGGGTTTATCTATCTTGTTGATTTTCTCAAAGAACCAGATCCTGGTTTTGTTGATTCTTTGTATAGTTCTTTTTTTTTTCTGTTTGGTTGATTTCATCCCTGAGTTTGATGATTTCCTGCCTTCTACTTCTCTTGGGTGTATTAGATTCTTTTTGTTCTAGACTTTTCAGGTGTGTTGTTAAGTTGCTAGTGCATGCTCACTCCCGTGTCTTTTTGGAGGCACTCAAAGCTGAGTTTTCCTCTTAGTATTGTTTGCATTGTGTCCCATAGGTTTGGCTATGTTGTGCTTTCATTTTCATTAAATTCTAAAAAATTAATTCCTTTAATTTCTGTATTTCTTCCTTGGCCAAGTTATCATTGAGTAGGGCATTGTTCAGTGTCCATGTATATGTGGGCTTTCTGGGGTTTTTTGTTTGTTTGTTTTTGTTTTTAGACCAGCCTTTGTGGTGATCTGATAGGATGCTGGATTATTCCAGTCTTCTTGTATATGTTGAGGCCTGTTTTGTAACCAATTACATAGTCAGTTTTGGAGAAGGAACCATGAGGTGCTGAGAAGAAGGTATATTCTTTTATTTTAGGATAAAATGTTCTATAGATATCTGTTAGATCCATTTGGTCCATATCTTCTGTTAGCTTCACTGTGTCTCTGTTTACTTTGTGTTTCCATGATCTGTCCATTGATGAGATGGGGTGTTGAATTCTCCCACTTTTATTGTGTGAGGTACAATGTGTACTTTGAGCTTTAGTAAAGTTTCTTTTATGAATATGGGTGCCCTTGCATTTGGAGCATAGATGTTCAGAATTGAGAGTTCTTCTTGGTTGATTTTTCCTTTGATGAGTATGAAGTGTCCTTCCTTATCCTTTTTGATAACTTTTGGTTGAAAGTTGATTTTATTTGATATTAGAATGGCTACTCCAGCTTGTTTCTTGAGACCATTTGCATAGAAAATTGTTTTCCAATTTTCCTCTCAGGTAGTATTTATCTTTGACCCTGAGGTATATTTATTGTATACAGCAAAATGCTGGGTCCTGTTTATGTATCCAGGCTGTAAGTCTTTGTCTTTTTATTGGGAAGTTGAGTCCATTGATGTTAAGAGACATTAAGGAATAATGATTGTTGCTTCCTGTTATTTTTGATGTTATTTTTATGTTTGTGTGGCTATTTTATTTTGGGTTTGTTGAAAAAAGATTATTTTCTTGCTTTTCCTTTTTTTAGTTTCTCTACTTGTGTTGGCATTTTCCATCTATTATCCTTTGTAGCACTAGATTTGTGGAAAGTTATTGTGTAAATTTGTTTTGTCATAGAATATCTTGGTTTCTTCATCTATGATAATTGAGAGTTTTGCTGTGTATAGTAGCCTGGGCTGGCATTTGTGTTCTCTTAGGGTCTGTATAACATCTGCAGTTTGCATTGTGCATTTTCTTTGATTGTGATGGTTTATATTGTGAACTTGACAGAATCTAGTATCAGGAATCACCTGGAAGCAGGCCCCTGGGTATTCTTGGGGACCACCCAAAGTGGGATAGGGTGTGTCTTTATTACAATAATTACAGTGGGAAGTGCTGTCTGCTGTGGGTGACATGCATTTCCAGCCTGATATCTAACACTGTAAAATGGAGACAGCCAGCTCACAAGCAGGCATGTGTTCACTGTTCTTTTTTCTCACTATAGCTGTGACATGCAGCTGCTTCAAAGGCATTATATGGTACACCTTTTTGGATTTTACAAAGTTACCATGAAATTATATGAAAACTCAAAATTATTATCACAAGAAGACATATAGCCTTACATGTAGGAGAGGAAACATTCTAGATCCTTCTATTGGTTCTCTACAATTCCATCTTTCTCCTTCCGTGTGCTGTTCAAGGATAGTGTCCTTCATTTTTGTCACCCAATAAGCCTACTGCAAATGTGACTTCACTATTTATCACCTGAGGTGCAAAGCCTAGGTGACTGGCCTCATTTTCCACCTCTTAGCAACTCACACAGAAACACAGCCAACAAGAGGACTTTTCCTGTCAGTCTCCATACCTCAGAAACTTAAGTAAATGCAATTTACCATGACCTCAGAGAATTCCACACTGACAAACTCAAGCAAAAGGGGGAACACTTGCCAAGAAGTGTGCTTAACTCGTTACTTGGAGAAGATGAAATTGCCCCTGGCACACAACACAGGTTGAGAGAAACTGCAGATTTCTTCCACAATAAAAATTTTTTCAGAGCATTTTAGGAACTGTCTCTGCTCTCTTCTTTGGGACTCAGGTAAACATTCCCCCTGAAGTCACATTTCCTTGGTCTCTCCAAGCTGTAAGCTTTCTTAGAGTTGGACAAACAAAATCAGAATGGGTTTCTTCTGCTTTTAGTTGGTAAAGTCATTAGCTTTTCTCAGATCAAGAAGCAGCCTTCCTGTAACCCCGGGCTTTCCAGTTGCCTACTTTCCTCATCCATCCAACACGATATGGACAATTACTTAAGATCACCAGCATGGCAAGAACAAAGGGTCCGGTGTACTCGGTAGCGGAAGTAGAAAATCCACTAACAGCTAACAGAGTATGAACACACCCTTCACTTCAACCCTTCTAACCACCAGGGTTAGAAGCAAGGTCCTCACTCCTTGGCTAAGGATGAACCAGAGACCCATTAATCAGATCCCTTTCCAATCTCATCTAATCGTTAGTCTACCAGATTAGCCCCTTGCAGGCACCCAATTCAACAAATACCTTACTCATATTAGTTTGACTGTGTCCCCCCAAATTCACATGAGAAACTTCATTCTCTAGGCAACAGTGTGGAAAGGTAGGACCCTCAAAGGGTGATTGGGTGGGGCTGAGGAGATGGCTCAGTGGGTCAACCGCTTGCCACTCACACTTGAGTCCATGAACACAGGGGCACATCTATATAAAGCAGAGGCAAGTAAATACCAGGAAGCTCACTAGCTTGTTTTGGTTTCAGAGACAACTGTTTTATCTATTGCTATTTTAAAAAACCCACTCCTCTGAAGTACATATAATCAAAAACTAGCAATTGTACTTCTGTTAGACATTCTGAGTCTGGAACACGCAGATGGGGACAGGTTGAACAGTTCCACTCCAAGTGGTGGATGTCAGTCATGATGCAGATGAGTCAGTGGCTGACAAGAGATCCATCCTCGGAGACGAAGGTGAGGACCAATCTGAGGTTGTCCTCAGCTTCTACGTGTGCACTGAGGAATGAAATGTACACACCCACACTTACACTCTCACATACAAGCATGTAAAAAACATATACAGACACCATACAAACATATTCAAATTCAAACTCAAATTCAAAAAGAAATATGTTCTTTTCTTGGGGATTTTTTTTCTTGTTAATTTCCAAAATGGTACCTATTCAGCTCATCTTTATTCATTTCATTAAAGGCTATTTGATAAATGGGACATTAACCATATTTATAAACATTTCAGGAAATAAGAACTCCTTTTATAAATTACAAACATTTCATGCAGTTAACAAAAAGTAAAAAGTCTATCAGAATTATCAGAGATACTGTTGCTGAGACATTACCACAGTTAATTCTAGAAAAGTCTAATAAATTATATCTATGCAAATGACCCAGACATCCAACTGTAGGCTCCTATTTAGTAGAACTGCAGTAGTTTGGGGGAAGTTTAACTCTTTACAGACTATTGGTAAAATTCATTGTTTAATGTTTATACTTCAGCCATATAACAACTAAAGATTCTATGAAGATTCTATGACTCAAGAGCTATAAAGTGATTAATCGAGATGGTACAGGAAAAGGGACTTTTTCCTGAGGTGATAAAATCCTATCTCCCTAAGTTTTTTGTGGAGTTTAACTGATATGTGAATGCATGCATAGATAAATCACTTGCCCATGTTCTCACTGTGTTCTCAAGAAATCTGGAGACACACTCGAGACACTATTTAAATACACAAGGCACTGGCAGCAAGAATGAGAAAGAGAACAAATTTCAAAAAGTAGATTTAGGACACCAATTCAAGAAGACATGTTGGTCCAGTTTGAGGTAGTGCATGAAGAGACAAAAGTCAACTCAGTGGCTTTAATGCTGCTTGTCTGGACAGACGGTGCCAATATCAAGTGGGTTAAGATCACAAAGACAATTCCAGCTTTGAGTGGGAGAGAGAAAAGTGAATTGAGTCTATGTGGTACTTGAGAGCATCCAGAAGAGAGGCCAAACATTTAGTTGGTATATCTGTCAGATGCCACCAGAGGGAGAGCTTAGAGTTGGATGTAGATTTTGTCTCTTACATCAAAGGCATACCTTGAGCATCAGTGTGTTCTCCCAGAGAGAGTGGGACAGGGAAGAGCTGGGGACAGCAGCACTTGCCTAACAGACAGAGGATATACACAGGGAAGGAATGGTCTGTAATAGACAAGAAATATGCAGAAAGAGGATCCAAATAGCTCAATGGCCAATGCAATATCCCTAATAAGTGCACTTGCGAAATGGCATCAGGGGGCTTCTCAGCACAGTGATGTAGAAAACCACAAACCTTACCTAGGGTGGCCTTACTCACAACCTTCTGTCTGTCAACGAGCCAGCTCCATGACTTAGGGCGAGTACCTCAGTCCCTTCAAGGTCAACTGCTCATCTGAAAATGCATACAAATGCTTTGGTATCAATAAAAGATATCACAGAATAAAACATTTAACTGTGGTAGGTTATTTAGAAATGTTAGAATCAGGCAGTATTTGAGGAATGTATAGGAGCATTGCTAAAGCTCTTCATATGGGCAGAATAACACAAAGTGTTCGTTTCCTGCAGAAGTCCTGTGAGCAGCGCCTACACTCAGCAGCCTTAGTGCAGGCTTCATGTCCAACCCTGTCATTGTCCTGTTGTCAACTTGTCATAGCATTATGGCCAACTCAGCTGGCCATAATTCTATGACACTAGATCCGCTCTTTTGGACTGTGGGTGCCCTAATGGTGGCCCATGACTTACCCATGATCCCATTTTTCTATATCCCAGGGCATAATACATGAAATACAGATAAGATTGCATAAATATTCACCAAAAGGCAGATTAGTGTCTTTAGTCATTAAATTTTGTTCTCATTTCTAGAGAATTAAGTTAAAGTTTTCTCAAAATCCTTTTGTCATTAATATCTTTCAGAAACATTAAGCACATTATTTAAAATGTATAGTTATGAATATTTATATGAACATGGACATGAAAGAGTATAAGTATTTGTAGCCATTTGTGTAAATGGGAACAAAACCCAGCAGCTAGCACTACAGTTATGGTGAAGTATTTAACACAGGCAGAGTGATCGCCTTCACAGAAAACCAAAATCAGTGACAACTTGGGCAGCAAGTAAACATTAGTCTAGAAAGGACTCTTGCCCTCCTCTCTCCCTCAGGCTTGTTGGTTATGCCTGAGTGCACCTTCACCCATCAATGCCTACCCCACCTTTCCTCCATGTGAAAGACTTTTGTCAGTTCCCAACATCAAAAAAAAAATGGTGCTATGTGGTTTGAATAGGTATGGCCTTCATAGACTCATGTGTTTGAATGCTTGGCCACTGAGAGTGGCACTATTAGGAGGCGTGGCACCAGATCAAGTGCCTCTTTGACCTGGAGTGGCTGCAGCCATGCCATGGGAGATGTCATGGAAAGTCATCACAGGACAAGTTTATTCAACATTCTGTTCATTTGGATGGGCATCAGAGAGGACAACTGGTAGTCATAGAGATTCACTGCACAATACAAATGTGTTCATTGAATCTGAAGTTTTATGTTGGTGCTTTTCCCCCTAACACTATATCAACCATCCTCAGAAATTTGAAAATAAGAAGCCCAAATTCAGAAGTCTAACATCACCGAAGCACTGAGCAAATTCAAGGAGCCATGGGTACGTCTTCCAAATGGGAAGCTAGGGGCTCAGTGGTCTGACTCCAAGGACAAATTCCACTTGATTTCATCTGCTGCAGTTGTTGTTTTAATCAATGGTGATATACACATGCCGACAGTTCAAGCGCTCTGTGGCTGAAGTAGAAAGAAAGAATGAATCTCCTTCTGATAAATTGGACACCTCTACAGACTCAATTAGGAAAGGCCCTTCTTGAAAGGGAACAAAAATAATACTAGAACATTTCTGTTTAAGTCCATATGGATGCAATTTATAATATGGTCCTGTGGGGTCACTCTCTGTCACCTTCCTATGTGTGAGTATGGGGGGCCACTCTCTGTCCCCTCCTGTGGCTTCAGGATGAGTGTCAATGCCATGTCCTATGTGAGACTCTCTCTCTCTCTCTCTCTCTCTCTCTCTCTCTCTCTCTCTCTCTCTCTCTCTCTCTCTCCCTGGAGCCTCAGGATGAATCTCAATGTATCTCTCAAGCAGTTTCATCTTCACTCTGGAGTGACACTTGGTATATCCTGATGTGAGTTCTGTAAGAACAAGGCAACCACTATGACAACTTGAGCTGTGAAGTTAAAGTACCCCGTTTTTCTAAAATGATCTAATAAGAGATGTGAGAGAAGAAAGAACCAAAAAAGTCACACATGAATCTCATCTCTGTCAGGGAGCTCACTACAGAGATAGGCACATACAACGCTGAAGGGAAAACTGAAGAAGGGCAGGGCCCATCTGCCTTCCATATTGCTATCTGGAAAGATCTTGAGTTTAATGCCTGAAAAGGTGCTTTCTAGGTGAGGATTCTCAGTACAGAACTCACGGTCCAAGCGAGATGCCAAAGGTGAATGGACAGTAACACTTCCATGACATTGCTAGGAAATCCTAACTGAAGTTCAAAAAGCCACCTTCCCAAGACTTTAATCAATAAGCATCCTAACTCAGGGCACTACACCTATAAAAGTTTCATCCAAATTAGATCCTTGGACTTGCTCCTTTAATTCATTGTATTATCCAATAGGATCTTGACTGTGTTTTATCAGAGCATAGCTCTTCTTCACTCCATGACTCTTTTAGAGAATATTTTTCATGTCACTCTCTGTTCTCCAAGGATTATGCTCTTGGAAGCATGTCCTTGGCTTATGCTTTAGCAGTGATTGGATTCTGACTGTGGACTGAGCGCTATGTGGTATTCTTCCTCAGTCTCCATCCTGCAGGTCACAGCCAGCCTTGTCATCAGATTTCAAGTATCCAGGTCACAGTTGCACAACCAGGCATGTAAAGGTAGGACCGGCTACCTTTCAACCCTAGTCCTTCTGAGCAAGGTATCATATTCGCCACGTGAAACATCTCCTGGTACCAACCACTTCTTCCAAGGACACGGAAAAGTACGCCAGTTCAGTTCTTGTGAATGTATTTCAAGGCAATTTTTCTGAGCTCTTAGAATATATATTTCTTCAAAATTTTCTTCCATGTATTATTCATGCCCACAAAACAATGATATACCTGTCTAAGGGTACATTGGCAGGGGTCAAGAAAGATGTTAAGTTTACCCTACCACTTTTCCCCTGAATTTAAAGTCAAAGATGATGACTGAGAAAAATGAGCACATTGCAGGGCTATTGACAGAAGGTGTCTTCGTTTCCTTTCCTGAACTGTGATTAAATACACTGCCTTAAGGGAGAAAAAGGGTCAGCATCAGTTCCAAAGGGATACAGTCTATCATGGCAGAGAAGGCATGGTCACAGGCTCAGGCCACTGACCGCATCCACACCCAGGGAGCAGAGAGTAAGAAGGAAGCGGACTGGGCTATAAAGTCCCAAGACCTGCCCCTGCGACCTCTTTCTCCAATTGGACTCCAACTCTTAAAGGTGCCACACCTTCCCAAACTTAAGCACCAGCTGGGGACCAAATACATGAGCCTGTGGGAGACATCTCACATCTCATACTCAATACACTGAGTCTTGCCTCCCTCTACCTCTTCACACACAGGCTGGACACAGGATGGAGTGTGTGCTGTCTTATGGCCAGACATGTCTTCTACAGACAACTATACACAGCAAGCACCCTGGCAATACAATGGGGTGTTGATAATTGTATTAGTTAGGGTTTTACTGCTGTGAACAGACACCATGATCAATGCAAGTTTTATAAAAGACAACATTTACTTGGGGCTGGCTTATAGGTTCAGAGGTCCAGTCCATTGTCATCAAGGCAGAAGCATGGCAGCATCCAGGCAGGCATGGTGCAGGAGGAGCTGAGGGTTCTACATCTTTATCTAAAGGAAGCAAGGAACAGACTGGGCATCCTCAGGCATCTAGAAGGAAGATCTCTAAGCCCAACCCCACAGTGACATACTTAATCCAACAAGGCCACACCTTCTAATAGTGCCACTCCCTGGGCCGAGCATATACAAACCATCACAGTAATTTACAGAGTTGGAAAATCTGTGAATAATTATGTTTTGTGAGCTGCTTATTACTTGCAATCAATTTGTCAATAATTAAAAACATCTAATTAAACTTTCCTAAATTATACTTTATTAAAATAATAAATGCTATTTATATAAATATGTATAGATTGCATGACTTTTTTCTCATTTACCAAAGGCTGCCATTGCTGACATAAAGACAGCTGGGCATGGTGGTATATAACTGTAATTCTAGTACTTGAGAGGCTGAGGCAGGAGGATTATTCAAGAGCAGCTTAGCTATAAAGCAAGACAAGAATAGAGAGATAGTGGGATCCCCATGAGCTGCGAGTCGGGGATGTGCCAGGGGCATCCAGAATAACTCAGGTCGCCGCCATTACTCTGTTTCCTTCTGGAGGAAGAAGGTGAGGTCTGAAAACACAGCACACTTTAGTTGTAGGACGTAGAGAAATTGAGCTTTAAAAGTTCCACCGTCCGTGCTGGCAAGCTTTCAGAGTTTCATAAGGTGCTATGGAGGTCACTGGGAGAGAAAAACGTCAGTAGATTTATCTAGCAATGAACTCTGCGTAGATGTGATCCCAGACTGCCAAACAAAGTGTGCTCACTGGTGTAATACTGACACAAAGGGACAAGTTACTTTTGTATCAAATTTGAGGCCCCTCAGGAGGGAGTTCTGTAAACCTGGTCAAAATTTTATGGTTTGGAAGGTCATAAGCCCTAAGGGAGGACCTAGTGTCATCTTACTAAGTGGATGTGTCGTCCAACTGCCTTTTAAATGTGTAAGTTCTTACCCATACATTAGTTCTGCCCTCAAGTGTTTCTAGAAAACTTTCCCCTACAGAAGGGAGCAGCTAACACAGACTCAGAATTGGCCAAAGTGCTGAGATTAAGGGACTATGGAGTGCTTGCCACTGAACGGGAACACCAAGGAAAAGGGAGCTGAAGAAACATGAGAACTGGGGATGTGAAATGTCACCTTCTGGATATGACATGACATCACTGCACTCATGAGCTCTCTGTAGTTAGGGCCTCCTGCCCCACATCACATCAACAGTGTCAGTCAACTTCTCCATAGGCAGCACAGTCTAGACTCAGTGACTTACAAAAAATAAGGACAGGAAATGAAGAGAAGGGATGTGTTATTGAGTGCCTGAAGGAGGGGAGGGTGCTGTGGTAGATAAATTTTAGATACATTGTTTACATATATGACATTGTCAAAGAATACAGTCCATTTTTTTAATTTTCATAGACTATGTTATTCTAGTTTCTCCAGTTTCAGAAGGACAGAGGCATTGAGCTCTCTTCAGAACTAAATCCCGAAGACCCCCAAATGTCATGTTTGTCTTGTCAGTACGGGCGCTCTGGACTGTTGGCTGTCCAAGCACATCACAGTGACTTGTCACACTGACGCACTGCTCTGAGTAGTGTTGGGCCCATCCCTGCTGCTTTCATGTGAGAGCAACAGAAAATCCATCTGAAAGCATCTAAGAGTGAGGAAAACATTTTACATCATCACCAGAGCGTACCAGCTTGTGTGCGATACACTCTGACGGATCAGCAAGTCTGAAGTGGTCAGCTCGCGAGAGGCGAGTGACTTGGTGTCTTCTGTTTTCCACCACGGGATAAGTCTTCCTCTGTCTGGCAGTTGGCTACAGCATTCACAGCCAGTGCATACATATGGTGCACAAATATTGCATCCAGCAGGATGAAAACATTCTATGCCTCTTTGTGTATTTCAAGAAAAGCATTTTCTTGGATATTTCTGACCATTCCAACTAGAGAAAGATATTTGTTACCTCTCTGGGAGTCCATATTCTAAATAAATTAAGTTCTCTGCAAAACAGGGAAAGGAGATGGCCGATTTGAGAGTCATCAGTAAGTTCAAACCAGAAGTTCAACAAAATTACTCCCACATTACCTCCTATGTCAGGATTCATGAGCTTATTATGTTTTGGTCTCTGTTTGTTTAGTTTTATTTTGAACACACTCCTCAGTCACACTTCCAGGTATCAAGGAAATTTACATAAATCATCCACAGACTTTTCTGTCCAGAGCCATTGTCCTTTCATGGATTTTGAAAAAAGACAGGCAGTGGTGGCGCATGCCTTTAATCCCAGCACTTGGGAGGCAGAGGCAGGCAGATTACTGAGTTTGAGGCCAGCCTGGTTTACAGAGTGAGTTCCAGGACAGCCAGGGCTACACAGAGAAACCCTGTCTCGAAAAAACAAACAAAGAAAAGAAAAGTAACTTAATAAAGATCATGTACTATTTGCATCTAACTCTTCAAAGCCATGCACTCTTGTAGACAATATCTACTCCATTTTGGTCCCTCAGCAAGGAAGCACACATCAAGGTGCTGCCCACCTGACTGGATGGAGCAGTGATCTAACACAAACTTCCATTCCATCTCCCCCTAGAAAATGAAAAGTAACAAAAATTAGCATTGCTTAATCGCCCTTGTTGTAACCTTAGTCTCCTACCGAAGAAATCTAGAGGAGAATGCGTCACTCAGGCACAGAGGATACAAATGTGCCCCCAGACAGTCTCCTTACCCCTCTATACCTGGCCTGTCTCAGTCCTGAAGTTCTCTATCAACAGCTATTCTGGCCATGTGAGCCTGCTGTGGGATTCTCAGGGGTTTGTTCCTCTGCGTCTGAACTACAGTTAGAAATTCAGGATTTGGCTGTTGAGACCACTATTGAGAACCACCTTGTCATCAGTAGAAATTGCCTCATTCCAGGGAGGCGTCATCACAATCTATAATTTATAACCCTGCCACTGTGATAATTGTTCATAAAATGTATCAGTCATAATCAGCAGTCATGGCTGTCACAGAGTCAGAGCCCTCTCCAAAGCACTGGTTCTTAGGCTTCCTAACACTGAAACCTTTTAATACCCTTCTGTTGTGGTGACCCTCCCCCAACCATAAAATTATTTTATTGCTACTTCATAGCTGTAATGTTGCTACTGTTATAAATTGATGTAAATATCTAGGTTTTCTGATGGTCTTAGGTGATCCCCGAAGAAGAGTCATTCACCTTCCAAAAAAGTCAAGACCTACAGGTTGAAAACCATAGTTTTAGAGGCTGAAGAGTAGGAAGAGAGGTGTCCAGAGACCCTCCCAGGCAAAAGACCTGAAAGTCATTAACCCTTTCTCTGTGATTGTTTATACATATGAATGGGTGTACTAAAATTACAAATGCCTCAGAGAATTTCCATCTAAACCTAAAAATGGAGGTCTACAAAAGACCTCTTCCACAAACAGCCTCATGCAGGAGTTGTCATTTGAAATCATCTCAACCTGAACCTCATTCAGCTCTATGGACCCCACGACATAGGGACCCCATAAATGTGTAGGAATATTCAGATAGCTTTTCTTGCCTGTGTCTTTCTTCTAAAATCATGTCTATTTACATAGTAGCATCGCCCCTGTCTACAGTAGAGGGCACTTGAACGCTATGCTCTTTGTAGACATTCTTTGACACACAAACTGGTGATGCTCTGGGGTAAGGCAAGAGTTGGGCAACTATTGGGAGAATGACAGAGTTATATATTTACTTTCCCATGTCTTTTCTAACCCCATGACTATTTGAGGAAGCTACAGAGTCCCACTTGGGAACCCAAACCTTAATTACACACTATAATTGTTGTTAATGGAACATGTACATTTCGACCCAGCAAGATCAGTGGCGCTTCATGCCAGTGTGACATATCTCCCAGACTGCTGTCTATTTGTGTAAATAGGAAGGAAGCAAAAAAAAAAATCTCCTCCGCTCTTCGCATAATGAAGAGGGAGGGGAAGTGAGTCTGTGCTGTGGTGGCCAGATGCTCTTTTTATCTCTTCGAAAATCAACATGCAGAGCTGGTGATCCTCAAATAGAAAGCATCTCTCCTTGGGGATGGCAGCTCTGGATGTTTGGAATGATAACATTCTATAAATAAATAAAAAAGATTATTAAGAACACTGTGTAAATCTCCTAGTCAAACATCCCTTCAAGCAACTATCAGCAGTGATTCAGTTTGGTCCCCTAATCCCACTGTATACAAACACATGGCATAAATACGGTATTTAACAAGCACCAGAGAAGCTTCATGCTTGCAGGAAAGACTCACCCTACAAGCACGAGCACCCCTGCCTCAGCGTGGCCATCCACCTCCAGACTTGAGTTCTTGCACTGCTTCTTCTGCCTGATGAGGCCTCCAGCTTACAGCTGAATGAGTCTCAGGTACAACCTGCTAGTTAAATCAAACATGGAAATATTAACTTGTTCCATATCCCTTTTGTTCCATTTCAGTGAATTCATGAATATCCATTAGAAAGCATATCACATTTGTAAGCACACATGGGCTTCCTTAGAGTCTCTCACAATCTCTGGGTTTAAACAGTACCAGAGGAGGTAAGGGCAAACTCAAATGACATGAATGACAATCCCGTGGTACCCAAGCTCTCCTGGGAAATGACTGTCTTACAGAACACACTCTCCTTCACTCTACTGCTTTCTTTCCCACCCTTGCTCCTGTGTGTGTGTCTGTGTATCTGTGTGTGTGTGTCTGTGTGTCTGTGTATGTCTGTGTGTGTCTGTGTGTGCATCTGTGTCTCTCTGTGTGTCTCTGTGTGTCTGTGTGTGTATCTGTGTGTCTCTGTGTATCTGTGTCTGTGTATATCTGTGTGTCTCTGTGTGTCTGTGTCTGTGTATATCTGTGTCTCTCTGTGTATCTGTGTCTGTGTATATCTGTGTGTCTCTCTGTGTCTGTGTCTGTGTATATCTGTGACTCTCTGTGTTCACGTATGTATGAACATGTTCATACACATGTGTGAGAATGTATGTATATGTGTGCCAGTGTGGATATATTTTTATCCTTTCAGCCTGAGTTTGTAATTCTGCTTCAGTTTCATTCTGTAGGACAGAATATATGTATATGGATGCACATGTGGTACAAGGTACACATGCACACATGGGTGTATACATGTGGAGGGCAGAAGGTAGCATCCATCCTCTGGATTGCTGGTGACTCCCTTCCTGACATGCCTTCACAAGCTGCCACATCCCTGGTGTCACACAGCATGTCTAAATCTCCTCCTCTTATGAGCAGAGACAGCAGGAGGTCCCCACCCATTTGACATCATGGGTCCCAATTTCCCCTTTAAAGTCTTAACTTCAACAGGGGTCACATGCTGAGACTCTGGGAGTTAGAAGTTGGATGACCCAGCGACTGGTATCCTTGTATTAAGTAGCATCTGTATTCCTGCCACATTTTGCCTGAACTAATACAGAAGTCTTAACCTTAATTCTCTGATGTCACATTTCCCACAAGTCAACACCGATGGTTACTAGCACACCAGTTTGAAAGAGCATAAGAGTGGTGACAAATCCGTTCCTGATATATCCTTAATTGATTTTTGAAATCCAGCTGCTAACAAGCAAGGGGATTTCACTCAACTTAAATAAAGAAAGGGGGTCTTCTCTGTGGCAAGTTGTGTATGTTGTGAAGTTTTATTTGAAGGGAAAGATATTACTATTTTGATTTTAATATGTTTTGTATGGCACTATAATATTTAATTACTTAAGCATGTATTATATATGTACTAATATTCTGGGGCTCGGTATGGCATTTCTACACACACATGCGCCGAGTCCTGATCAACCCCATCCTTCCTTTCCTGCTGCCCAAGCTTCCCAATCTCTTATAAATGTTCTCCACTCTACCTTCAGGTTGACAGCGTTCAGCTGTGACAGGAGAGAAACCGTGTGCCACTTGTCCATTCATTCTGTTCAACATCATATCTGCCAATGTCACTCATTTTACTGAAAACTATGCAACTGAATTTTTCTTTGATGCTAAATAGTATTCCATTGTGTTTGCCTACCATGTTTTCCTGAGCCGTTCCTCTTTATCCTAGGCTGAGCCTATAGCACAGCTTTTCTGGAGAGTGTGCATGGTAGTTTCTCAATTGCTTGATCCTTGCCTGTTTTTATTTGTTTTTTTTTTTTTAACAAGTATCACTTCTACTCTCTTCAAAAAAAAAGTCTGTGAAACTTCTAAAATGTTGGCTATTGACAGACCCCCTCAAGTCACAGCTGGTGGAGGGAAGTAGGGTCTCTGGAGTCCATTCCTGTGTGAAAAGATTTCTAGGACAAGGAGTCTTTGTCTTTTCATTTATTTTCTTCCCTTAAGAACATCACCAGCAGCTTGGGTGAGTGTGAATATCACAGAGAGAGAGGAGGAGTCCAACTCCAGACCCCAATTAATTATACAAAGCCCTCCCAGAAGCTGGCCTTCCAGACTCCTGATGTTGCAGCAGCTGCTCGAGGGGAGACAATTCTCTGAGGTCTCTTAGCCCAGCCACACTGGAGCCTGGCACAGTGAAGGATTCGTAGAGGCCAGAAACTCAAGTGGCCACTCCTGGCATAGTGACTTGGAAGTATGTGAAGTTCTTAGTTACAATAAATTGAATATGAACCCTATGGCATTGTCTGTACCTTGGTGCACTCTCTTCTTCTCTCTCTCTCTCTCTCTCTCTCTCTCTCTCTCTCTCTCTCACACACACACACACACACACACACACCCACACACACACACACATCACCTCCATTTCTGGACCATATAGAAAAGAATATTTTTCTTAAATCTGCTAGAGTAAACCTGTTAGTCTAGTCTCCCATCTAAGACCTTTCTGAAACAAGAGAGAAATTAAATATTCTCAAAATGCTTATAAATGCATACATGAAAGGGAAAACAACAGCAGGCAACTGGGCAACTGTCAAAACATTTGGGGGAAGAAAACGTAATAGAGATAAAGAAATGTTCAACATCCTTACTCATCAGGGAAATGCAAATCAAAACAAGATTTCATCTGAGATTTCACCTCATACCAGTCAGAATGGCTAAGATCAAAATCTCAGAAGAAAACAGGTGCTGGCAAGGATGTAGAGAAAGAGGAACACTCCTCCACTGCTGGTGGGATTGCAAGCTGGTACAACCACTCTGGAAATCAGTCTGGCGGCTCCTCAGAAAACTGAGCATAATACTACCACTATACCACTCCTGAGCATATACCCAGAGGATTCCCCGGCATGTAATAAGGATACATGCTCCACATAACAGCCCTGTTTATAATAGCCAGAAGCTGGAAAGATCCCAGATGTCCCTCAACAGAGAAATGGATACAGAAAATGTGGTATATTTACACAATGGAATACTACACAGCAATTAAAAACAATGCATTCATGAAATTCTTAGGCAAGTGGTTACAACTGGAGAATGTCATCCTGAGTGAGGCGACCCAGTCATAAAACAACACACATGGTATGCACTCCCTGATAAATGGATATTAGCCTCGATGCTTGAAATACCCAAGACACAATTCACATGTCAAATGATGCCCAAGAAGAAGGGAGGAGTGGCCCCTGGTCCTGGAAAGGCTCAGTGCAGCAGTGTAGGGGAATACCGGGAAGCAGGAAGGGGTGGATTGGGGAATAGGGGGAGGGAAGAGGGCTTATGGGACTTTCAGGGAGGGGGGATCCTGGAAAGGGGGAATCATTTGAAATGTAAATAAAGAATATATCGAATAAAAAAAGAAAGAAAGAAAACGTAATGGAGAAACAACAAGAGCAGAGTGGAGTGGAGCAGAGCGCAGCTGTCTGGAATCCAAGAACATTTGATTCACCTGCAGACCATGGAGGTGTTGGGTCCTCAGACACTCAGCATCCCGTGGGAGGCGGGTAGGGCAAGACCTGTAGCAGAGTCTGCATCACACATGGCTTCGCTGTCTAAACTAGATAAGGTGGGAATCTGAGCAAAGTGTTATAACTGGGCAGGCCCTGAGGCAAATAGCTTCAAGAACAGGAGGACATTCTTACAGTGCAGAGAGAGAATGAGGGAGGAGAGAGAGGGTGCTGCTGGGTCTGAGCTTCTGCCTGGCCCGCTTTCCATTGTGTTTATATAATTTCTTTTTGTAATTTGTCCTTAACATCTATGGGGAATTGATAACACTACCCCCAACCAAGATTCTGGGGTCCCTCATGTAATGGGGTATATTATTGTGTATAATCTATCTACATCTTCCTATTTAAGTCACCTTTACATTCCTTATAATACCAAATGCTAGGTAAGTACTATAAAAGAATTCTCTATTTTTGGATGCAAGTCAATATAAATTCTGTACATAATTTTAAAATATTTTCATGTTTTTATTCTCTCTGTGTGTATACATGGGCATACCCTGTGTGTGTGTGTGTGTGTGTGTGTGTGTGTGTGTAGCCAGGGAACATGGTAGATGACTATACTTTAAGAAAGTAACTTCATACTAAGTAAATGAATGTGGAAACATAGATAAAGAAGGGCTATGAAGATGGAAGATGGCTCGGTGGGTAAAGTGTGCGAGCATGGTGAACTGGATTCAGATCTGAGGATGCACACTAGAGCCAGCCATGCAGCTGTGAGCCCATAACCCTAGGAGACAGGCATTGCCATGAGCCCTGCTGGCTGACCAGCCTAGCCAAAAGAAGGGAAGAGGAATGTTTCTCAATAAAAGAGGGTAGAAGCAATTGAGACAGTCTGAAGTCACCTCTTGGCTTCCAAATGCCACTGCATGGGAGAACACATCTTTGTGCACAACTTACACCATACACAATACCCATGCATCATGCACACACACACACACACACACACAAGAAAAAAATATAGTAAATGTATAAATGTACAGGGGAAGGAAAGCCAGACAGAAGAATAGATACACAGAGTGGAGAGTGGACAACTTTGAACCATATGGTGACAGTCGGAACAGTGAAAGAAGGCTGCAGAAGTCAGGCATGGCTGCTCTTTTGCCAAAAATGTAAGTTGGGCATTTAAGAAAGCAGGTGAAAGACATTTCTTGCCAGACAATGTAATAAAAAGTCAGAACTGAGAAAAATAACATTAAAACTAAGGAAAATCTCTTTCCTTCTGTGGGGCAACACAAACCTGAGATGGTCACAAGCCAAGTCCCATTAAACAGCTACAGGTGAGAAGGGTTCTGCAGACTCATCCTGCTGATCCCTGGAAAGACATGGGTGTATGCAGCCAGCCTGTGGGTTGAGATCCAGGACTGAGATTTGACGTCTTAAGCACATCTGTAAGCTTCTAAATCATATTTAACCTGTTAGGCTATTTCCCTGCCTTCTGCTCTATCTGCGAGGGCCACAGACTGTCAACTGAGAAATTGTGAGACTCTTAGTCTTGACTCATTTCTTTTTATTTATTTTTTTATTTATTTTCTATATTCTTTGTTTACATTACAAATGATTTCTCCTTTCCCAGTTCCCCCCTCCCCATAAGTTCCCTAAGCCCTCTTCCCTCTGCCCATTCCCCAATCAACCCCCTCCTACTTCTCTGTCCTGGTAATCCCCTACACTGCTGCATCAAGCCTTTCCAGAACCAGGGCCCTTTCCTTCCTTCTTCGTGGGAATCATTTGATATGTGAATTGTGTCTTGGGTATTCAGAACTTCTGGGTTAACATCCATTTATCAGTGAGTGCATACCATATGTGTTCTTTTATGATTGGGTTACCTCACTTAGGATGATATTTTCCATTTCTATCCATTTGCTTAAGAATTTCATGAATTCATTGTTTTAAATTGCTGAGTAGTATTCCATTGTGTAAATATACCACATTTTCTGTATCCATTCCTCCACTGAAGGACATCTGGGTTCTTTCCAGCTTCTGGCTATTATAAATAAGGCTGCTGTGAACATAGTGGAGTATGTGTCCTTACTGCATGCCAGGGAATCCTCTAGGTATATGCCCAGGAGTGGTATAACAGGGTCCTCTGGAAGTGTCATGCCCAGTTTTCTGCAGAACCACCAGACTGACTTCCAGAGTGGTTGTACCACCTTGTAACCCACCAGCAGTGGAGGAGTGTTCCTCTTTCTCCATATCCTTGCCAACACCTGCTGTCTCCTGAGTTTTTAATCTTAGCCATTCTGACTGGTGTGAGGTGAAATCTCAGGGTTGGACAAACTCATTTCTAAAGCATTAACACATAACTTGTGGTGAGCATTTTCTTATTCTATAGTAATAATAATTAACAGTGAAGAGTATTTTAGGAGTTGTGTACCAACAGCCGCAGGGGCATTGAGAAACTAGCATGGAATGAAGGTGGAATTAAGCAATATGCAAGGAACAGAGAAGAACTCTGAGGCTTTAACATATGATATTACCGATGACGTGGAGTTCTACAGAAATCAGTGCCTTAAAGTTCAACAGTCAGGGCTGGCCCTTCCTCAGCAATGAACTGGTTTAGGAGTGAGAATTCTGGATGTATTTAGAAAGGTTCAAAAGACTCTAGAAAGAATGAGAGAGAAATATCCCAAGGACTTGGAGCTTAGAGGAAAAGCATGAGGACGAGAAGAAAGCCATGGCCAGATAGTGGCTGCCCTGAGTAACATACACCCAGGATTTGGTGGAATCGTGGTTAGCCCTGCCGGTGAAAGCAGATATCCAGAATGAACTGGGGTGGAGGTGGGGGCATGGATCAAAAGACTTAGATTTGAATGTGAGGGAAACTCATAACCCTGCAGGCTGTGAGCACGGCCCAGTTCAGACTGTTTCAGAACCTTTTCTCTTCTATATATAGAGTTGATCCAACTCAATATTAATATGACTATTCTTTTGCTCCATTAGGACTTTTTCAAAAATTGAAGAAAAAGAAACACACACACACACACACACAAAAGCACATTAAGTGTCTTTGATATTACTCTCCTCACCACCTGCTCCCGATTCTGGGAACTGGACCCAAGGCCTCAAGCATGCTAGGCACATGCTATACCAGGAGGCTACACCTCCAGTCTTCATTTGCTTTTTATTTGAAGACAGGGTCTCCCCAAGTCACACAAGATGGCCCTTCTGCCTAGGCTCCCCAGTAACTTAGGTAATGGACCTGCACCACCACATGGGATCTCTCTTCAGGATTTTGTCTCTATGGTAGGACACCCAGTGTGAAGTTCTCTGAACGTCAAGGCAAGAGATGGATCTAAAGCACGGGATGGGACCAGGCCTTATCCGCTCTCATTTACAAGCTCTATGTGGAGGGTTTTGCCTCCAATTCTAAAAACCGAAGCTGCTGTCTTAAAGACACAGCTTTGGGGATGTGGTGATTAAGTGGGTACGGCATTTTTCAGAATGTGAAGGGTGGGAAAAGCTCAGAGGTTAAGAGCTCACGCTGCTCTTGCAGAGAACAAGTTTGGTTCTCAGCTCCCACCTCAGATGCCCCACAATGGCCTGTCACACCAGTTCCAGAGAATCTGATGCTCTTTCGCTGATCTGTGCAGAGAGACTCAAGTACACACAACTTAACAAAAACAAATCTTTAAAAAGGTGAGCAACTTCAAAATTCAAAGGTTCTATGCACTGTTCTATGTGCAAGTCTAATGCAACTATTGTTTCTCTGGGCACTTGTGATCACTGAAGATCAGCACAAGAGGATGAGTCTTCTGTCACCAAATGTTTCTAGTCAGCTTCTCCTTACGCCGTCGAGGTAGCCGGTACACAGGCTGTTCCTGAGAGAAGCCTTTAACCTTAGAAAGGGGCTGCTCACATGGAAACACATGAGACTGAGATATATCTGTGGAATGGTCCTCCCTCAAGGACCTGTCCTCCTAACATGAACAGGGTGTGAGGGAGATGCCTGAAGGCTCTCATCAGTCATAGGTTGATGCTTGGAGCCCTGCCCCAAGAGCCACTTCTTTCCTTAATGTGTATGTGTACATGAGTGTCCATGTATGTGGTATCTAGAAGGCAGCTTTGACTCAAAAATGCTACCTACCTCCTTTGAGACAGTCTCTCATTGGTCCCTTTCTCTGACCAGGCAAGAGAAGCTGTCCAACAAGCCCCAGAGACCCTGCCTCTCCCGCTCCAGCATGGAGCTTATAGGCGCATGATGTCACACCTTGACAATTTTTCATGGACTCTAGGGCATAAAATTTGTGTCTTTTTACTCTCAAGGAAAGCACTGTCTTCCCAACTCCTAGGTATCGTTTTCAATGACTTCTGCATCCATAATAACACTAGAACAATGACAGGAGACAGGAGACATGCAGTCAAAGCCCACAGTAGTCACCTCCAAGAGCAAAGAACTTTCTGCTCCACACGACTTTCTGCTAACAGAAAGTGTTTAGATGCTCAAGTGACCTAGAAGAAATTTGTGAGTAGGAGATTGGAGCAAAAGGCAAAAGGTGTGAGAAAGAGGTGTGTTTTCCCTCTTTACCTCAGAGAGAGACAGAGAGACAGAGACAGAGAGACAGAGACAGACAAGGATAGAGATATACAGAGAGATAGAGAGAGAGAGAGATGGAGCCTCAAGATCTAGAGGAGAAATAAATCACAACCACCCCGGGAAGCTTCACACACTGTGACAAGCCACGCTGCAGCCATTGTGTGGCAGGATTTTGATGACTTCATTCTCTAGGCAGACAGCGGGAGCCTGGAGCCCTGGGTCTGGGTGCACAGCAGCTGTGCTCTCTACCTGCGCAGCCAGATCTGCCCTTAAGGTGCCCATGAGGATGCGTTTGCAGGAACTGTCATGGCAATTGATAAGCTCTTGGTTGGGAAGTGGGGACTTTTCACAGGTTCTGACCTTAAGCTTGATCCTTAAAATGAATTGGAAGCATCTGGCTGTTTTGCTGTTGGTAGGTAATGATGCAGCCACGTCACATGCCCAGATGTGATTCTACATTGCCGCAGCTGTTCTGGTGGGAGTTTCAACACCCAGAACATCTGCTGCTGGGACTCCTTGGTACCCTTCTCCCTCCGCTCTCTAGGCTCGCAGTCTTCCTAGAAAGTGTACTTTCTTTCCACTCAGAATGTTTCTATTTGCCAAAGGTGTTATTCCCAGCACAGGCATGCCCATGAAATTCTGTGGAGCATGGAAGAGAGAGATACACAACCTCTTCAAACTCAGAGCTCAACCAAGGGGCTGCGGTGCAAATTATTTTTCTAAGGTTTGATGAAATAGAACATTATAGGCAGTAAAGAATACACGGAAAAAAATAGCTTATAATGAAGTGACTTTGAGGTGTCAGCCACAGTTGGCAAAGGACACCTTTAGGTTTGAAAATGATGGTCTCTGGGCAATTCCCTTGCATGACAGAACTATCAGCATAAAGCGCTCATGGCGCAGCACATGCGACCTACATGGCACCCTTTAAAAGCACAGTCCCTCGGGCATCTCAGATAACTCACATCGGAGTTGTGAAGAGCAACAAGAAACATGAAGAGCCACACAACTTTCACTGATACTGAGAAATATCTGAGATTTATTCTAAAGGAATAATCTCCTATATGGAAAAGTATTACATATAAAAATGCTTACCATGGGATTAATTATATTGAAAAAATAGTTTTGACTGATCATACCAAATACAGAAATAGTTTTAAAAAATGGGGCATTCCTACTTTTGCAGAACTCATGGAAAATCCATATGAGGGACTGAATCATCCCAGCTGCTCAGGCAGAAATTAACAAGATATTTACTGAAGCTAGGCATAGCATATGAGAGGGTTCCTGTCATCTAGCAAGTGAAAATCAAACAGCAAACATGTTTATACATTGTGCATGGATCCTATTAAAGCACATAATTTGAAAATGGCCCCAAATAACAGGCCAAGAGCAATAGAGCTATTGTGTCTGAACGGTATGATTATGAGCAATTTTCTTCTTTTCTCAACTTTCCTAATTATTTACAAAATGACTATATTATTTGAGTCAATAAAGAAGATAAATAAAAGTGAGTTGGTCAGTATGACCAAGACCTGCCACCTGCCATGACTAAATGAAATTTAATCCAGTATCAAACAGATCCAAAGTAGCAACCTTCAACCAGGAGATCTGCTTTCCACCACAGCTCCCTGAAGCTTTGTCTAGCATTATTCTTACCTTATTTGTTTACCATTTCTTAATTGTATGATTGTATGTGGACACATATGTGCCACTGCACAGGAATAGAAGACAACCTATGGGAGTCTGTTCTTTGTCCACCTTGTATGTCCTGGGGATCAAACTTGGGTCCCCTGATCCTTAGCAGCAGTTCCCTGAGCCTGCCGACCCAGCTCTCTAGCCTTGACCAGAGTTTTAAGGAATCTAGAATGAAATTAACCCAATGTTCCTTTACCTGTCAGGGTGGGTACTAATGGTGACAGACTATGGGAAAAGCAGCCCAGCTCTGCAGGACACTTCATGAAGAAGTGCAGTGGGAAACTTACTCCCTTCATTTACTGATGGACAGGATACAGGGGCTGAAAAAGTGGGTCACAGGGAAAGAGACTTTCCTCCAAACTTTACCACCTAAATTCCGTCTCTGGAACCCACACAGTGGAAGGCAACGGCAACTGACTCATGCAAGTTGTCCTCTGACCTCCACACCTGTGCCATAGCACATAAGTGAACTCTCTCTCTCTCTCTCTCTCACACACACACACACAGACACACACCACATATAATGGAATGTATGTATGTATGTTTGTTTGCTCGTTTGTTTGTTTGTAAAGAAAACTAAGTCAAAACAAGAATCCTCTCTCTACTTCCACCTGGTGACATTTCTGAACCCTGGAAGCTAGGGAAGAGTGAAGTGAACGTGGTGCCCTTTTGTCCCCAGGTGTCTTTCCTAGCCTCTGATTGAGCCCAACAGAGAAAAGGCTCTGGCAGTGCTTTGGGATGACTTCCCTCACTCAGCAGTCCTCTCAAATTTTACAATGGTGCAATTGATTTCTTAACATCCAAAACCACATTACTATTTCTTAGCATTTTGGAGACCAACTTAATTTAGGAGCGAGAAGGGATGGTAGAGTGATCGCACACTGATTAATTTCAGAATTTCTCAAGGAAATGCTGACCTAGCGCTGTGGCCCTCATGCGCACCATTATAATGCTTTGATTTCCTGTCACTGTGGATGGTTTAAAAAAGCGAAAGTAAATAGGAGACATGGAAAATCAATGTGAGGTGCCGAATCGTTCCAGCTGCCGAGGCTCTGTTAATTACATCATATTTTCCCGGAGACACTCAGCTCAGACTTGCCAAGAGCCCGCATCTGGAGGCTGCCTGTCATCCTGCTGGGGGGGAAGCACCTCTCCCCAGGCAGCTCGGTTAACTGCAAAAGGACAAGCTATCCCAGGAAAGCAGCTTGTTCCAGCCAACTCTCTGAGGCAAATCCCCAGCATCACCCTGCCTTCGGTTACCATAGAGATAAGAGGTGCCAGGATCTGAGGGGAGGCTGCCCAGGGAGTAGGTTAGTCAGTATGCACAGTGTGACCCTGAAGGAAAGGCAAGTCCATCCTATTTGGATGGCCCCACGGTGTGGTGGGCTAAGAGGGAAAGAGCAGAGATGAGATGCCATGGACATGGACAGCAAGCAAAGAGAAACAAAGAGGCTTTGTAAAGAGCCAACCACAACGGCCCCCAAGCAAAGCCTCTGAGCACACTCCCTTTGGTCAGGGTGATAAGAAGCAGCTTGGGTGTAGATCCGGTTGTTGCTAGTCTCCACCCTTCCCTGTAACCAACTCTTCTGAAGTTCACCGGTGTGTCTTCATCTTTTCCATTCATTCCTTCCTCGCAACAGACTACGAGAAGACTAAGACGGTTTTGCATGGCATTTCGTGTCCTTCCAGAAAATTCTGGGACGCTGTTCCCTTTCCATGATTATGTATACTAGAAGAGAGCTTTTGTTGTGATTCCTTCTTACTCTTTATCTCTGCATGCCTGCCCCTTGGTTTACCACCAGCAATTTTTAATTTTTAACACGTTTAAACCTTGTGTGTGTGTGTGTGTGTGTGTGAATATACACACATACATGTATGTGGTGCCTTAGGAGTGCAGAAGAGAGATTCCCTGGGTTCCAGGCATTTGTAATCCACCCAGTCTGAGCTCTGGGGACTGAACTTCAGGCCTCTTCAAGAGCACAAGCCTTTGCAACAGCTGAATCACCTCTCCAGGCCTTTTTTTTTTTTTTTTCTCACCTTGGCTTCTCAAACAACCAGCCAGGAAGAAGGAAGCTCCTGAGCTATTTTTAGAAAGTTCTGAGAAACTCCCTAATGCCCACTCCCTGCAGCCAGCCTCCGGCCTCCTTCCCAGTGTCTACAGTAAGCAACCTCAGCACAGCCCATCAGTACCACACCCAACATTCTGCAGAGAATCTCCAGGATCTGCACACATATTATTTGTAATCCATGGCCCAAGTGTCTATTTTCCAAAGTGTGGCACCTACTGTATATTTTCTTCCATGTCTTCTCACACATTGTAGTTTAAGTTAAAATTATATTCCATGGAAATATGCACAGTTGTTATATAAAGATATAGATAGATAGAGATAGAGATGACACACAAATGCATCCAATACTGCCATTTACAGGAACATAGGTTTATAATCTTACCCAGGTTTAACACACTATAAACGAGCCAACAAGGAAAGTCACTGGGTGGAAAGTTGGAAATCAAGATTCACCTAGCTTTCAGAGTAAGGACATCACAGGACTGCACCTCAGTGAGTGAGGACCTCACAGGACAACACCTGAGTGAGTGAGGACATCACAGGACTTCACCTGAGTGAGTGAGGACATCACAGGACTGCACCTGAGTGAGTGAGGACTTCACAGGACTGCACCTGAGTGAGTGAAGACATCACAGGACTGCACCTGAGTGAGTGAGGACATCACAGGACTGCACCTGAGTGAGTGAGGACATCACAGGACTGCACCTGAGTGAGTGAGGACTTCACAGGACTGCACCTGAGTGAGTGAGGACTTCACAGGACTGCACCTGAGTGAGTGAGGACATCACAGGACTGCACCTGAGTGAGTGAGGACATCACAGGACTTCACCTGAGTGAGTGAGGACATCACAGGACTGCACCTGAGTGAGTGAGGACATCACAGGACTGCACCTGAGTGAGTGAGGACATCACAGGACTGCACCTGAGTGAGTGAGGACCTCACAGGACTGCACCTGAGTGAGGACCTCACAGGACTGCACCTGAGTGAGTGAGGACATCACAGGGCTGCACCTGAGTGAGTGAGGACATCACAGGACTGCACCTGAGTGAGTGAGGACCTCACAGGACTGCACCTGAGTGAGGACCTCACAGGACTGCACCTGAGTGAGTGAGGACATCACAGGACTGCACCTGAGTGAGTGAGGACCTCACAGGACTGCACCTGAGTGAGTGAGGACATCACAGGGCTGCACCTGAGTATGGACATCACAGGACTGCACCTGAGTGAGTGAGGACCTCACAGGACTGCACCTGAGTGAGGACCTCACAGGACTGCACCTGAGTGAGTGAGGACCTCACAGGACTGCACCTGAGTGAGTGAGGACATCACAGGGCTGCACCTGAGTGAGTGAGGACATCACAGGACTGCACCTGAGTGAGTGAGGACCTCACAGGACTGCACCTGAGTGAGTGAGGACCTCACAGGACTGCACCTGAGTGAGTGAGGACCTCACAGGACTGCACCTGAGTGAGTGAGGACCTCACAGGACTGCACCTGAGTGAGTGAGGACATCACAGGACTGCACCTGAGTGAGTGAGGACATCACAGGACTGCACCTGAGTGAGTGAGGACCTCACAGGACTGCACCTGAGTGAGTGAGGACATCACAGGACAGCACCCGAGTGAGTGAGGACATCACAGGACTGCACCTGAGTGAGTGAGGACATCACAGGACTGCATGAATGAGTGAGGCCCTCACAGGACTGCACCTGAGTGAGTGAGGACCTCACAGGACTGCACCTGAGTGAGTGAGGACATCACAGGGCTGCACCTGAGTGAGTGAGGAAATCACAGGACTGCACCTGAGTGAGGACCTCACAGGACTGCACCTGAGTGAGTGAGGACATCACAGGGCTGCACCTGAGTGAGTGAGGACATTACAGGACTGCACCTGAGTGAGTGAGGACATCACAGGACTGCACCTGAGTGAGTGAGGACATCACAGGACTGCACCTGAGTGAGTGAGGACATCACAGGGCTGCACCTGAGTGAGTGAGGACATCACAGGGCTGCACCTGAGTGAGTGAGGACATCACAGGACTGCACTGGAGTAAGGACATCACAGGACTGCACTAGCGTAAGGACATCACAGGACTGCATTGGAGTAAGGACATCACAGGACTGCACTGTAGTAAGGACATCACAGGACTGCACTGTAGTAAGGACACTACAGGTTGCACTGGTATCTTTGTTCACCACCATGCATATGAAATGGCGTGAAGGTACACCATTATTTTTCTTTCATATCTTTATTATCTGAGCTTTTGTTTGTTTGAGCCAGGTCTCTCTGCATTTCAGATGGCCACAAACTCAGCAGTATTCATGCTTTGGCAGCAAGTGTTAGGAGTGCAGGCACATTCCCCTGCCTAGTTGAAAACCATAAGTGAAGGGTTGCATTCAGGGCTCAATAAAAAGTCCTGCCAAACAGCACATCCTCTAGCTGCATGGAAACTGCCCTGAGACTATAGTAACGTAGAGAGGCACTTGTGTTCCCCGGTAGAGGGGTTGTAGCTCATATATTAATGTTCTGGTTGCTTTCCTAGTGACTTTTAATAAAAAGATCTGAGAATATAACTCAATTGTTAAGAGTGCTTGCCTATTAGGCACGAAACCCTGCAATCTATCACATGGCAGACATGGTGGTACACACATGTAATCCTAGTACCCCGGGAGCAGAGGCAGAGTGATCAGAAGTCTAAAAGGCGTCAGACAAGGTGGTGTCAAAACAAGGGGTGGAGGAGAATCTAATCCCTTACAAAATTAGCATCATTGATCTAACCTTAACATCAAATTTTCCAATCCAAATCAGTTTGATAAAGGGTGGCCTGGCATTGTAAAGCCAGCTATCAACAAGCCTTTGTCATTTTTATCTCATTCTTCAGCCAGCTTGCTGACTGCAGAGGCTGATCTGAAATGGTAATCATTTTCTATGGTTCCTAATTGGTATTCAACAAAAGTTCATTGAAATAACTTCTACTGGGTCATTTATCAGCTCTGTAAAGATTATTGTCATAAAGTATAAATAAGATAGACATTAAATAAGTTATTATTTAACTGGTTTTATATGTTGAGCTCTATAGATTAAAAATAGTAGCTTCGTGACCAAAAGTCACAGTCAAGAACCCTGAGTAGCACAGGTCTCTTAGTGCCCAGTGTCCCCACTTCAGTCTCAGCCCTGGGTGGACCAGATGTCTGCCTCTGTCTTCTCTCTGATTGTCCTTGCTTGTGATCAGCTTTCACATTTGATTCAAGATTCCCTAAAACTGTGCTTTATGCAATTCCCCCTCCAGGGGGACTCAACAGGCTTGTGTTGTAGTGACCCTACATGCAAAAGATCTAAGAAACCATTGCTGGGTTACAGGAACAGGTTTACATCGAATTTTCAATTCCTGCAGTCTTAGTAAGCCAATATAAAAAAAAAAAAGTCACTTGGACATAAAGCACTCAGTCAGCTTACATTTCCAAGCATTGGACATAACCTCCTAAAGACTTGTGAAGTGCTTACTAGAAATGGAAGCTTCTTAATACATCGCTGGAACTCTGTGCAAGGAGAGCTGAAGCCAGTATTTGAACAAGTTCCTCTAGTAACACTTAACTTTTCCCAAGCCCAGGTGCTGTATCACTAAGCCTCTGCACTTGGGTTCAGCAGCAGGGGTTGAGATGGGAACTGGCTCCTTTTGCCTGCACAGAATAGACAAAGAGTAGGAGGTAAGCTTCAAAGGGCTCAAGCAAGATGACCAATATCCCAAAAGAAGACAGGAAACCTCACAGGAGAGTCCCAAACCCATGAGGAAAAAGTCTAAGTCTTTATTCTCTCTCCTTAGACTGGATGATCAGCAGGAGAAAAGCAAAAACCTGAGCCAGGCTTGGGAAACTATATGAGCCAAAAGAACGCCCAACTCCTTGAATATCCTGGGAGAATCCAGCAGGAAGAGTGGGGTCTTTCAGGACAGGAAATGAGAAGACTCTACAACTATTTTGGTGCAGGGGGCAGGTCCAGGCTCTGCATGCAGCAGCAGAAAGGACAACAAGGTGGCTTTCTTCTTCGGCCTTCTAGTCAGGCCCCAAGTTCCTAAACTGAGGACAGACACACTGCAGTTGATAAAGCAATGGCTTCCCTGCTTTAGCCCTGCAAGAGGCCATCTGTACTGTTCTTCCTAATAGAAATCCGCCATGCACTCCCAAAGAAGGCGAACAGTTCGTTCTTATTCCATGAGCAGCTCATTTGTCTTCAGTGGGTTCGTCCATAATCTCATCATTACTGCTATGGCCCCCAGAGGACTCCTGACTTGCATTAATCAGCCAGACCCTCATCGTTCACCAGATTCCTCACACTTTTACCATGCCCCGGGGCATCCTAACTTACTTGAAAAATTAATAAACCTCCCCCCTCTTATCTTACCTTATTAATGTCTGTCATTGTAACCCATTATCCCTGCACATCATCAGAGATCACTGAAGGGTGCAATGGTCACCAGCTTGTGCCTCCCATTCTATCCTAAAAGTGGGCCGCCTCTCTTTGAGTGGCCAGAAAAAAAATGGCCTCCATAGGCCTGCTGCAGGTTTGTTCAGCAGCTCAGACAGCACCACGGAGGGAAGGCGGGAGAATTCTTAGGCTTCACTAAAGGCCATTAAGGCCCATTAAGTTGTCCTCTCCTCCTCCACATCCCTCTCCCCCCTCTCCTGTGCACCCTAGTAAATCTGACTCATTAGCTTTGAATGTTTTGAAATGCTGGTACATTAATCACTTGTGTTTGCACACTGTTTATGTGGGTTGTTGGTCATGGTTTGTAGTTATACTGGCTGTCTCCCTTGCTTACTTAAAGGTACAATCCAATTGAAAATAAAGATTTTTGCAGGTTTGCTCATTACACACAATGTCGGCAGCTGGTGAGTGTCTTTTGCAATTCATCAGAGGCCTCCCACACCACCTGCTCACCACATCCTGCAAACAGCTGGCTCTGGGTAAGCACCATAAGCTATTACCTTATACAGCAAATAAATAAATAAATAGATGGATAGGTAGACAAATAAATAAATTGAATTGTCAGCCCTGAATCACTGCTACTTGAAGGGAAAAAGTCTAATTTTTAGAAAAAATTAGGAAACTTTATGGTTCCACTAAACCAGAGGGGAGTAAGATGATACAAAGCCCTAAGTGAAAATATGTTGTCATTAGAGAAACAAACTATCAGAAAGTAAATAAAAGGATATGCATACAGACTCCCCATTTGGTGAGGCACAGAGTGGGAGATGGGGGAGTGAATTTAGTTGCCTGCGGAATTTTTTTTTCTGTTATCATATATGAAAAAGCCATAGGAACACTTTGTGGATGTGGAGCTAAGGTCACCAGATGTCCCATAATTGAGAAGCTGACCCTTGTCTTCAAAGTTGTCAGAACTTTGTGCATGTTTGTGACTGTGACTAGTGTGTTTCTGACTCTGACTAGTGTGCATGTTTGTGAGTGTAACTAGTGTGTTTGTGACTGTAACTAGTGTGCATGCACATGACTCCAAATAGTGTGTGTGTGTTCATGTCTGTGTCTGTAACTTCTGTACAAAAGTTTGACCTTGAATATGAGCTGTTGCCCTACACCAGCATGTCAGGAAAGGCTCCAGTTGTTGGCCAACTTGTGGCAGAACTTGGTAGTACAGAAAGAGACAGAAAGGTAGGGGCGAGAGATGGGTGCTCAGCAAGTAACTCTCTGAATTTTTAGCACAGCCAGAACCTTCTTGAAGTCTCTATGGAAACCTCATCATTTGGTGCTGCCTCTCATAAGCATTACCCAATACAGCTATGACCATCTTCAAAGGATAAATAATGCAAAACATTTGTCAAATGACAGAGACTCCACTCCAAGTAGGCTGCTGCCGTCACGAGGGAGGGAGGCTGAGCTCAACTCCTGCCCTACAAGATTCTTGCTTAAAAGAGCCAAGAGTAATTAGACATCATGGATGGATGAAGGGTAACAGGGAAGGGATGTCATCAGGTTTGAAGGTGGTCAGACACCATATTAACCAGGTTTTTTTCCCTTCATGCTAACAAAACACCTGAGGCTAGCTACTTAAGAAATCGGTGCATTTAACACATTGGGAAAATCAAGAGCATGATGAGTCAGCTTGGGTCTGGCGAAAGCCATCTTGCTACATCATGCCACAGCAAGGACATCCGATCCAGTGATCCAGCGATCACACTACCAGCAGGAAGCCAGGGAGAGCTGGGCAAGGCTGGGCTCTGGCTCTGAGGAATCATCCCACAGAGAAGACATTGTAGGACCCAGCACTCCCCTGCTGTGCCAATGGCCCTGGACCCCTCTCAGCCTCATCTCTTACCACACACAATCCAATCCCACAAGCCCTCAGCCTAGGCCTGTGGGGCTGAGCCACATCTAAACAGAGCAGCTGGGCATTTGTTGAAATTGAATGACGAATGGTGATGGATGAATGCAGGGGAACAAAACCAGGGTGAGCTGGAGTCAGAAAACCCTGACTTAGAGTTGGGTTAACCAGAGAATCCCTTGTATCTTACACAATGGCTCACTCTGGTCCTGCCAATCAAATTTTGACTGTCTCTGACTTATCGAAGTCTTCTTCCACAGGTCAGATATCTATGTCAGCATTCAGCAGCATTGTCAACCACACATTTGAACGAGAAAGTCCCAAGAATGGTTATTTTATAATATGGCTGATCCTATTTTGATTCTTGCAACCCTATTTTGGTCGTTGTTTATTTTTTTCTGCTGTTCATGGATTGACATGGAGAAACATTTCAGATTTTACAAAATTGCAAATATAGAAAGTTATATTCTTATATCTTTCTTTCTTTAATATGTCAAGAAGTTTTCCATTAAAAAAAAAATTGACTGTGTGGTGGACTAGCATCCTCCCCCAGATCCAAGGAGTGTGTCAGAAACACAGGCTTTTAGACTCTGAATCCACGTCTTACTGTTTAAGATCCCCAGCTGACTTGCTTGCACACTGGAAGGTTCACAAAGCCCAACTCTCCCATGTCCTTGATTCTTTCAGGTCAAAAGTATGTGATAAAGATTTGCCACCAGCCACATCAATACTGAAGCGGTCCTCGGAATCCAAATGAGAACATGCAAACCAGGCAATTTCCTCACGAACTCTTCAGAGATGCAGCACATTGAGGGAGAAAAGGGGGAACGTGGAGATCTGCATTGACACTGTGACCCTGCAGCTCCAGAGAATCCCAGCTTTTAACTAGACACTCCTCTGGGTGCTTTCTTTATCTGAGAAAGAACAGAGCTGAACAGGGAGCTCAGTGTGGGAAAGAAAGTGCTTGCAGAAGGACCCGACTTTGACCCACAGTATCCATAATATAGTTGTTTCCCCCCCCCCAAAAAAAAGCTGTGCATGTGGGCATAAGTGGAAATCCCAGTGTGGCGAGATCAGACAGCTGGGAACTTGAGGCTCACAGATCACACAGCCTAAAATTAGGTAACAAGTTCAAAGTTAGAAAGAGACCTTATCTCAAAAGGAGGAAAAAAGCACACCTGAAGATGTCTTCTAATCTACATACATGCACATACATATACAGGGATGCACACACATGCACACTAATGGACACACACCCACTAGAAAGGAGAAAACAGCAGCATTCATATCAATCTTCAAGTCCAGAAATAAATGTGATTTTGTGTGTAATCACATAATCTCAAAAGTGCTTATGCATGCCAGGCAGTAGTGGCACACGCCTTTAATCCCAGGCAGAGGCAGGTGGATTTCTGAGTTCAAGGTCAGCCTGGTCTACAGAGTGAGTTCTAGGACAGCCAGGCCTATACAGAGAAACCCTGTCTCTCAAAAAAACAAAAATAAAAAATAAAAATAAAAACCCAACCTTTAAAAAATGTTTATGCATATATAATCAAACTATGTCAGAAATAAGTGGCTGGCTTGCTAAATCATTCATCAGCTGAAAGAAAAGGAAAACCTCATCCTGGTGGTAGATGGGTGTCTTAGTCAGGGTTTCTATTCCTACTCAAACATCATGACCAAGAAGCAAGTTGGGGAGGAAAGGGTTTATTCAGCTTACACTTCCACATTGCAGTTCATCACTAAAGGAAGTCAGGACTGGAACTCAAGCAGGTAAGAAAGCAGGAGCTGATGCAGAGGCCATGGAGGGTTGTTTCTTACTGGCTTGCTTCCCCTGGCTTGCTCAGTCTGCTCTCTTATAGAACCCAAGAACACCAGCCCAAAGGTGGTACCACCCACAAGGGGCCCTCCCCCCTTGATCACCAATTGAGAAAATGCCCCACAGCTTGATCTCATGGAGGCACTTCCCCAACTGAAGCTCCTTTCTCTGTGATAACTCCAACCTGTGTCAACTTGACACACAAAACCAGCCAGTACAGTGGGCAAGAGGAAAACAAACCCTGGGATGCTCTGATGCAGTTGTTAGTATTTTCACTGGTAGAAGGCAATGTAGCAGCTCATGTAATCACCAGCCCTGAAGACTGTAAGAGATGTGACAAGTATAGATAACAGGACAGCAGCTGCTGAGAAATCGATGATTGACTGAATCAAGATTATTATAATCATTGAAATGGACTTTTGATAGTTCAAGGGCATTCTAGGTAATAGTTAAGGAGATGTTGGTCCCACAATTGATGGATGGACATAGCAAAAGATGGCACAATTAACTGGGGAAGTATCAGTGTGTCAACGGAAATTAAACCCTCATCCTAGATGTTTCTTATCCAGAGATCAAGGTCTGAATAGCTAAAGTACAAGACTTTGAGACTTGGCAGTTTTCACTCCCAGATTCTCCTGAGCCTTCTAGGTCCACAGAAGAGGGCCACTCCCTTATATTAGAAATTGTGATTCCCCCTAACTTGCTTGAAGATCATTCAGAGACCTCAAGTGTCAGCAAGAATGTGTCAAAGATCCCCATGGCCACCCTCAAGTTTGATGACTTCACTAGGCAGGCTCTCAGGACGCAGCATATGGTCCTACTCATGGCTGTGATTTATTACAGCTCAAGAATATAGAGCAGAATCAGCAAAGGGAACAGAGCAGCAAAGGGAACAGAGCAGCAAAGGATCCCAAGGATCTGGACAGAGCATCTCAAGTTCTTCGTGGGCACTGGGTTCCAAAAGAAGACAGAGGAATGTTGCATAACATTTAAGGTCTTGGCTCATGTCATATAACAATGCTTTTAACCCTCCTATTCAGAGCCAGTTTTATGGCCATCCCAAGTTCAACACTAAAGGAGTGGACTCTACATACTAATGGAAGTAAAGAAGAATAGGGGCATTTGGGACAATAGTTTGCAAATTACCACTCTGCTTCTTCCTGTCATCAGTGTGTGTCCGCTGAGTTCCATACCATGTTTTTATCACTCTGATCTGACACCTTGTAGCTAGACTTTGTCACTAGCCCCTTTTAGGATGGAGTATTATCTTTATCAACAAAAGATGCTGGAGTAACACTGCATATCCACACACAGCCCCAGCTCAAGGCTTCTCTGATCATTTCCATTGAGTTATTCATTTCTGTGTTATTCATTTCTATCTATCTATCTATCTATCTATCTATCTATCTATCTATCTATCTATGGCACAGATAGCAGCATATTTGTATGCAGGAGGTCTAGTCCTACAATCTTTCTCATCTCTTCTGGACCAGGTCTAGCATCTCTGCATCTCCTAGCAACTGTCTGCACCACCCAGTGAGCTAACTCCTGAAGAGAAGCTCCATCTGTGCCTTCTAGTCAGTTTCTCAATTACCAGCTCTCTGTGTGTTCCCATAGCAACTGCATCTTCTCCAAGGTGATCTTGACCTCAGCCTCAGAGAAAGAGGTTAGACATCTCAGGTCCTGAGGTCTCAATCTCCCCTATATTCAGCCTCATTTGGGACTATCAGTAAACAGTATCTTCCCTTATTTCTGCATTCATTATATCCCTTTGTTTAAACTTAAATGCATTTTACTACTTCATACTTCTCTGGAATAAAAAAAAATCTCTGGTCAAATTACTAATAAAACTTCTGGCTCTCCATTTGGTTTCTGATGCCATGCTCTAAAGGACAGGGTTGCCCTGTGGCACCTTGTAGGGAAATAAAGTAACACAGCAAATCTTGATATACTGTAGCACCAGGGAGTTGCTAGTGTGCCAAGCATACACAGAATGTGTGGCAAGACAGCGTCAGGTCCAGCTAATGAGTGGGTAATGTGTCCATGAGAATGGAAACTGAGATATGTGGCCTTGGAACAGAGAAGTGCACAAAGGGGCATTCATCGTCTGTGGTGAGGGAACCCCAGAGACAGCTGAAGATACTGAAGAGGGCAGCTCTCAGAATCTCAGAAAGTACGATGACTCATGTGACTAGAGCAACCAATGTAGTGAATGATCTGGGATAGGAAGTCAGGGCTCAGAGAACTTGGCTGCGGGGGCATGCTGGGTAAGTGTGGGAACCCAGTGCCAGTCAGGAGTGTGATGTAAGAGGACCAAGGATGTTTTCTTACAGGAAGGGAGGCACACTGACACTATTGAGAAACTCAGTGCTGACCATTCTCTGTGGGCTGACGCTAGGGACAAAAAAACCCTGTTACAAAATTAAGTATTCCTGGAACAATAAAATCTTAAAAGCAAAGGTGGGGACAGCACTTCATCATCAAAGGCAAGGTGGGCACCATTTTCACCTCTAAAGGCAAATCAGATGACAGCCAAGAACCCTCGAGGGCCTTAAACATGGCCTCACAGCGAGTGAGAGCGGCTGGTCATTATCATGGAGCTGGCACTGTTACTAACAAGAAGGGAAAACGGACCGTCAAGACTCTGCATCCTAACGGAACATGATGACTCACAGACAGACTGACAGGTAGCTAGCCTAATGCAACATCATGACAGACAGACAGGCAGGCAGACAGACAGACAGGCAGACAACTATCCTAATGTAACGTCATGACAGACAGACATAAGATTTAGTTCCATGATGATTGAAGGAGAAGCCAATTCACCAAGGTGACCGACTGCAACACCACGGCCAGTGCATCCAACAGTATTTTCTTAGGCTTTCTCCAAAGTGACTACTGAAGACAACTTGCCAGTGAAAAATGGAAATAGCAAAACTTCGAGGATGAGTGTGCCCATTAAGGATTAATGATTTTAATTCCTAAGGACCCAGAGTTCAATGGTGTCTCTTCATTAAGGTAGAGAAACCTGGGGACAGGTCACAATGCTTATGAAGATCACGAAAACTCTACTGGTCCATGAACTCATCCAGTAATCATGTCTTTATATTCAAAATTTATAAGAATTGTTAACCCCAGATTGGAACTGATACCCAGATGCCCAAAGTACTATCATGTCCCCCCTTATAACAGATGATGACCCTGATAAAGTTTTCATTTTTATTTATTTATTTATTTTTATTCAAAATATTCTTTATTTTCAAGTTACTTTCCCTTTCCTGGATCCCCCCTCCCCGAAAGTGCCATAAGCTCTCTTCCTTCCCCCTGTTCCCCAATCCACCCCTTCCTGTTTCCCTGTTCTGGTATATCCATACACTGCTGCACTGAGCCTTTGCAGGACCTTCTTCTTGGGCTTTATTTGATATGTGAATTGTGTCTTGGGTATTCCAAGCTTCTAGGCTAATATCCGTTTATCAGTGAGTGCATACCATGAGTGTTCTTTTGAGACTGGGTTACCTCACTTAGGATGATGTTCTCCAGTTCCATCAATTTGTCTTAAGAAATTCATGAATTCATTGTTTCTAATGGGTGAATGGTGCTGGCGAGGATGTGGAGAAAGAGGAACACTCCTCCACTGCTGGTGGGGTTGCAAGCTGGTACTACCACTCTGGAAGTCAGTCTGGCGGTTCCTCAGAAAACCGGGAATGATACTTCCAGAGGACCCTGCTATACCACTCCTGGGCATATACCCAGAGGATTCCCCAGCATGTAATAAGGACACATGCTCCACTATGTTCATAGCAGTCCTATTTATAATAGCCAGAAGCTGGAAAGAACCCAAATGTCCTTCAACAGAGGAATGGATACAGAAAATGTGGTATATATACACAATGGAGTACTGATAAAGTTTTCTAAGGATCCCTTCCGTGATCATGTCCCTGCACTAAAGTATCATCTTGCCCAAATGTTGATAACAGCCACGGCTGACTGTGGGGTTCTCAGGATGACAATTGCTCCAATAGCTCTCTAGGGCTCTGAGGAGGATTGCAGTTTAGCGTCTGTCAGTTTCCTTGGTAATTCTCTTCCTTCCCAAAAGTCGAAAAGCCATCCCTCAATACTCACAAAAATACAATGAGGAGCCTCACAGACTGGTGTGGGCCTGTACACTGATATCATAACCCTGACTAAGGAGATTTTCCATTGCAGCCACTAGGCCAGTCATGGTCTTTGTTAGAAAGAATAATTTATCTATGTCCACTCCAAAATGCAGAGTCCCCAGGGTAATTCAACAAGGAGAAGCAAGCAGAAAACCTGCATTCATCTCTCTGCTTCCGGGTGTTGTATGCACTGTGACCAGCCCCCTCACAAATTGTGCATCAAATTAAAAAATTATTTTGCATTAAAATAAATTTTGTGCATCAAATTATTGTGCATCAAAATAAACCCTGTGAGGTTGCTTTCTCAGTTATTCGATCACGACAATGAGACAAGCACGTAATATCCCATTTAAAAGGAAAAACAAATTATTGCATCTTATACTACAAGCCTTCTAAAAAATAATTGTGTGTCAACGTGGTTAGCACTGCTTCCCAGGCTGGAAGATAAAGTAGACAACCTGTGACTGGAAAAAGAAGCACAAAACACTGTACCAATCGCCCACTTGGACCTGCATCAGGCAAGGTTACTCTCCCACAGGCTCAGAGACACCCCAAAGCTAATGACTGGGCAACAGCATGAGGCCATAGTCCTTTCACCAACTCAGAACATTTCTGAAGAACACTCCACTGTAAGAATTCTCCCACAAAAACAAAATACTCACAGGAGGAAATATGAAGACAAAGTGTGGAGCAGAGACTGAAGGAAAGGCCATCCAAAAACTTCCCCACCTGGGGATCCATCCCATAAACATCCACCAAACATAGATTCTATTGCAGATGCTGGGAAGTGCTTGCTGATAGAAGCCTGATATGGCTGTCTCCGAAGAGACTCTGCCAGAGCCTGACAAATACAGAGGATGGGATGCTCACAGCCAACCACTGGACCAAACACAGGGTCCTCAATGGAGAAGTTGGAGAAGGAACTGAAGGAGCTGAAGGGGTTTGCAGCCCCATGGAGGGAGCAACAGTGTCAACTGGCCAGACCCCTGGAGCTCCTGGGTCCACCAACCAAAGAGTAAACATGGTCGGACCCATGGCTCCAGCCACATATGTGGCAGAGAATGGCCTTGTTGGACATCAGTGGGAGGAGAGGCCCTTGGGCCTGAGGGTGTTTGATGTCCCAGTGTAGGGGAATGCCAGGGTGGGAAGATGGGAGTGGGTGGGTGGGAGAACACCCTCATAGAGGCGGGGGAGAGGGAATGGGATAGGGAGTTTCCAAAGGGGAGACCTGGAAAGGGGATAACATTTAAAATGTAAATAAAGAAAATATCCAAAAAAAAAAATCACTCCACAGACACTATGGGAAAACCAGCTGAAACCTCATGTGGCTATGTGCATCTACTGGACCTGAGTCTTAGAGCACTGTCCAGTGATGAAATGCTCCATCTCTGAGTTGGTTTCCAAGAGACCAGATCCTTTGGCATCCAGTCTATCTGCTTTTTATCTTTGTTGCTTATCTGTGCTGCTGTTGCTCTTAATCTTTCCTGGTAAGACGTCCTCCAAAGGGGAAGAATGGCAAAAGTCAAATCAGGCAACATCTCACAAGTGAAGAGAAGCTCATAATGAGCCCCTATTTGCTTACACTCGATGGTGTTGAGATTTTGTAACAAAGTCCACTGTGGCAAGTGTGTGGGATCTTCCCACTTGACACTAGCAGTCAACCTGTAAGAGGTGTTCTGGGGTCATATTAATCAGGAAATTAACAGGATCAATTAGGCAGAAACAACCCAGAATGACTAGGAAAAGGACTATAGACAGGAAAGTCACCAGACATATGGTTACTGTGGTGACTGGATAGTAGAAAACTGATATATGAATAACTCCTAGGCCTGAAGGAGATGAAGTAGCATAGTCATTAATAAATAAATATTTCTGAAATAAAGAAAGGTTTGCAGATAGAGCTCAGCAGACTTACTTTATACTAGTAAAAAAAAAAAAAAAAAACCTCATCACTATTATCATCACCAACATCATCATCATCACTATCACCACCACTACCACCGCTAACATCATCTCCACAATTACCAACACCAACACCAGTAGCAGCAGTAGCAGCAGCAGCAGTATCATCATCCTACTGCACTTGAGACTCTGCAAGGTTTTACACTTGAAACATACAGGAGTTATGAAGCAAGAAATCAGGCAGAAGTAGTTAGTTTTCAGTCTAAGAAAGTTAGATAATTGTGAGATTTCTCAGAAGCATAAAACAGTAAAAGGTGTTGTTACAGTGTCTACAGTATACAAGGAGAGAAATGTCCACATGCACATTAGCTGAGTGAGTACACAGTTTGGGGGCAGAGATGAAGGAGAAGATATGACAGGATAGGAAGCAAGGTCACCTCCTGAAAACAAGCAGAGGCTGTCTGCCCATTGAGAGAAATTGGAACAAGACTGAATCCAGTTCAAGATAGCCACCCAGCAGCCATGGAGGAGGAGGCAGCCTACACAGGTGAGACCTGCCTTGCAGATTGGAGGATCCTGTCCTGAGGCCTCTGGCAGAAACCTTCTGGTTTCTGCCTCCAGACCAGGAACATCCTCTGCCACAGCACACCATCTCCAAGTGGCTCAGGAAGGCATCTATACACCCAGCTGAATGTAGGGGACAGCCAGCACAGCCTGCATCCACAGTTGATTGGGGCCACAGAGCTACATACCCAAATACAACTATAAGAGAGTGGGTCTCAGCTGCCATCTTTGCTCCCATGACCATGTAACAGACAGGGATCACCAGAGTAGAGGATCGCTTGGGACACACTCCACCAGGACTCTACCTGTACCCAGGAACTCAGCAGCATCACAGCAATTTGTGCCAGAGGAAAGCAGGTCACCCAGGGTTGCTGAGATAGGCCTGCAGGCACACAAGAGGGGCAAGCACCAGCCAGTGACAGCAGGACCAGCTAACAAAAGAGATAACCAGATGGCAAAAGGCAAACGTAGGAATGTTGCTAACAGTAATCAAGGCAATATGGCACCATCCGAATCCAATTCTCCCACAACAGCAAGTCCTGGATACCCCAACACACCAGGAAAGCAAGGTTTGGATTTTAAATCACAGGTCATGATGCTGATGGAGGGCTTTAAGAAGGACATAAATAACTCCCTTAAAGAAATACAGGAGAACACAAGTAAACAGGGAGAAGCCCTTGGAAAACTAAAGGAAAACACAACAAAACAGGTAAGGAATTAAACAAAGCCATCCAGAATCTAAAGAAGGAGGTAGAAACAATAATGAAATTACAAAGGGAAACAACTCGAGACATAGAAAACTTAGGGAAAAAAGTCAGGAGTCATTGATCCAAGCATCAACAACAGAATACAAGAGATAGAAGAGAGAATCTCAGATGCAGAAGATACCATAGAAAACATTAATACAATAGTCAAAGAAAATGAAAAATGAAAAAAAGCTCCTGACCCAAAACATCCAAGAAATCCAGGACAAAATGAGAAGACCAAACCTAAAGATTATAGGTATAGAAGAGAGTGAAGATTTCCAACTTAAAGGGCCAGTAAATATCTTCAACAAAATTATAGAAGAAAACTTCCCTAACCTAAAGAAAGAGATGCCCATGAACATACAAGAAGCCTACAGAACTCCAAATAGATTTGAACAGAAAAGAAATTCCTCCTGTCACATAATAATAAAAACACCAAATGTACTAAACAAAGAAAGAATATTAAAAGCAATAAGGGGGAAATGTCAAGTAACATATAAAGGTAGACCTATCAGAATTATACCGGACTTCTCACCAGAGACTATGAAAGCCAGAAGAGCCTGGGCTGATGTCATGCAGACCCTGAGGGAACACAAATGTCAACCTAGACTGCTATATCCAGCAAATCTCTCAATTACCATAGATGGAATTGAAAAACCAAGGTATTTCATGACAAAAACAAATTTACACAGTATCTTTCCACAAATCCATCCCTTCAAAGGATAATGAATGGAAAACGCCAACAAAAGGAGGGAAACTACACAGTAGAAAAAGCAAGAAATTAATCTTCTTTCAATAAAGCCAAAAGAAGATAACCATACAAACATAAAAGTCACATCAAAAATAGCAGGAAGCAGCAATCACTATTCCTTAATATCTCTTAACATCAATGGACTCAATTCTCCAATAAAAAGACATAGACTAACAGACTGGATTCATAAACAAGACCCAACATTTTGCTGCATACAGGAAACGCATCTCAGTGTCAAAGACAAACACCACTACTTCAGAGTAAAAGGCTGGAAAACAGTTTTCCAAGCAATGGTCCCAGGAAACAAGTTGGAGTAACCATTCTAATATCCAATAAAATAGACTTTCAACCAAAAGTCTTCAAAAAAGACACAGAAGGACACTTTATACTCATTAAAGGAAAAATCTACCAGGGAGAACTCTCAATTTTGAACATCTATGCCCCAAAAACAAGGGCACCCTCATTCGTAAAGGAAACTTTACTAAAGCTTAAAGCATACATCAGACCCCACACAACCATTGTGGGCAACTTCAACACCCCACTCTTCTCATTGGACAGATCAGGGAAGCACAAGCTAAACAGAGACACAGTGAAACTAACAGAAGTTTTGGACCAAATGGATTTAATAGCTATCTATAGAATATTTCATCCTAAATCAAAAGACTATGCCTCCTTCTCAGCACCTCATGGTACCTTCTCCAAAACTGACCATATAATTGGCCACAAAACAGACTTCAACTGATAAAAGAAGATTGAATTAACCCCATGCCTCCCATCAGATCCCTACAGATTAGGGCTGGTCTTCAATAGCAACAAAAACAACAGAAAGCCCACATACACATGGAAGCTGAACAATGCTCTACTCAATGATACTTTGGTCAAGGAAGAAATAAAGAAAGAAAACAAAACCTTTTTAGAATATAATGAAAATGAAGGCACAACATACCCAAATTTATGGGACACAATGAAAGCAGTGCTAAGGGGAAAACTCATAGCTCTGGGTGCCTCCAAAAAGAAGCTAGAGAGAGCTTACACTAGCAGCTTAACAGGACACTTGAAAGCTTTAGCACAGAAAGAAGGTAATACACCCAAGAGGAGTAGAAGGCAGGAAATCATCAAACTCAGGGCTGAAATCAACCAAGTTGAAACAAAAAGAACTATACAAAGAATCAACAAAACCAGGAGCTGGTTCTCTGAGAAAATCAACAAGATAGATAAACCGTTAGCCAGACTAACCAGAGGGCACAGAGCCAGTATCCAAATTAACAAAATCAGACATGAAAAGGGAGAAATAAGAATAGAAAATGAGGAAATTCAAAACATTATCATATCCTACTACAAAAGGATATACTCAACACAACTGGAAAATCTAGATGGAATGGACAATTTCCTAGACAGATACCAACTACCAAAATTTAATCAGGATCAGATAGACCATCTAAATGGTCTCATAACCCCTAAAGAAATAAAAGTGGTCACTGACAGTCTCCCAACCAAAAAAAAAATAAAAAAATAAAAATAAAAAAGCACAGGACCTGATAGCTTTAGTGCAGAATTCTATCAGACCTTCAAAGGAGACCTAATACCAATACTCTTCAAACCATTCCACAAAATAGAAACAGAAGGAACATTATCCAACTCATTCTATGAAGCCAAAATTTGCTGATACCAAAACCACACAAAGATCCAACAAAAAAAAGAACCTTAGACCAATTTCCCTTATGAATACCGATGCAAAAATACTCAATAAAATTCTTGCCAACCGAATCCAAGAACACATCAAAATGATCATTGACAATGATCAAGTAGGCTTCATCAGGAATGCAGGGATGGTTCAATATACAGAAATCCGTCAATGTAATCCACTACATAAACAAACTCAAAGAAAAAAAACCCACATGGTCATTTCATTAGATGCTGAAAAAGCACTTGACAAAATTCATCATCCTTTCATGTTAAAGGTCTTGGAAAGAACAGGAATTCAAGGCCCATACCTAAACATAATAAAAGCAATATACAGCAAATCAGTAGTCAACATCAAACAAAATGGAGAGAAACTTGAAGCAATTCCACTAAAATCAGGGACTAGACAAGGCTGCCCTCTCTCTCCATATTTATTCAATATTGTACTTGAAGTTCTAGCTAGAACAATTAGACAACATAAGGAGGTCAAAGGGATACAAATTGGAAAGGAAGAAGTCAAATTATCACTATTTGCAGATGATATAATAGTATATTTAAGCAACCCCAAAAAAACACTCCACCAGAGAATTTCTACAGCTAATAAACAACTTCAGCAAAGTGGCTAGATACAAAATTAACTCAAGCAAATCAGTAGCCTTTACTCAAAGGATAAACAGGCTGAGAAAGAAATTAGGGAAATGACATCCTTCACAATAGCCACAAACAATATAAAGTATCTTGGTGTGACTCTAACCAAACAAGTGAAAGATCTGTATGACAGGCACTTCAAGTCTTTGAAGAAAGAAATTCAAGAAGACCTCAGAAGATGGAAAAATCTTCCATGCTCTTGGATTGGCAGGGTTAATATAGTAAAAATGGTCATCTTGCCAGAGCAATCTACAGATTCAATGCAATCCCCATCAAAATCTCAACTCAGTTCTTCATAGAGTTAGAAAGAGCAATTCTCAAATTCATCTGGAATAGCAAAAAACCCAGGATAGCTAAAACTATCCTCAACAGTAAAAGAACTTCTGGGGGAATCAGAATCCCCGACCTCAAGCAGCACTACAGAGCAATAGTGTTAAAAACTGCATGGTATTGGTACAGTGACAAGCAAGTAGATCAATGGGATAGAACTGAAGACCCAGAAATGAACCCACACACCTATGGTCACTTGATCTTTGACAAAGGAGCTGAAACCATCCAGTGGGAAAAAAATAGCCTTTTCAACAAATGGTGCTGGTTCAACTGGAGATCAGCATGCAGAAGAATGTGAATCGATCCATTCTTATCTCCTTGTATTAAGCTCAACTCCAAGTGGATCAAGGACCTCAACATAAAACCAGACACAATGAAACTAATAGAAAAAGAAACTGGGGAAGACCCTTGAGGACATGGGCACAGGGGAAATTTGCTGAACAAAACAACAATAGTTTATGCTCTAAGATCAAGAATTGACAAATGGGACCTCATAAAACTACTGAGTTTCTGTAAGGCAAAGGACATTGTCAAAAGAACAAAATGGCAACCAACAAATTGGGAAAAGATCTTTACCAACACTACATCCAACTGAGGACTTATATCCAAGATATACGAATAACTCAAGAAGACAGACTCCAGAGAACCAAATAACCCCATTACAAAATGGAGTACAGAGCTAAACAAAGAATTTTCACCTGAGGAATATTGAATGGCTGAGAAGCACCTAAAGAAATGTTCAACATCCTTAGTCATTAGGGAAATGCAAATTAAAACAACCCTAAGATTTCACTTCACACCAGTCAGAATGGCTAAGATCAAAAACTCAGGAGAAAACAGGTGCTAGCGAAGTTGTGGAGAAAGAGGAACACTCCTCCACTGCTGGTGGGGTTGCAAGCTGGTACAACCACTCTGGAAATCAGTCCGGTGGTTCCTCAGAAAACTGGGCATGATACTATCGGAGGACCCTGCTATACCACTCCTGGGCATATACCAGAAGATTCCCCAGCATGCAATTATGTAATAAGGACACATGCTCCACTATGTTCATAGCAGCCCTATTTATAATAGCCAGAAGCTGGAAAGAACCCAGATATCCTTCAATGGAGGAATGGATACAGAAAATGTGGTATATTTACCCAATGGAGTACTATTCAGCCATTAAAAACAATGAATTCATTAAATTCTTAGACAAATGGATGGAACTGGAGAATATCATCCTAAGTGAGGTAACCCAATCACAAAAGAACACTCATGGTATGCACTCACTTATAAGTGGATATTAGCCTAGAAGCTTGAAATACCCAAGACACAATTCACATATCAAATAAAGCCCAAGAAGAAGGAAGGAGAGGTCCCTGGTTCTGGAAAGGCTCAGTGCAGCAATGTAGGGGAATACCAGGATAGGGAAGCAGGAAGGGGTGGATTGGTGAACAGGGGGAGGGAAGAGGGGTTATGGGACTTCGGGGAGGAGGGAATCCAGGAAAAGGGGAATCATTCAAAATATAAATAAAGAATATATCAAATAAAAAATAAAATGTTGATTTGCTATAAAAAAAGACTGAATCCAGTTCAATACACCATATTCCTTAAGCATCTGTAACTATGAAGGTTCACAGGAGACATAAGTCATAGTTCTTGAAACCACCTTTCTAATGCAAGGCAAATGTCTCTGGCATCTTCAGAACAGAAGAGTTAAATAGGTAAAATAAACACATATACCAGCCAGCCTCCTTCTCTAACCAAAGCCCAACACCATCTAGATCTGAAATAAGATGTATAGATATACTGTCTGGAAACAGAAGCAATAATCTAAAGAATACAAGAGAACAAATTCAAGAAACATAAAATGCTTTTTTAAAACTCAGTCCTCAAACTCTGTTAATTTGTAAGGGGTTTTTGGTTTTACAGGAAGAAGAAAGATACAATGCTGTTTTCTTTTTTTTTAATCTCAATCTACATTCTTTGTTAACTTGTAACAGGTTTCTAGTTTTACAGAGAGTTGAAAGAATAACGCAGAACATTCATATACATCCTTCCCAGCATCCTATGGCTCAGCAATGTCCTGGAGCAACAGATAGAGTCCAGGCCCACAAGGTCTTTTCCCAGTTTCTAGTTCCTTTTGTCTGGAAGTATTTGGAGGCCTTGATTTTTTTTTAAATTACAGGTTGGTCATTCTGTAAAACGTGTCTTGATGAGAACATATCATTATTTTCTATAATTAGACCTGAAACATCCCAGAGAGCATGTTCCTTTGATGGGCCCATCCTGGGTATCCTTCAACAACCTTTGTGTTACTAGTGGCCCATCTCTGAGGACTATAGGAAGAACTTTCCTCACTGCAAGAAAGTTTGTTTTGTTTTGTGATAAATATGTATCTTTAGGAAAATACTCTACAAATTTTGTCAAATTTTCTTGGTCAGCACCCAAACCATGCAATAGATTTTTGTATTCATGATATTTCTTTTCTGTGTTGGTTATTACTATGAAAATGACTAAATAGCAAATTTATATTATCACCTTTCTATTTAAACAAAAAAATCTCTTCTTTCCACATCTTAATTTATTGTGTCAATATAGACTTAAGCAAACCTAGCTTATATAGTGGATAATGTCAAAATTGATCTTTAATTTAATGTTCATATCGTCTCAAAGCTCGCCAGGAAATAGGCCCCGGGTCCCCACCATTCCACGAGTAATTTCCTGACAGAGAAGGTGCTTGTTATTTCTCTGTTCTCTGTCCTAAACCTTGGAGTTAAGTTACAAACACAAGGCCTTCTAAAAAAAAATTGGGAACCCTGGGAGAATTTGACAGCCAGATATGAAGTGAACTCACAGCTATGGGAGTTTATTATCCCCAAACCCTAAAGATAAACATAGCTACAACATACACATTATACACACACACACACCATGGTAGTTCATGTTAGAACCTCCCACCCCAATCTGCCACTACAGGGTTATCTGTATGTAAGAGTATCAGATAAAATACAAAATTAACTTAGAAATCAGATAAACAGGGGAGTCGGCAAGATGGTTCAGTAGGTAAGGTTGCTTGCTACCAAACCTGAGTTTGGTCCCCAGAGCCCACCTTAGAAGAAAACTAACTCCTGGAAGTTAGTGTGTCATTTGGGCTTGGAGGCATGTCAATTGAAGTGGGAGGCATGTCAGCTGGAGTGGGAGGCATGTCTGCTGGGGTGGGAGGTGGGTCAGCTGGAGTGGGAGGCATGGCAGCTGGGGTGAGAGGTGTGTTAGCTGGGGTGGGAGGTGGGTTAGCTGGGGTGGGAGGCAGGTCAGCTGGAGTGGGAGGCGTGGCATCTGGGTAGGGAGGCGTGGAAGGAGGCGTGTCATCTGGGGTGGGAGGCCTGGCAGCTGGGTGGGGGCATGGCAGTTGGGGTAGGAGGCGTGGAAGGAGGCGTGTCATCTGGGATGGGAGGTGGGTCAGCTGGAGTGGGAGGTGTGGCAGCTGGGGTGGGAGGTGTGTTAGCTGGGGTGGGAGGCATGGCAGCTGGGGAGGGAGACTTGTCAACTGGGGTGGGAGGCCTGGCAGCTGGGGTGGGAGGTGTGTTAGCTGGGGTGGGAGGTGTGTTAGCTGGGGTGGGAGGTGTGTTAGCTGGGGTGGGAGGTGTGTTAGCTGAGGTGGGAGGTGTGTTAGCTGGGGTGGGAGGTGTGTTAGCTGAGGTGGGAGGTGTGTTAGCTGGGGTGGGAGGTGTGTTAGCTGGGGTGGGAGGCGTGGCAGCTGGGGAGGGAGATGGGTCAACTGGGGTGGGAGGCCTGGCAGCTGGGGTAGGAGGCGTGGCAGTTGGGGTAGCTATAGGCTCCAGCTGCAGCTATATAGAGCTGCTTGTTTACATGAGAGCCAATCTGGAAGTGAATGGAAACTGATGGTACTCTACTGCCTTTCTCCTTCCCATCTTTTTATTCAGCCCATGAAATGCGGTCACCCACACTAAAGGGCTTCCCCCTTTCTATAAACCTTTATGTGAAAACCCCCATAGGCACACCCAAAGGTATTCTCTGGTGCTCCCGGTGATTCTGAATCCAGCAAAGAAGACAAGGTTAACTGTTACACAGGCATAAAGGATAGAACAGTAAATGCAAAAAAAAAAAATAAATAAATAATAATAATAAGTTATTCTGCCAGAATAAATGAGAAAAACAAACATGTCTACATGTAACACATGCATCTGAAATAAATTAATATGGATGCTGTAGAAGAAAAGAACAAAGGTTGCCATTATTATCCCAGTTTGAACCTCAAACTTTATGCAAAATTCTGGTAAACTGCCCAATTACTTTATCAAAAAATCTCCTTCCAGCCAGGCAGTGGTGGCCCACGCCTTTAATCCCAGCACTTGGGAGGCAGGGGCAGGCGGATTTCTGACTGCAAGGCCAGCCTTGTCTACAAAGTGAGTTCCAGGACAGCCAGGGCTACACAGAGAAACCCTGTCTTGGAAAAATTTAAAAAAAAAAAAAGTCTCCTTCCCCAACAAGCCAACTTTCAACCCTCAACCCTGACTCCTTTAGGTTTCTGATGGAGACTGAGCTCAGGGTCTCCTGCACACCAAACCAGCACTTTACTACTGAGCTACACATCTCCATGACCGCCCAACCCTAAAGACTGTTTTTTATAAAGTTCAAAATTTTATTTAACAGTAACAGAAATCAAGTATAAGAGAAAGAAGTTGGAGATATGCACTATTTTGAGTTTTTCTTATCTCCTTGTCAACAGGGGGGGAAATGAGTCACATCCATGACAAAGGAAAGCAATCAATTGGAATAGTTGTATGCAGAGTGCTTCTGCCCAGCCCATGCTCACTGGTGGCTGCAGCAGAGGCTCAGCTTCAAGCAGAGTGACCGATGATGTCATAGCAAGAAACAGTAGAGAAGCCCCTCCCGAGGGACCAGACCATTCTACATTTTACCATTAAAGAAAAAAAAATCAAAACTGGAATTGTATTTTAGAAGGTAACAATAATAGAAAACATACATATATATGTATAGGTAGAATATGTATAGACATACAAAAAAGAATCTAGAAATATAGACACCGATATGTATATGTATGTGTATATATACATAATATATGCATATGTGTGTGTGTATATGTGTATGTGTGCTAAATCTGGGTTTTCTAATTAAAGGGGGAAAGATGTTGGAATCATTAGCATGCCTACCAGGAGGGAAAGAGTAAATCTGTATACTTAGTACATAATTCCTATGCCAGATGAATTTGACATTAAAATACAAGGAAGGAAATCCATACTTAGCCATAGTTTTTTTAAACATATTTTAGGGGTGGCCAGGGCCTTTCTCATGTGAAGACAAAGGCAGAAACTAAAAAGTTAATATTGATAATTAGACTCCATTAAAATTTAAAGTTCTGGAGAGAAAATCATGGCTAAAAGAAATTAAATTTGGAAAAAGATGCTGCTCAAGTTTACAAAAGAATATTTAGTAGCTTCAATTCGGTAGCATTATACTGTAACTTTATCTGAAGAATTGAAATCCACCCAGAGACATAAAAATAAATATATGGAGCCTTTTGGAAATGAAAACCATAAAGGCCAGAAAGCAAAACAGATTCCTGGCCTTGCTAATAGCATACCCAAAAGAATATGTATAGACATACAGAAAGAAATCTAGAAAGGCAGACACCAATGTGCTAATAGAGGTAACCTCTGAACCACTGCCGGCAGCAGGAACATCCAGCTCTGTCTTCCTCCCCAAAGGACTGCCAGCCCAAGGACACCTAGGCCAACCAACGTCTGGGACAACCAGGCAAGTTCCATCCCAGCCCTTTGCCTGCCAGGTACCCTTAGGTAAATCCAGAGGCAGCGAAATGTTCCTTGTCCCCTGTACTCCATTTCCAGCTCAAGAAGATGCCTGTGGCAGCAGGAACATCCAGGTTAAACGCCTCCCCACCAATACCCTACCTGCCCTGTGCCCCTGGGGTGCACCCCTGCAGAGGTTAGGTGAGCTTTGCCCTGTCCCCTGAGTTCCATTGTCCAGCCTCTGCCTCTGCGTGTATTCTTGGAGGCCTGCCAGTACCAGGGACAACCAGGCCTGCTGAGATCTGTGACAACCAGGTAGAACTCTACCCGAAGCCCCTTACTTTCCAGATCCCCTAGGGCACACTCAGCAGCAGCAAACTGCCTCTTGTCCTCAGCACTCCATTTCCTGCTGCAAGCTCTGTCTGCTTTCCTGGAGGTCTGCCAGAACCAGGAACATCCAGATTAGAGCCCAACACCCTCACCCCCCAATCCCTGCCTACCAGTCCACCTAAAGCACACCCAATAGCATCAACTGTCCCCTGTGCCCTGCACTCTATTTTCTGGTCCATAACTCAGCCTACACTCACGATAGCCCGCCAACACCAGGGACAATCATATGTCTAAAGGACAGTGACAGAACACGATCATCAAGAGCCAGGGCAGTATGGCCATAGCAGAGCCCAGTTATCCTACTGCAGCAAGCTCTTGATATTCCAGTACAGCTGAAGTTCAAGAAAATGGCCTTAAACCCAATCTTATAAAGATGATAGGGTTCCTGAAAGAGGAAATGAATAAGTCCTTTAAAGAAATACCAGAAAATACAGTTAAACATGTGAAGGAAATGAATAAGACTGTTCAAGACCTGAAAATGGAAATAGAAGCAATAAAGAAAACACAAACTGGGGGTAATCCTGGGGATGGCAAATCTACAGAAGACAACAGGAACTAGATGCAAACATCACCAACAGGATATAGGATATGAAAGAGAGGATCTCATGCACAGAAGATGTGACAGAATACATCCATCAAAGAAAATGTAAATCTAAAAAGTTGCTGACACAAAACATCCAGGAAATCTGGAACACTATGAAAAGACCAAACCCTTAGGTTCTTCTTTTGATATACTAGGAATAGACAAACAGGTGCATGCACACACACACACACACACACACACACACACACACACTACCAACATCAAAATAACAGGTATGGTCACAGGTCATTAATATTGCTCAACATCACTGGACTCAATTCCCCAATAAATAAAAAGACTCAGGCTAACAGTGGATGCAAAAACCAGGATCTATCATTCTGTTGCATACAAGAAACACTTCTCAGCAACAATGATAGAGAAAAGTGCTGAGGAAAAGTTTACCAAGCAAATAGATGCAAGAAACAAGGTGGAGTAGCCATTCTGATATCTAATAAAATATACTTTCAACCAATATTAATCAAAAGAGGTGGGGAAGGACACTTTGTACTCATCAAAGGAAAAATCCACCAAGATGATGCCTCAATTTTGAAAAATCTATTCCTCAAATGCAAAAGCACCCACATTTATAAAAGAAAAATTACTAAAAGTTAAATCACACAAAGAACCACACGTATTAATAGTGGGAGACTTCAATACCCTATTCTCACCAATGGATATGTCATCAAGACAGAAACTAAACAAAGAAATAATAAAACTGACAAACATGATTAATCAAATGGACCTAACAGATCAGATATCTACAGAAAATTTCACCCAAACACAAAAGAATTCTTCTCAGCACTTCACATAGCATTATCCAAAATTGAGCATATACTTGCTCAAAAAGCAAGTTTCAAGAAATACAAGAAAATTGAAATAATTCCCTGCATTCTATCAGACCACCATATATTAAAGCTGGACAACAGAAACAACAGAAAGCCTGAAAACTCATGAAAACTGGACAACTCCTTACTCAATGACTGCAGGGTCAAGGAAAGAAAGAAATTAGAGACTTTTTATAATTCAATAAAAATGAAGGCACAATATTCTCAAACTTATGGGGCACAATGAAAGCAGTGCTAAAAGGAAAGTTCATACACTAAGTGCCTTCATATAGAAATTAGAGAGATCTCCTACTAGTAACTTAGCAGCACACCAGAATGTTCTAGAACAAAGAGAAGGACACACACCCAAGAAGAGTGGTGTCTGCAGGGAATAATCAAGCTAAGGACCAGAATTCTATCAGACTTTCAAAACTCCTCAAACTATTCTACAACATAGGAACAGAAGAAACATTGCCAATCTCATTCTATGAAGCTAAAGTCACTCTGATATCTAAACCACACAATGACTCAACAAAGAAAGAGAATTTAAGACCCCTTATGAACACTGATGCAAAAATACTCAATAAAATACTCCAAGAATACAACAAAGATGTCACTCACCATGACCTTCATCCCCAGAATTCAGGGATGGCTCAACATCAATGTAATTAATCACCATGTAAACAAACTGAAAAGAAACAACACATGATTATCTCATTAGAAGCTGAAAAAGACTTTGGAAAAAGTCTAATACCCCCTCATGTTAAAAGCTTTAGAGCCGGGCAGTGGTGGTACACGCCTGTAATCCCAGCACTCTGGGAGGCAGAGGCAGGTGGATTTCTGAGTTCGAGGCCAGCCTGGTCTACAGAGTGAGTTCCAGGACAGCCAGGGCTACACAGAGAAACCCTGTCTCAAAAAACCAAATTAAAAAAAAAAGCTTTAGAGAGATTGGGGGTACAAAGTGCATTCTTATACTTAACATAATAACGGTAATATACAGCAACTCAATAGCCAACATTTAATGAAGAGAAACTTTAAGCAATTCCACTAAATTCAAGGAAAAGATAAGGGTGCCCATTCTCCATCTATTCAATATACTACTTGAAGTTCTAGCTAGAGAAATAAGACAGCAAAAGGATAACAAGGGGATACAAATTGAAAAGGAAGAATTCAAGGTATCAAGTGCATAAGCAACCCCCCAACATTCTACCAAATACAAAATTAATTCGAATTTTATAGCCCAATCTGTAAAGTAAGTTCAAGGTTACCCTGGGCAACTTAGAATCTATTTCAAAATTTAAAAGTAAAAGGAGACCTGAGGCTATAGCTCAATCAATGGTAGAGAGTTTGCCTAGCTTGTGTAAGGTCCTGTATTAAATCCTCGGGGCAACCAAACCAAACAGAAGAAGTCAGCAGATTTTAAACACAAACATTTTAATGTTATGCTCATTGTAAAGACTGTTTTCTATTTGTCTTTTCCAGAAACAAAAATGGACTTTGTCAGAAATGAGTGATCTGCACACCTGGGTTCCACCCACACCATATTAAATAATTAGTATATGCTAAGTCTAAAATAGGGAGGAGCACACTCACTGCCAAGGCTGGGATGAGCCATTGCATGGTGAGGTGAACATAAGTTTGAATTTTCTGGAAGAGTAAATTTTAAATGGTCTCATTACTGAAGTCTGCAAGGTAATGGGCATATTATCTAGTGTGAAACAATAATTCTATAATCAATGTATATCTGTCAAAATATTACATTGTACCTTAAATATATATATTTATATATAATATATATTTACTGCCTTAGTCAGGGTTTTATTGCTTGCAGAGATACCATATGAACTCATATAGGTAACTCATATGAAAATGGAGTGGGGCACTATGGGTAACCCAAACCATGGATAATGCAGGGGTAGGGGTAGCTACTCTACAGCTTTCAAGGTTTACACTTTACATCAAGGGATGAAAGATGGCGTGGTGTCACAGACTTAGCTATCCACATGGATGGTGGCTGACTGGGAATGCTTGTTGAAAACAGCTCTTTTCCTGAGCTATCTTGGATCTGCTTGCATCATATGAACACCAGAAGATGGGTTTGTTTCTGTGGAACCCATTCTGTTTCCGAGTTTCTAGCGTGAATCTGACACTCCTTTGAAAAAAAAATGTGTGCCTACCATGTGAAGGTAGGTACCTACAAAGGTCAGAAGTGGTGATCAGGTTTCTCAGAACTGGAATTACAGAAGTGTCTTAGGGTTTCATTGCTGTGAAGAGACAACGTAACCTAGGCAACTCTTATTTTTTTTATTCGATATATTTTTATTTACATTTCAAATGATTTCCCCTTTTCTAGACCCCCACTCCCCAAGAAAGTCCCATCAGCCCCCTTCCCTCCCCCTGTTTTCCCACCCAACCCTTCCCACTTTCATGGTATGCACTCACTAATAAGTGGGTGTTAACCTAGAAAACCTAGGCAACTCTTACAAGGGCAAACATTTCATTAGGCTGGCTTACAGTTTCCCAGGTTCAGTCCATTATCATCGTGATGTGAAGCATGACAGCAAAAAGGCAGACGTGAGGCTGGAGGAGCCTAGATTTCTACATCTTTATCAGAAGGCAGCCAGGAGGAAACTGTCTTCCACAGGCAGCCAGTAGGAGACTCTTCTGCACTGGGGAGAACTTGAGCACTAGAAGACCTCAAAGCCTGTCCACAGAGTGACATGCTTCCTCCAACAAAGCCATACCTACTCCAACAAGATCACACTTCCTAATAGAGCCACTTCCCACAGGCCAATCATGTTCAAACTATCACATTTATTTCAAATTAAAAGTTAAATAAAATTTTAAATTAAGAGCATAAACATTTATCCAATGCCTAAGTCTTAAGTAGCAACTCAAGTTCAGCCAAGGTCTGGGCACCTGCTCATCACAAGCACGAGGAGAGATAAGATGAGCTAAATAGAAGCCCTGCTTTCATGGGGTCCATAGTCCAACAGCAAGGCCCAGGAAGCACACATGCAAAATGTTCAATAGAGCCTGAGGAACACCTAATGAAAGAGAGTGTGAGGAAGGTGACCAGCATTCTGTCTTCACCCAGGGATTGAGAAATTTTCTGGGATGTGAAACCTAAAAATTCTCAAACCAAACAAAAAAAATGGTCTCCCTAGACTAGAGTGAAGATCTGTACACATAAGCCTGGAAATGGCTGTAAAGATACTCAGGGGGCTGGGGCTAGTACAATTGACAGAATGCTTACCTAGCATGCACACAGTCCTGAGTTTGATCCCTGAGACTACATAAACCACACATGGTGTCATGTACCCCTAATCCCAGCATTTGGGAGATAGATACAGGAGGATTAGAAATTCAACTGGAAATTCTCTATGTGGTGTGTCTGAAGCCAGCCAGGACTGTGTGAATCCCTGTCTAGAATGAGTAAAACTCTGGTGTATTTGAGGGCGACAAGTTACTCTTTCTGCCAGGTCTTTGGTGAGATGATGAAGGGCCATGTTGGAGATCTGAACTGGGTTTACACAGGTCATACTCTGCTTTTGGGGTTACTCAGACCTTCCAAGCCCTTAGTGAAGAGGAACAACATCCTGGCAATGTGTAGAGACCTGGTACTCCCCCCTTCCCCAGAAAAGAATGAGTCAGGACTTCTCTATGACATCAGGGCCTATTGTATTCATAAAGAGCATCAGCTATAAAGTCTCAGTGCAGCCTGATGGATGGGAGCATCATCCATAGAGAAAACACCCTGCTAGAATGAGGTGGATGCCCAACAGATCCTGGAGGAGTCGGAAGGCTGCTTGCAGAGCCCCATAGCACACTCTAATCCAGTTTCCAGTGTCCACCTCAAAGAGGAGGCCTCTGTGTGCAGAAAGAATGGAGACAAAGTAGGGAGCTCCACAGGAGGATGATGGGACAGAGAGATAGGGCAGCAAGGCCAATCAAAGGCTGAATTGTGCCAAAGTGAAGATCAGGCAGTTCCACACAAGATCTGACAGCAGCATCTGAATATCCACCAGGACACAAGTAGGAGGCTTCCCTGGAGCTCTCCTTGTTCACTCATTGGTCCACCATATGTTTGGTGTCTTGATTCCCTGACACGTTGAAGAAGCCACCCAGACTCTAACATTACATTCCAATTTCCAGAACACTAATGGAGCATATGGTGCTCGCTTTCTGAAGGACAAACAATCTCAAGAATGTGAAGACCTCATCACTATAAGGTCTTCCTCAGCACTTACACAAGTTACAGCTACTGTATGAGATGAAGAATTGGCCCTTCCACACCTTCCTGTGAGACCCATCCCCTGTGAGCAAAAAGGATAGAAGACCTGTCACTCCAGGAACTATAGAGTTTCAGAGGAAGCAAAAGTTTATCTGTGAATTATGGTTCAAAACCTACCACAGTACATCTCCCTCTATCAATCAAGCACAGCTTTCCTTACAAATTGCTGTTGTATGTTGCTAGGAAGACATAACATATACATATCTACTCACTCCAGTTAGGTAGCCCATAACAGACCAAAGTACAGACACCATTAAAGACCAACTTGGTGAACCAATGAGTTTTATTGGGGTTACATACAAGAGTATGGGTGAGGGGCTACTTACAGGAGCAGAACTGACTCAAAGACAGCTGCATCATCAAAACCCGCTATATCATGAGTAACAGCTCACAGATCCAAGAACCTGGCACACATGGCACACCTTGTAGATAGCTCAACTGTGTTGAGCTCAAGAGAGTATCCTTTCCAGGAAGTTCCATAGGCCTAAGCCACTTCCAAGTCTTGTTTCTGCTTCTTCCAGGGAGCTGATTTGCACTGATGTTTTTGTCGTCGCTTGTCTTATCTGGGAGTGAATCCCCAAAGTTTATATTTATTCTTTGGAGAGAGGGCTCTAGTAAATTTGCTCAGTTTCAGGAACTTCCTGAAGCTGTTTTGAGTTGTAGGCTTCCTGTCTTAAAGAGCTTCCCTGGGAATGTTTCAATATGGGCAGAAACTGCTAACAACACTTGCTGAAGAGAATGGAGGTCAAGAGCAGCTTGTACTGAGGTACATGTGGGATCTTTCCTAGAAACTTCTCCACAGCTCCATCAGCTTCCTAAATTTCCATCCTTAGAAAACTACTCAAGTGCTACACACATCACCCCTAAAGTGCATACAAGTCTAGGAATCTGCAAAATAGGTCTGTAGGTACTAGTTCCTGGACACATACACACACACACACACACACACAAACACACCAAAAGATTTCTGTGGCCACATATGATTGGGCAGGAACAAAATTTCAGCTAATTGCTTTAAAAGGCCCCAGGACACCTCATCTGGGCCCAAGATCTGAGCGGCAGCAAAAATCTGTGAACCTTTACTGAAAACGCATGGAGTTAGTCAGAGTCCATCTACAAGGCTATGGATCCAGCTTGGAAATTTTCAGAGTCCTCCACAGCTGAGAGGGTGAAGAAAAGTAGAAACACAGGAGAGAGCCAGAAATTGGCAGAGATTAGAAGCAAACAGCCTTGACAACGACTTAATAAAGCATCATGGGAACTCATGTCCACCTAGTGGTTTCTCGGTGGGAGCTACACTCTAGTGGCCTATAAGACACTCCATCAACCTCACAGGCATTACTGCCTAGTTGTTCTTCTCCACAGACTTAAAATAAGCCAAGGGCATGCAGCACAGACCCAAGGTTGAGGTATCAGCACAGTGGGGAAGACAGGCCCTGCTGTGGAATGAATGTAGGTCATTTGGATCTGGACTAGGCAGAGTGTCGTAGGTCCACAGAATAGTCCATCTCACCTATAGCATTGAACTGAAAGATGCCAAGAGTACTAGTTGACCATTGTGGGCTAGGGAAGAAAGAACAGAGGCTAGTAAGGGTTGAAGTCGAGCCGAGGGATTGTACTGGCTGGAGGAGTCTAGGAAAACCCAGAGGGTTTTGGAAACAGCAAGAAAGAGGACAGAGCTGAGAAGACTAAGTTTGTAGACACACGTCACAAGAGAAATATGGTTAGGAGTGAGCCTCTGGGGGACAGAGCAGAGGAAAGGCTGCATAGGAAGTAGAAATCTAGAGCCCAACAAACAGGGTAACAGACATCACCATGCATTAAAAAAACAGAGGAGAAGGGGAAAGTAGTGCTTGGGAGTCCCTTGTTGGTCAGAAGGGAAGTTTGTTTTGCAAGTTCCAAAAAGAGAGCAGGCTCAAAGAGATGAGAAGGAAGAATGATGAGCCTTGGTGTCACCGACTGGCCTGCAACTTCTGTCAAAGAAAGCTAAGGCACAGTGTCCCTGCCTCAGGGGACACTGTAGGATAGTTGTTCTTCTGTGCGGACTGATGGAAGAGAGTCAGAAAGACCTCCCTCCTCATCCTCTCCCATTGGAAAACTGGACTGAGCCAGCTCTGGGCCCCAGATACTCATGAGCACTGACAGAATTCATTTACCTTCTGGCCAGGGTGAACAATGCCCAGGTGGTATTTCACTCTGAGTTGTATAGAATATAAAAAGACAGTAAAATCTCTTTCAGTTTGTCATTACCTCTTGGTGCTCTGAAATTTACATTTTATTGTCATGAAAAAAGAAATCAAAAGAGGACCTGACCCAGAGATGAAAGTCACCCTTAATTCTGGTGGATCATAAAGCACTCCTTCTTGGAGATCTATGACCTACATTATTCTAGTCTCTCAGCAGCTCTCCAGAAAGAGACTCACGTAAATGCTTAATCCAAGATTTCCCAAGCTTATGTGAAAAAATAGAACTTTTTTAAAAATCTAACTGCCTTTGGGAAAGTTTGGTTTTCTTCAAGCCTTAAAATTCTATGTTACGTAGGATTCTTAGCTGAGCTATGCAGTAATTCCTTCATCAAACAAAAGAGAAGAGCCAGGGTCTCACTTGGTTCATCTGCGAGGGTATGTGAAGGGCCCCACTGCTCTTTGGAAAACTTCATAAAAGGAACTGTTGAGAACAAAGCCTCTAATAACCTCCATTCGGCCCACTGGCATTTAAGGTTACAAGGCAAGAAACACCTTACTCAATGTTAACAACAACAAGACTGCAAAAAGGAACAGCAAAAAACATCCAAATTCTTTGTGGGTTGCCAGAAGAGAAATGGTGCTGTAGGAGCGGCAGGGCTGCTTGCAGGTGTGGCTCCAGGCAGCCCTGAGCAGAGGGGGCAAGACTGTTGACCGCTGACCAAAAGCTAAACATGGGCCACACAGGAGACAAGCACAGCTGTGGAAATCAGTGACCAAGAAGGAACCTGGAAGGCCAGGCTCAAATTTGATAGCTACTGTCAATAGAAACAATGTGCCCTGTGAAAGAGGGCTGTGTCAGAGTCAAGAAGGCACCTAGAAGTTCTCACTAATACTCATTCAAAATGTCAGGAACCAGGACTGGGGAAATGGCCCAGGCTTTAAAGCCCGTACACACAAGACAGATGGAATTCAGACCCCTGGTTCTCATCAAAATGTCAGGTGTTGCTCACCTATAAGCCCAACCTCAAAACATGGAGACAGGGGATCCTGTGCAAGCCAGCTATTCACACTAGCCACGAACTCTGGAGTTGATTGGGCGTTTCTGCCTCAAAAATGAAGAGAGTGTTGGGGGGGAGAATTTGGTACGATGATGATTCTGTCAGTAAAGTACCTGCCACATGAGTATAGGATTCCAACCTTGGGTCCCCAACACCCACACACCAGGTATGGCATAGTTTACAAAAAAACCAGGTACCATGGCTCACATTTGTAACCGTGCACTCACTCAAATGAATAGGCAGAAATAGGAGGATCCCAGATGCCCACTGACCAACCAGACTAGCCAATCAGTAAGCCACAGGCTCAGGCTCGCTGCCAAAAAAAATAAGATGGAGAGAGTCACTATGGAAAGCATTGATATTAACCTCTGACCTCCACATGCACACACACACACACACACACAGTCTTAGATAACTCCCAGCAATAAACCAGTTATTTTGCATGCTCACAAACCCAGAATCTTTCCAGAAACTCAGAACTAAGCTTAAGCACCCATCATCTCCACCACAGAACCAGAGATGCCACCATACATCTTGTGTACAAGTGGACACTGTTAAAATCACATGCCTCATTCCATGCCAAGGGTCTTGCCTCCCAATTGAAAAATAACTACTTCACACTGAAATAACAGCTGCCTCTCGGTTCTATCAGGTTATGGTATAGAACCCGAGCTATTTTCAGGGTCTGTTCTACAAGTCTATCATATACCCAGAGCAATTTCCTGGGTATTGAACATAGATAGCTAAGTCCAAGCATGCCCCAAGAGGGGCTATAGAGATGCTCGTGGGTTAATAGCACTCACTGTTCTTGCAGAGGACCTGAGTTCAACTCCCAGCTCCCACATCAAGCAGCTCACAACCACCTATATCTCAAGCCCTAGGAATCTGCTGCCCCTTCTGACCTCTGGTACCTGCATACACATGTACTCTACACATAAGATTAGCAATCTTTAAAAATGAAATATGTAAATAAATGTTCATCCAAAGAGACCTTGTGTTCAAGGTATGTGCATGAGATATATGGCTCATTCTCTGTCTATATCTCCTCTTTCTCTCCCTCTCTAATCTACTTCTTTCTCAAACTCTGTCCCCCTATCCTCTGTCTCTGTATCTCATCTCTATCTCTGTCTCTATCTCTCTATCATCTCTATCTCTCAAGGTTTCCAAAAACGTCCTATCTGCTCTGCTGTCAATTTTGCAGTCCTCCTGCCTCAACTTCAAAACAACCGGGATTGCAGATGTGCTCCTCCACACCCAGCAGGTGCTTCCATTTCTGTGGTGACACTTCCCGCCATGAACACTGACTGGGAACATTCCTCCCATTGTCCACTATGTGCCTTGAAAATATTAAGTATAAGATGGTTTGTTCAAACATTTAAGGGGTCACAAGTAGAAAGCTTCTGTTTCTGCCAGTCACAGTTTTACCAACATCAAAATCATGCTCCAAACATCGCTGCCCCATTTTAGACCAAATGTGTGCAGGTGCCCCATTTTAGATTTGTGTTCAGGTGCCTTCAGAGAGAAGAAAAGGGCAGTAAATCCATTGCAACTACAGGTGTAGCTTTGAACAGGCAGCTGGGTACTGGGAACCAAATTCAATTCCTCTATAAGGGCAGCAATTGCTCTTAACCACTGAGATTTCTCTGCAGCCCTGAATCTCTTTCTCTTTTGACCCCTTCGAAAGCTCTAAACACAGTCTGAATCATATCTGAGTGAGTTACATTGACAATCTGAACATCTCTGTTGAACAGAAGCACCTAAAGCAGCAACTTCTCATTCCACACTCACTTCATCTTAAACTTACTGTTCAGTGATGATCTAAACAGTCCGTTGGAACTCACAGGTCTTAGCAAACTGGAGATAGATGCAGAACGTTTGTAAAACATCAATGGGAGAGCTGCTGCTCCAGCTGCTGCAACACTGGTAATTACGCAATACTTTTATTGAGCAATTTGGTGGTAATCCTTGCTGCTATTCCTCCTTAATAAGATCCATTGTGCACCATAAAATAGTAACTGGGATGCAGTTTGTATTCTGCACATGGCACGCGTCTTTCTAGCAGGTTCTTCCATACCCATAATCTCATCATTATTACTATTACCCTCGAAAGGCAGTTGACTTGTATTAATCAGGCCTGCTGCCATTCCCTTGCCAGATTTTCTGCAGTTTTATTGTGCTTTTGGACATTTTAATTAACTTGAAAATTAATTTTAAAATCTTCCCTTATTAATGTTCTGCCCCCTCGGAGAGCCTGTCTCCTTGTTTATTATCACTGACCATTTGAAGATGGGGGTTGTTAGCAAGGTGGTCTCCAGAGAACTGCACCATCTTGCTCAGACTCCATGCTATTTTTAAATAAGATGAGAATAATAAGCCAAAATTGGGAGTGTGGGAGGAAGAGAGGAATCTCTTGCTTGGGGACTTAATGGACTTAAAATTTCAATTACACCATAGCACTGACTCCTTAACAATCCACTCTCCACAGCAGCTTAGCAATGCAGTTCAGAAATGGCACAGAGTGAGATTCACTTCTCCTATTTGCCAAGCTGAAGTGAATAATACAGGGATTTGATGAGCTCAGAACATTGATACAGAGCCAAATAAATAGAACACATCACATAAAATTGATTTCCTGATCCCTCATTCCCCTCTCTTGGAAATGTAAGTAGACAGGCTTTGGCTGCAAGGGTTACGTTTTCTGAATGTCTTTGTTTTCATCAGTTTTGAGTGACTGTAACAAACTGCCTGAGATAATTAAACACTAGAAAGGTTTATTTTGACTCTCAGTTTTGGAAGTTCTAGTTGGTGACAGCTGTTTCTTTGGGCCTATGGTTAGGTGATACACAGTAGCAGAATAGATGATAGGAGCAAAAATCTCTAAATTTGTAGCCATGATGCAAAATAAGAGAGCAAGGGCCCAGGGCCCCCATTTCCCTCCAAGCAGACACCTACAATGACAAAAGACCTCCTGTCAGGTTCCACATCTTAAAGGTTCCCAATAGAGCATCTGGGAACCACAGATTCAGCAGCACCTCAAACCCTGCAGCAATAAGCATTCCAAACAGTGAGGTGCTGAGTGGGACGGCCAGGGATGAGAAGTAAAGAAGATGAGAAATGCGATAAAAGCAAAAGGTAGGACCAGGTATTGCATAAGCTGATGACTTATATCAAGAAACTCTGTTAAGAAGTAAAATACCTTATATACTACTTCCAGGGGAGAAATGAGACAGAGTCCACAGCATCTATCATACAATGAGATGAAGCCAACAGTCTACTCAAGCAATGCTCTACCAAGATAATATGGTGTATGAAGAGCACACAGTGGCCTTGGGACTGGTAGCTCCAGTCTCATCAGGGGAAGGCCAGCTTCCCAGGAACCAAAGCCTTACCTCCTCAAGGCCCAGGACTGACTCTACCAAGTCTGCTTTTATGCAAGGACACAGAACTAGCATTCTCATTGTCCTTTTATGAGTCCCTGTGGAAAAGTCAAGGGCTGTCCTGGCTCTCCAGATAGCACTTAGGCCTTTGAAAGACCTTACTCAAAATACCAAAAGGCACACTAACATCACAGAAGAGAGCGTCATTAGTTAACAGTGGCTTCCTGGTTGAGAAAATGAAAGTAAAGCTATGTTAAAATCTAAAACCCAAAGTGCCATAAGTGTTCACCAAAAGCTGTATGTAAATGGGAACTGAGTGGCCTGGATATCTACCTTCCTGTGCAAAGGCTCCACACCCTTTTTGTGTCGTTTATAATAGTGATGCTCACGTTTAGTTATGAGAACCCACTTTTAGTTTAATAAAGCAAGTAGCTCTTCATGTTACTGCATAGTTTCTTAACGAAGGTAAATGAGGGACTTCAGAGATGTCTCAGCAGGTGGAAGAATATACTACTCTAGCAGAAGAATCAAGCAGCATGCGCAGTACCCACGGTGGGCAGCTCATACCTGTTTGTAATTCTAGCTCAAGGGCATCTGATGCCATCTCTGGCATTTGCAAGGCACCTGCGCCCACATGTACAACCCCATCCCCAACAGACACACAAACGCCCATGATTTAAGAGAAATCTTAAAAGGAAGTAGAAAGTATTCAGTGAAGGGGATCCGGGAGGAGTGGGAAGGGAGGGGTGGAGTGGTTGCACACATGTATGAAATTCACAGAGAAAAACATTAAAAACAAAAGAAAATGGTTGATGGATGAACACATAAATTCAACTATGTAACAGAAGTTCTTGTTTTGGTGACAGTAAGTACTCCTACATTTAGAGCAGAAAGCTGTAATGTGTGGAATATCTGACTTATTCAGTTTACAGATACTGCCTGGTGTCCTCTTATATTTGCACGTTCTTTGAACTAGCTCTGTCCCCAGACCCACCTCAGTCCTTCTTTGGACAAGGACTACATGATCAGGAACTAAGGATAATCCAATTAAACATCATATTAGACATATAACCCATGAAATGAATCTTCAAACCAATACATTCTTTTTGATGTGACTTGGAATACTTTCAAGGGCGCCTTTTTTGGTTGTTATTGTTGTTGTTGCTATAATTCTGTTTTACATGCTTGTGCTTTTGTAGAAAAATAGAAACATGGAGAACTCTGTCCAGCTAGCTTCCATCTAAGTTTCATTCACAGCTGTCTACAATATTAGTTTAATGTAAGGAATTGCTATCCAAGGACACTAGTTACCTGGGGAATCACTTAAGGAGCCGGGGCCTATTTGTAAAGAGTACAGACTGATTCAAGTTCCTTCTGTGTTATTTAATAGTTGTGAGTTTTTTAATGTTCTTCCTACAATTATGTGCATCACATACATGTATGGTGCCCACAGAGGCCAAAAGGGGGATGTCAGGTCCCCTGGAATCAAAGTTAACAATGGTTATGAGTTACCACTTGGGTGCTGGGAATTGAACCTCAGTTCTCTGAAGATCACTGACTAGTGCTCTTAACCACTAAGCCATCTCTCTAGCCCCAAGCATGGCTTAAGTAACTCACTAACCATCCACAACCTCAGCTTCTTATAAAATACAGTTAGCACAAGAGTCTATACACAATGATTATTGGCACAATCAAATGCACATCCAAAACGGAGCACAGGGGTTGGGGAGGAGGCTCAATGGAGTACCGCTTGACAAATGAGGACCTGAGTTCAGATGCCCATCACCTGTATAAAAGGCCAGACATACAACATGCACAAGCAACACATACACGGTGGAAAAGAAACAGGCGGGTCCCTGGAACTCAGTGATAGCCAGGCTAGCTGCAACTGCAAGCTCTAGACTCCAGAGATTAAGTCAAAAACTAAAAGAGAGAGTGACTGAGGAGGAAGTCTACTGACAAGCCCTAGACTCCACACATAAACTCACAGGCGCACACAGGCACACAGGCACACACACACACACACACACACACACACACACACATACACACACACTTCACAGAGTCAAGAATTTCTGGTGGGGGCTTGGATGATTCATAAAAGTTTGGCAGGAGGTTGGGTTAATAACTCTTAATAATATTTAAAAATTATTTTACAGTAAACATACTCTAAAATTGGGGTCAGGGGTATAATTTCTATTGTGGAAAGGGCTCTGTAGGCATGCCAGGATGTGCTAGCTGACCCTGCCTGCATGGTCTTCCCATTGACATGAGATGCAGACATGGGAAGTAAGGCTCAGTCAGTGCTGAAGATGAAGATGAAGAGACACTTCCAGGGAAAATCAAAGGAGCTTGGCCTCCAGCAGAGGCGAACCTGGGGCTCAGTGTTTGTGTGGGTCCCTGCAAACGCCACAGCTGGCTGAGGAATGATCCTGGAGAGACAAGACAGAAATCAGCTCAGCACCATTTAGTTACCTGGGCTGATTCAAACTTCTGGAGTCTGACCCCAAGCAGTTTATTTTTATTTTTATATTTAAGCACAGTACAGCTTTGGGGGGAAAAGCTTCCTGTGATAATTATCACAAGGCTTAAGGCCTACATGTCTACATTGAAGCTCTTTTGCAAGGTACAGTTCTTTTGTAAAGTACCTATGACCTTCTGTTGATGAGAAACAAAGTTCAGGATAAGGGGCTCCGGAGGAAAGATCTAGAATATGTAAATTAGTAAACTCTTTTTACAGAGTACATGGGACCTCTGGCTGAGAAACACTGTTCAGGACTCTGAGATAAACAATAGTCTGGGGAATTGGGTAATCTTGGCTCTACAGATAGCAAAAGATATCAGGTTATTCCTGTGCAGAAAACATGCATAAATCCCTTCACATAAAGGCTGTGAGTTTAATATTCCTGGTTTCCCTAGTGCTATATGTGAGCACAAGCTCTGTGCACCCTCTGCAAGCCTTGACCTCGGCAAGAGTAAGAGGATAGGTTGAAGGCAAAAAGTGTGTTTTCTCCCATGCCCACCACTACCATGCCCACCACATCCACCACACCCACACCCATACTCACCCCTCAAATCCCCTCAAATCATTGACAGAAATAAGACCTCCATTAAGTGGCTTCTCGTCAGATCTTCAGCAACAGCATGAAGGAAAGTGATGGGAACAGACTGGAAATGTGCCAACAGACCAACGGTGTCTACAGGGGAGAGAAGAGCCCCTCACACAGGTTCAGGGACACAACTTTCCAAAAATGTTCCTTGTGATCCTCTCTTGCTTTATTTCCAAATTCAGACCTAACTTTTCCCTCTACTTTCCTATATAATTGAATACAACTTTTCAACTCTCATTTGGTATTTCTTCCCTGGCTAATAGCAATATAGTGCCTCTTCCACACATCCCTCTCACGAGTCAATGTGCCATCTAGCTAGGCTTAATCTCAGGGCTCTTTGGGGATAGGGGCTCGGCTCATGACTCACTACCTCTTTTTCTAAGTATGAAAGATTTTTTAAGAGAAAAATGAACAGGTGGAAATGGCTTACTGAGTTTGTGGAGGAGGAGAAAAAAGGTATATCTGAATCTGTCTGAATGTATGGGGGGGAAGACAGCCGTGGATTCAACATCTCGTGACCAGTGATGGATGGTCCCAATGCACTCTCTTCTTCTTCTTCTTCTTCTTCTTCTTCTTCTTCTTCTTCTTCTTCTTCTTCTTCTTCTTCGTCCATCTCCTCTTCTTTGTTTTCAGGTTCAATGAACCTAAGCAAAGGGAGAATTTTAATAGAAACTGAAAATGATTCCTTGGGCTATCAGCTCAGTGCCTTTTCAGGTGCCAATGGCCTCAGCACAAGTATACAAGGGCAGGTATTGTTTTCTGGAATAATAATAACAATAAAGATGAAGATTCACAGGATAAGTGAGCCACATCTGGAAATTTGCACAAGTTGCTGCTACTTCCCAGTCAAATCAAGTGCAATAGACAAAAAAAAAATGATCTGTAGCTCCTTTGAAATATATCTGTTGAAATCTGGGGAGCAATTCATAAGGGTGAAGCCCCATGAATGGAAGTCATGTGTGGCACACGCACACATACACACATACACACACACACACACACACACCAGACAGACAGACAGTAAAATAGATACGTAAATAATAGGTGAATAGGTAAGTGTGTAGGTAGATGATAGACAGATAGATACATAGAAAAATAGAAAAATAGATAGATAGATAGATAGATAGATAGATAGATAGATAGATAAGAAATCAAATAAATCTCTCACTCTCAAACTACATGAGGACACAGCATTATGATAGGAAATGGCCTTCACCAGACATCAAATCTATGGATGTATTCATCTTGGACTTCTCAGTCTCCCTTGGTGTGACAGATACATTTTTAAACAGATAAATTGTTTAGAAGTTCATGGTTTTCTACTGGAGGAGCCCAAACAGACTATGACACCAACAAATATGTGTAAGCACTTCTCATGCGGAAGACCTATGTGCCAGTAAAGTGCTAACACAAAGCAGGCAGAAGCAGAGAAGAAACTCAAACCTGGGAATCACATTCTCCTTTTCCTCACGGGTGGTGAACTTGATGACCAAGCCTCAGTGCTATGCTCTGGGCTAAGCATTGGAAAAGCCTTGGGCTTAGGTCAACTGTGAGTTACCCCTGCTCCATGTGTGTGCGCTGTAGTCAGAAGTAGCAGTTTCACCACAACCTACCTGCAGTGCTTCCATCACGTTATGTATCTACAAAAGCACTGAAACCTCTCTGTTTTAAGACGATATTGCTCTAAAGCTCCTAAAATTATTAGTGCAAAGCTTTAGGATATAGATCAGTACCAGGATGCCTGCCTATTGTCTCAAAGCCTTGGATTTGATCTCCAGAACTGAATAAAACAAATAAAATTTAAACAGAATTGTCCAGCACAGAATAAGAACACAGTTGTCATCTGTGTCACATGCTGCCATCATTGTTGTTGGTATTATTGTCATGATGATCCGTTGTTGTCATTGTTCCCACCCAGTGCTTCCTGAAGTTACCCCTAGTGCCTGAGGCATTTGACAGATGCTGGGTGAATGATGAATGAATAATTGAGAAAATGAATGCATATTACAGGTCAGCATGGGCAACATGAAATGAACTGTTGGTCTGTGGGTTTTAGAATAAATCACTTCCATGTAGTCTTATGTGTCCTTGAAAATAGGCATTCAATTTTAAATCAGCCTCAACATTACAATTTGCAGATTTTTCTAATATGATTCTGGAAACACAACTCCTTTTAGTGGCTGAAGTACTACAAATGTTAATGTTTGACAAATAAATAGTTCTTCCAAAATGGCAAACAGCACTCAGGAATCCTCTTGGTAGAGAGAACTGCTGAAAATTCTAATTTTGTTCTGTTGAAGGCTGAGATTTGGGGCTGTCATTTTCACCCAGAGGTATCTGTTAAGGAGCAAATTCAGAATTGAGTACACAGCTTGGGAGAGACTGTGTGTCCCATTTAAATGTCCTTGGACACATATTCAAACAAAAGAAGAGAAGGCCTGTGGAGTTCAGCTATGGCACAGCAGGTCAAGGGTGGGAGCTATTCCATGGCTCTAGGAGGCTCAGAGGGAAGAAACAGACCTGGGACGAGGGAAGCAATCACCACCAGCAAGCTGTAGAAGGGGCTAAATACACTGGCCAAAGTGGGCCAGGCCAACCGTAGACTAGAGAAGCACAAATAGTCTTGGCATTGGGTTATACAGGCAAACGGAGCAAAGAGCCTTGTCTTCTTTTACCCAAGAGGAAGAAATTAAGATTCAATAGAGTCCCTCTGTGTTTTTACCCTGACATCAGCTTCTGGGATCCTCATCTCCATACTCAGCCAATCATTTCTGTCTGACCATTGAGCTCAGTCTAGGGGATGGGGAGGCTTTCAGCTTTAACGTTGAACAACTCAGCATAATTTCATTTGATTAATTTCACAGGTGTGACTCTAAGATATCCCCACAAACTCACACTCTGAATACTTATTCTCCAGCTGGTGGTACTGTTGTAAAAAGCTTTAGACCTTTCAGATGGAAGGGTCACTAGGGGAAGGACTTAGAAAGTTATTATCTTGGACCTGATATATATCTGCTGTCTTCTTCCTGATCCCCCAGCACATGAACTATCATTGTAACACACTCCTGCCCTCACGCCTTCACCCTCATAATGAAGATTTCTCTGAGACCATGACCAAAAATAAATCTTTCTTCTTTTACACAATTCTGTTGAATATTTTTCGTCATATAAAAATGAATATAAGAAGTCTGTTCACACCCAATCTGCGCACACCCAGAGACAGCTTGACCCCCCCCCAGGAGTTTTGACACAACAAGGATCTTATGTGAGGCCCCAACCCACACCCCAATACCTGGTCTAATAAGGAACCCCTGGGACAAAAGGAACACAGGAACCCCTGCCAAGCTAGAGACATGCATTCCCCCCTAGTTTGCACCCCCACCCAGAGTGGACCTTGGGCTCTGGCTCTCTACTCACTTCCCACAAACCCAGAGGCAGCTTAATTCCCAGGAGTTCTGATACATCCAGCTCAGAGGATCACAGGATCACAGGAGGGACAGGCTCCAGTCAGAGATAACAAGGCCAGTTAATAACAGAGACAGACAAGTAGATCAATGGAATAAAATTAAAGATCCAGAAATGAACCCACAGAATTATGGTCACTTGAGCTTTGATAAAGGAGCTACAACCATCCAGTGGAAAAAAGATAGCCTCTTCAACAAATGGTGCTGGTTCAACTGGAGGTCAGCATGCAAAAGAATGCAAATTGATCCATTCTTATCTCCATGTACTAAGCTCAACTCCAAGTGGATCAAGAACCTCCACATAAAACCAGACACACTGAAACTAACAGAAAAGAAACTGGGGAAGACCCCTGAGGACATGGGCACAGGGGAAAATTGCCTCAACAGAACACCAATAGCTTATGCTCTAAGATCAAGAATTGACAAATGCGACTTCATAAAATTACAAAGTTTCTGTAAGGCAAAGGACATTGTCAAAAGGACAAAATGGCAACCAACAAATTTGGAAAAGATCTTTACCAACACTACATCTTACAGAGGACTTATACAAGAAGGCAGACTCCAGAGAGCCAAATATCCCCCTTAAAAATGGAATATCAAATGGCTGAGAAGCACCTAAAGAAATGTTCAACATCCTTAGTCATCAGGGAAATGCAAATCAAAACAACCCTAAGATTTCACCTCACACCAGTAAGAATGGCTAAGATCAAAAACTCAAGAGAAAACAGGTGCTGGCGTGGATGTGGAGAAAGAGGAACAATCCTCCACTGCTGGTGGGGTTGCAAGCTGGTACTACCACTCTGGAAGTCAATCTGGCGGTTCCTCAGAAAACTGGAAATGACACTTCCAGAGGACCCCGCTATACCACTCCTGGGCATATACCCAGAGGATTCCCCAGCATGTGATAAGGATACATGCTCCACTATGTTCATAGCAGCCCTATTTATAATAGCCAGAAGCTAGAAAGAACCCAGGTGTCCCTCAACGGAGGAATGGATACAGAAAATGTGGTATATATACACAATGGAGTACTATTCAGCCATTAGAAACAATGAATTCATGAAATTCTTAAACAAATGGATGGAAATGGAGAACATCATCCTAAGTGTGGTAACCCAGTCTCAAAAGAACACTCACGCTATGCACTCACTAATAAGTGGATATTAGCTTAGAAGCTTGGAATACCCAAGACACAATTCACAAACCAAATGATGCCCAAGAAGGAAGGAAGGAGTGGCCCTGGTCACTGGTCCTGGAAAGGCTCAGTGCAGCAGTAGGGGAATACCAGGACAGGGAAGTGGGAAGGGGTGGATTGGGGAACAGGGGGAGGGAAGAGGGCTTATGGAACTTTAGGGGAGGGGGGATCCAGGAATGGGGATATAAATATAATTATATTTGTATTATTATATATAATAATATAATAATAATATAATATAAACTTGAAATATAAATAAAGAATATATCGAATAAAAAAATAAAGTTACATCTGCTCCACTAATCCTTCAATCTCAAGAAGAGAGAGAGAGAGAGAGAGAAGCACATGATGAGAGAGGCAAGAGCAAGTACATAGCAACAGAAACCAAGGCTACTTGGCAACATCAGAACCCAGTTCTTCCACCACAGCAAGCACTGGATACCCTAACACACATGGAAAGAAAGATTCAGATCTAAAATCCCATCTCATGAGGATGATAGAAGATGTTAAGGAGGACATAAATAACTCCCTTAAAGAAATATAGGAGAGCCCTTCCGCCTCACGGTCCTTTCTGCTGGGGCAGACTCTTGGCTGGTCTACTCCAGTGAAGACATCATTTCCTGACCCATCCTAGAGAACCCACTGCTCTCAAAGCAGTTGGTAAGAAATTCCCCATACACACACACACACACACACACACACACACACACACCTGGAGTCCCAGAGCTGCTGCTGGGGACCTAGTGGACTTTGACCATTAACCACCAAAATCCCTGCCCTCCCGAATACTACTCTCCTTCTGTCCCTTCCATCCCTTCCACCCCTTCTGCCACCTAGTCCTTTCTGCTGGGGCAGACTCTTGGCTAGTCTGTTGCAGTGAAGACACCATCCTAGATCCATCCTAGAGAACCCACTGCACTCAGAGCAGTTGATCCAACAGTCTGAAGTCCTCCCAGGAGATCTACTGCAGCCAGGGCAACAGATCAGCACCCTCTCTGCCACTGTGAAGAGCCCCCCATGGGTAGTCTGTTACAGACAGGGCTGCAGGTCTACCAAGAGACCTGAAGCAACTCAGGGTCTAAAGAGGCAGACTCCAGATAATCGCTCCGACCAACAAACACCAGGGATATCCAAATGGTGAAAGGCAAGCACAGACCATAAGCGCCAGAAGCCAATATATGTAGGTATTATCAGAAACCAGTTCTCCCACCACAGCAATCCCTGAATACAACACACTTGAAAATCAGGAAGCTGACCTAAAATCCTATCTCATGAAGACAATAAAGTACTTTAAGTAGGATATCAATAACTCACTGAAAAAAAATACAGGAAAACACAGGTAAACAGGTAAAGGAATTGAATAAAGTGATTTAAGACTTAAACGTGGAAGTAGACACAATAAAGAAAACAGAAATGGAGGCAAACCTGGAAATGAAAAACCTAGGAAAGAGCTCTGGAATTACAGATGTAAGTATCACTAACAGAATACAAGAGATAGAAGAGAGAATCTCAAGTGTAGAAGATACCATAGAAGAGATGGACACAACAGTCAAAGAAATTGCAAAATGCAAAAAGCCCCTAATGCAAAACATGCAGGAAATCCAGGACACAAAACCTAAGGGTTATAGGTATAGAAGTGAGTGAAGATTTCCAACTTAAAGGGCCAGTAAATATCTTCAACAAAATTATAGAAGAAAACTTCCCTAACCTAAAGAAAGAGATGCCCATGAACATGAAAGAAGCCTACAGAGCTCCAAATAGACTGGACCAGAAAGGAAATTCCTCCCATCACATAATAAACAAAGCACCAAACACACTAAACAAAGAAAGAATACTAAAATCAGTAAGGGAAAAAGGTCAAGTAACATACAAAAGCAGACCTATCAGAATTACACCAGACTTCTCACCAGAGATTATGAAAGCTAAAAAATCCTATTCAAGATATATGACAAAACCAAATTTACACATGTATTTCCACAAATACATCCCTACAAAGGAAAATAGATGGAAAATACCAACACAAGGAGGGAAACTACACCCTAGAAAAAGTATTAAGGTAATATTTCAACAAACCCAAACATAATTCCACATTTAACAACAAAAATAACAGGAAGTAATAATCAGTTTTCCTTAATATCTCTTAATATCAATGGACTCAATTCTGCAATAAAAAAATATAGACAAACACACTGGATACATAAACAGGACCCAACATTTTGCTGCATACAAGAAACCCACCTCAGTGACAAAGACAGTCTGAGGTAGTCCTCAGAGTCAAAAGTTGGAAAAAAAATTTCCAAGTAAATGGTTCCAAGAAAGAAGGTACAGAAGCCATTCATATATTGGATAAAACAGGCTTTCAAACAAAAGTTGTCCCAAAAGATAAGGAAGGACACTTCTTAATGGTCAAAGGGAAAAAAATCTACCAAGATAAAATCTCAATTCTGAACATCTATGCTCCAATACAAGAGCACCTACATTCATAAAAGAAACTTTACTAAAGCTCAAAGCATACATTGAACCTCACACAATAAGAGTGGGAGACTTCAACACTTATGGACAGATTATAGAAAGAGAAACTAAACATCTAGAGACACAGTGAAGTGTATGAAGACATAACACAAGTTATGAACCAAATGGATTTAAGATATCTACAGAACATTTCACCCTAAAACAAAAGAATATACCTTCTTCTCAGAATCTCATGGTGCCTTCTCTAAAACTGACCATATAATAGGTCACAAAACAGGCCTCAACAGATATAAGAAGATTGTAATAATCCTATGCATCCTATCATATCACCACAGACTAAGGCTGCTCTTCAATAACAACCTAAACACATACTCCACATAAACATGGAAGCTGAACAACTCTCTACTCAATGATAATTTGTTCAGGGAAGAAATAAAGAAATTAAAGACTTTTTAGAATTTAGCTAAGATGAAGACCCAACACACGCAACCTTATGAGACACAGTGAAAGCAGTGCTAAGAGGAAAACTGATAACTCTTGAGTGCCTCAGTAAAGAAACTAGAGATAAAATACATTAGCAGCTTAAAAGCACATCTGAAAACACTAGAACAAAAAGAAGCAAATACACCAAAAAAGAGTAGACAACAGGAAAAAATCAAACTCAGAGCTGAAATCAACCAAATAAAAACAAAGAGAACTACACAAAGAATCAACAAAACTAGGAAATGGTTGTTTGAGAAAATCAACAAAATAGATAAACCCTCAGTCAAACTAACTAGAGGGCCTGGAGACAGTACACAAATTAACAAAATCAGAAATGAAAAGGGAGAGATAAGAACACAAACTGAGGAAATTCAAAAACTCATCAGATCCTAATACAAAATCCTATAGTCAACAAAACCAGAAAATCTAGATAAAATGGAGGATTTTCTAGATACCAGATACCAGGTACTAAGTTAAATCATGAGTAGATAAGCAATTTAAACAGTCCCATAATTCCTAAGGAAATAAAAGCAGTCATTAAAAGTCTCCCAAACAAAAACAGCTCAGGGCCCAATTGCTTTAGTACAGAATTCTATCAGACCTTCAAAGAAGATCTAATACCAATACTTCTCAAACTATTTCACAAGATAGAAACACTACCCAATTCTTTTTTAGAAAACCACAGTTACACCGATACCTCACACAAAGGCTCAACAAAGAAAGAGAACTTCAGACCAATTTCCCTTATGAATACTGATGCAAAAATACTCAATGAAATTCTTGCAAACCAAATCAAAGAACACATCAAAGCAATCATTCACCATGATCAAGCAGGCTTCATCTTAGGGATGCAGGGAAGGTTCAACATACAGAAATCCATCAACACAATCCTCTATATAAACAAAGAAAAAAAAACATGATAATCTCATTAGATTCTGAAAAACCCTTTGACAAAATACAATACCACTTCATGTTAAAAGTATCAGAGAGATCAGGAATTCAAAACTAGATGGAGAGAAACTTGAAGTAATCCCACAAAATCAGGGACAAGACAAGGCTGCCTACTCTCCCCCTATCTATTCAACACAGTACTCAAAGTTCTAGCCAGAGCCATTAGGCAACAAAAGGAGATCAATGGGATACAAATTAGAAAGGAGGAAGTCAAGATATCACTATTTGAAAATGATACGATAGTATCCACAAGCAATCCCAAAAATTACACAAAAGAACTCCTACAACTGATAAACAGCTTCAGCAAAGTGGCTGGATATAAAATTAACTCAAACAAATCAGTAGCTTTTCTATACTCAAAGGATTATACAGGCTGAGAAATAAATTAGGGAAACAACATCCTTCAAAATAGTCACAAGTAATATAAAAGATCTTGGTGTGACTCTAATCAAGCAAGTGAAAGATCTATATGACAAAAACTTCCAGTCTCTAAAGAAAGAAATTGAGGAAGACCTCAGAAAGTAGAAAATTTTCCCATACTGATGGATCAGTAGTAAAAAATGGCCATCTTACCAAAAGCAACCTATGAATTCAATGATAAGAGAACCTCTGGGGGAATCACCATCCCTGACCTCAAGTTGTACTACAGAGCAATAGTGATAAAAGCCACACAGTATTGGTACAGAGATAGGCAGGTAGGTCAATGGAATAGACTTGAAGACCCAGAAATAAACCCATACACCTATGGTCACTTGATTTTTGACAAAGAAGCCAAAACCATCCAATGGAAAAAAGACAGCATTTTCAACAAATGATGCTGGTTCAACTTGCAGCAAGCATGTAGAAGAATGCAAATTGATCCATTCTTATCTCCTTCTACAATGCTCAAGTCCAAGTGGATCAAGGACCTCCACATAAAACCAGATAAGCTGAATCTAATAGGAGAGGAAATGGGAAGGAAACTCAAGCACAGGGGAAATTTCTTGAACAGAACACCAATGGCTCATGCTCTACGATCAACAATTGACAAATGGGACCTCACAAAACTTCCCTAACCTAAATAAAGAGATGTGCATATCAGCCATCCAAAGTTCTTCAGGTGAAAATTCTTTGTTTAGCTCTGTACCCCATTTTTAATAGGGTTATTTGGTTTTCTGGGGTCTAACTTCTTGAGATCTTTATATATATTGGATATTAGACCTCTGTTGGATGTAGGGTTGGTGAAGATCTTTTCCCAATTTGTTGGTTGCTGTTTTGTCCTTTTGACAGTGTCCTTCACCTTATAGAAACTTTGTAATTTTATGAGGTCCCATTTGTCAATTCTTGATCTTCAAGCATAAGCTATTAGTGTTCTGTTCAGGAAATTTTCCCCTGTGTCCATATGCTCAATGTTCTTCCCCAGTTCCTTTTCTATTAGTTTTAGTGTGTCTGGTTTTATGTGGAGGTCTTTGATCCATTTGGAGTTGAGCTTAGTACAAGGAGATAAGAATGGATTGATTTGCATTCTTCTGCATGCTGACCTCCAGTTGAACCAGCACCATTTGTTGAAAAGGCTATCTTTTTTCCACTGGATGGTTTTAGCTCCTTTGTCAAATGCCTGAGAAGCACCTTATGAAATGTTCAACATCATTAGTCATTAGGGAAATGCAAATCAAAACAACCCTGATATTTCACCTCACACCAGTCAAAATGGCTAAGATTAAAAACTCAGGAGACAGCAGGTGTTGACAAGGATGTGAAGAAAGAGGAACTCCTCCACTGCTGATGGGATTGCAAGCTGGTACAACCACTCTGGAAATCAGTCTGGTGGTTCCTCAGAAAACTGGGCACGTCACTTCTGGAGGACCCTGCTATACCACTCCTGGGCATATACCCAGAAGATTCCCTGGCATGCAATAAGAACACATGCTCCACTATGTTCATAGCAGCCTTATTTATAATAGCCAGAAGCTGGAAAGAACCCAGATGTCCCTCAGTGGAGGAATGGATACAGAAAATGTGGTATATTTACACAGTGGAATACTACTCAGCAATTAAAAACCATGAATTCATGAAATTCATAGGCAAATTGTTGGAACTGGGAAATATCATACTAAGTGAGGTAACTCATTCACAAAAGAACACACATGGAATGCAGTCACTGATAAGTGGATATTAGCTCAGAAGCTCAAAATACCCAAAACACAACCTACATATCAAATCATTCCCAAGAAGGAAGAAGAGGGCCCAGGTCCTGGAAAGGCTTGATGCAGAATTGTAGGGGATTACCAGGACAGAGGGGTAGGAGGGGATTGATTGGGGAACTGGTGGAGGGAAGAGGACTTATGGGATTTAGGGGGAGGGGGGAATCAGGAAAGGGAAAATAACTTGGAATGTAAACAAAGAATATAGAAAATAAATAAATAAATAAATAAATAAATAAATAAAAGAGATGCACATAAACATACAAGAAGCCTACAGAACTCCAAATATGTTGTACCAGAAAAGAAAAGGAAAACTCATAGTTCTGAGTGCCTCCAAAAAGACACTGAAGAGAGCATACACTAGCAGCACAACAGCATTCCTGAAAGCTCAAGAACAAAAAGAAGCTAATACACTCAAGAAGGGTAGACAGAAATAATCAAACTCAGGGATGAAATCAACCAAGTAGAAACAAAAACAACTATACAAAGAATCAACAAAACCTGGAGCTGGTTCTTTGAGAAAATCAACAAGATTGATAAAACCCTTAACCAGACTAACCAGAGGGTAGAGATAATATCCAAATTAACATAATCAGAAATGAAAAGGAGTTATAACAACAGAAACTGAAGAAATTTAAAAAATCATCAGATCCTACTACAAAAGCATATATGCAATACAACTGAAAAATCTAGATAAAATGGACAATTTTCTAGACAGAAACAAATAGGAAAGTTAAATCAGGATCAGAAAAACCATCTAAAATGTCCCACAAACTCTAAAGAAATAGAAGCAGTCATTAAAAGTCTACCAACCAAAAAAGAAAAAATCCCAGGACAAGTTGGGTTTAGTGCAGCATTCTATCAAACCTTCAAAAAAAGACCTAATACCAATACTCTTCAAAATATTCCACAAAATAGAAACAAAAGGAACACTACCCAATTTATTCCATGAAACCAAAGTTATGCTGATTCCAAAACCTCACAACGATCCAACAAAGAAAGAGAACTTCAGACCAATATAGCCTTATGACTATCAATGCAAAAGTGCTGAATAAAATTCTCCAAAACTGAATCCAAGAACACATCAAAATGTTCATTCACCATGATCAAGTAAATTTCATCCAGGGATCCAGGGATGGTTCAATATACAGAAATCCATCAATGTAATGCACTATATAAACAAACTCAAAGAAAAAAAACACAAGACCACCTCATTAGTTGCTGAAAAAGCATTCAAAAATTCAAACCCCTTCATGTTAAAAGTCTTGGAAAGACCAGAAATTCAAGGCCCATACCTAAACATAGTAAGAGCAATATACAGCAATCCAGTAGCCAACATCAAACTAAATGGAAAGAAACTTGAAACAATCCCTGTAAAATTAGGGACTAGACAAAGCTGCCCTCTCTTCCTATCTATTTAATATAATACTTGAAGTTCTAGCTAGAGTAATTAGAAAACATAAGGAGGTCAAAGGGATACAAATTGGAAAGCAAGAAGTCAAACTATCACTATTTGCAGATGATATGATAGTATATTTATGTGACCCCAAAAACTCAACCAGAGAACTCCTAAAGCTGATAAACAACTTCAGCAAAGTGGCTGAATATAAAATTAACTTAAATCTTTCCTTTACCCTTCACAATAGCCACAAGCAATATAAAGTATCTTCGTGTGACTCTAACCAAACAAGTGGAAGATTTGTATGACAAGATCTTCAACTCTCTGAAAAAAGAAATCAAAGAATACTTCAGAAGATAAAAAGATTTCCCATGCTCGTGGATTGGCAGGATTAATATAGTAAAAAATGGCCATCTTGTCTAAAGCAATACACAGATTCAATCAATCCCCCATTAAAATTCCAACTTAATTCTTCATAGAGTTAGAAAAAGCAATTCTCAAATTCATTGGGAATAACAAAAAAAAAACAGGATAATGAAAACTATTTTCAACAATAAAAGAACTTCTGGGAGAATCAGCATCACTGACCTCAAGCAGTACTACAGAGCAATTGTGTTTCAAAAAAAACCTGCATGGTACTGGTACAGTGACAGGCAGGTAGATCAATGGAATAGAACTGAAGACCCAGAAATAAACCCACACACCTATGGTCAATTGATCTTTGACAAAGGAGCTAAAACCATCTAGTGGAAGAAAGACATCATTTTCAACAAATGGTGCTGGTTCAACTGGAGGTCAGCATGTAGAAGAATGCAAATTGATCCATTCTTATCTCCTTGTACAAAGCTCAAGTCCAAGTGGATCAAGAACCTCCAGATAAAACCAGACACACTGAAACTGATAGAAAAGAAAGTGGGGAAGAGCCTTGAGCACATGGGAACGGAGGAAATTTTCCTGAATGGAACACCAATAGCTTATGCTCTAAGATCAAGAATAGACAAATAGGACATCATAAAATTGAAAAACTTCTGTAAGGCAAAGGAAATTGTCAATAGGACAAAACAGCAACCATCAGACTGGGAAAACATCTTTACCAACCTACATCTGATAGAGGGCTAATATTCAATCTATACAAAAAACTCAAGAAATTAGACTCCAGAGAACCAAATAACCCTAATAAAAATGGGGAATAGAGCTAAACAGAGAATTCTCAACTGAGTAAACTCAAATGGCTGAGAAGCACCTAAAGAAATGTTTAACATCCTTAGTCATTAGGGAAATGCAAATCAAAACAACCCTGAGATTCCACCTCACTCCAGTCAGAATGGCTAAGTTCAAAAACTCAGGGGACAGCAGATGCTGGAGAGGATATGGAGAAAAAGGAATACTCCTCCATTGTTGGTGGGATTTCAAGCTGGTACAACCACTCTGGAAATCAGTTCAACTGTTCCTCAGAAAATTGGACATATTACTACCTGAGGACCCAGCTATATCACTAGTGGGCATATACCCAGAATACTTTCCAACATGTAATAAGGACACATGCTCCACTATGTTCATAGCAGTCTTATTTATAATCGCCAGCAGCTGGAAAGAACCCAGATGTCTCTCAACAGAGGAATGGATACAGAAAATGTGTTATTTACACAATGGAATACTATTTAGCTATTAAAAACAATGGCTTCATGAAATTTTTCAGGCAAATGGATGGAACTTGAAAATATCATCTTGAGTTAGATAACATGATCACAAAATAATAAACATGGTTTGTCCTCACTGACAAGTGAATATTAGCCCAAAGTTTGGAATACCCAAGATTCAATTCACAGACCATATGAAACTTAAGAAGAAAAAAGACCGAAGTGTGGATGCTTCAGTGTTTCTTAGAAGGGTGAACAAAATACTCACAGGAGGAAATATGGAGACAAAGTGTGGAGCAGAGACTGAAGGAAAGGCCATCCAGAGACTCTCCCACCTGGGGATCTATCCCATATACAGTTACCAAACCTGGACGTTATTGTGGGTGCCGGGAAGTCCTTGCTGACAGAAGCCTGATATGGCTGTCTCCTGAGAGGCCCTGCCAGAGCCTGACAAATACAGCGGTAGATGCTTGCAGCCTAGCATTGGACTGATCTTGGGGTTCCCGATGGAGGAGTTGGAGAAGGGACTGAAGGAGCTGAGGGGGTTTGAAGCCCTTTGGAGGGAGCAACAGTATCAGACCCCCCTCAGAGGTCCCGGGGACTGGACCGCTAACCAAAGAATACACATGGAGGGACCCATGGTGCTGGCCACATATGTGGCAGAGGATGGCCTTGTTGGACATCAGTGGGAGGAGAGGCCCTTGGGCCCGAGGGTGTTCATTGCTCCAGTATAGGGGAATTGGCAGTGCAGGAGGACAGGAGTGGGCGGGTAAGTGGAGGAACACCCTCATAGAGGCAGGGGAGGAGGGATGGGATAGGGGTTTCCAAAGGGGAGACCTGGAAAGGGAAAAATATTTGAAATGTAAATAAAGAAAATATCCAACCCCCAAAAAATAAAATAAAATAAAATAAAATAAAATAAAATAAAATAAAATAAAAGTAAGCTGAGGCATGAGGCTGAGTGGGCCAGCAAGCAATCTCCTCCATGGCTTCTGCCTGAGGATCCTGCTTCCGTTCCTGCCCTGACTTCCCTCAGTGATGGGCTGTGATCTATGAGATGAAATAAGCCCTCCCTCCCCTAAGTTACTCTTGGTCAGTGTGCTTCCATCACGCTACAGGAAGAAAACTACAACAATGTGATTTAAAAGCTGTCAATACAACTTAGCTTTAAGGCACTTAAACACACAGACATAATCACTCAACATGATGACAATCATAATAACAATGATAACAGTGATAGTAACAATAGTAAAGTGATTGTCACTTCTGGGGTACTTGGGGAAGGGTCTATTCAATGTTCTTGATTCTGTCATAACCTAAGGGGACGCTTTCACACAATGTTTGCTAAGGAAAGATATCTTCAAATTCCTTGCATGCATCAACCCTAATTTCCACGTGGAGTGAATATTTCTACAATAGCAAATGGATAGAGCTCTACTGTAAATATGATTTATAGTGGTTACCTGAAAAGTTTCTATAGGCAACTTGTAATATCACTGCCATTGACAACTCTACTGGGGTCATTATCTTCTCTTCAAGAATACCAGCCAGTGGGTTATATTGAAATTTTCTGCTGCTATAGGAGCCACCCCAGGTACTGGCCACATTGCTCTGGGCACCTCCATAACCGGATCCTGGCATCCTCTAAATTACATCTTCTTCTGGAGGAGACTGACCCGGAGGAATAACCACCAGCCAATCCCAATACATCTCGCAAGCAAGCCTGGTACCACAACTCTAGGATTCTCCTAGATTCTCCTCTGTGCTCTCCCCCTTGCTGTCCCAGGGGGCACTCTGGGCACTCACGCCATGTTCTTCCTATGCTGCTTGCTAACCTCAGAAGCTCTATGTAGCCATGAAATCATTTCTAGTGAATATTGCAGGAGCACAAGTCTGCGCTCCAGGTCTGAAAGATCTCTAAGAGTCTGAAAAATGCAGAAGCAGGCTGCTCCTAATAAAACCATAAGGGAAGATAGTACCAGCTCCTGAGTTCTCAGTCTGTATGGGTGCCTCTGGTTCTCAGTTACTGTTTTGACAGTCCCCTACTTCCATGTGTTCCTTAGTTCCATATATAACACCGACAAAACCACACAACCACCTACATCTGCTATACATTCTCCTTTCTGACCCCATCAGATGCCAAGTATGGACTCTGCCTCTTTCTATCTTCCCCTCCAATCTAAAATGACTTGTTCCAGAATAGCAGCTTTCAAGGCAGACGTAGGAGTGCAGGTGCTGGTGTCCTGGCACAGAGTCCCACCATCACTGCCACAGCTGGTGCTTGGACCAGAGAGAAGGAGCTCTGTGCTGGGCTCAGCATGATGCAGAGAAGCTGGAAAGGCCTAAGTGAGGCCGAGAAGTGGCCAGGCCTGCAGCTGCCATGCAGGAGAGGCCAGGAAGACAGGAACTAAGCCGGCAAGCACCCAGAGTTATTGGTGAAGCAATAGACCCCAGGCCAGGGTCTAAGCCACTGCGGCCATCATGTGCCTGGACAGCTCTTCTCTGTCAAGCTCCCTGACATTCTTCCAAAGTCCCGAGGCCAAATGCTCATCCAGCAAGAGACAGTAAGCCTAAGCCTGTTGGTGTCAAGAACACATCTCCTGAATACATGAGAGGAAAAGAGCGAGGAATCCGTTTCCATGAAGACTTGAAAATACCTAGAATCTGATTTCAAATTACCATCAAGAAATTGACTGGTAACCAACTTGCAAAGAGACCATACAAACTCCAAAGGATTCTGAGTATAAAAATCTTTGAAAGTCTTAGATTCTCTTCACTAACAAACACAAAAAAAAGAACAACAACAACAACAACAAAAAAAAAACCACTGGACTGTACACTTGGAATATTATGGGTGCCATTTAAATGCAAATCCTATGATAAACTTCAAAGAGCTCAATGTAAGAAGAGGTTTTGAATCTCTGTGTAAAGAATGTGAGTTTTCTGTGTTCTTTTTAATTTCTTATTATTTCAATTTTTTAATTCAGGCAGGTGTCTTAGCTAGGGTTTTACTGCTGTGAACATACACCATGACCAAGGCAACTCTTAAAAGGACAATATTTCATTGGGGCTGGCTTACAGGTTCAGAGGTTTAGTCCAGTATCATCAAGGCGGGAGCATGGCAGCATCCAGGCAGGCATGGTGCGGGCAGAGCTGAGAGTTCTACATCTTCATCTGAAGGCTGCTAGCAGAATACTGACTTCCAGGCACCTAGAACAAAGGTCCATGTCCACAGTGACAACACCTATTCCAACAGGGCCATATCTCCTAAGAGTGCCACTCCCTGGGGCAAGCATATACAAACCACCGAGGCAAGCCTGGTGCTTAATGACCTCTGACCTCAGTTACTCAGGAGAAGGCGGCAGACATTCAAGGTTTGCTAACTACTCAAGGCTAGTTTGAGAAATTTAGTAAGACCCTGTCTCAAAACAAAACATCGGATTGGAGTGCTGTGGCTATAGCAAGTGTGAGGCCCCGGGTTTAGTTGGCAATACTAAAAGAAAGAAATTAGCTACAAAGAGACATGGGGCTATTACAAGAGTGATAGAGAAAGACCACAGGAAAACACATATATGGGGGCCAGAGGATGTGCCCATGCTACCAGAAATGAGGAAGGTAAGGCACGTTCACACAATACTAGACAAACCCAGAGATAACCGGGGCATTGTAGTTATTGGTCAATCTCATTTCTTCACTGGAATGCCTCAGAAAACTGGAGAAGTCTGTAGCCTATGCATGAAGAAATAATGGATTCTGCCTTTAGATAAGAGAATTTGGAAAGAGAAGGTCCACGAAGGCAGAGCCAAGCTGTGGGCACTTCCGTCCCCTGATACCAGTCTCAGAAGTTTCAGGATTCAGCAAACCTATGGTGCAGGACTCAAGCTGTTTAAGAACTCCAGGTAACCCTAAGATTGGGCTATTGAATTCAGAATCAGAGCTCAGTTGGTGCCAGGTAGACAGGCGCTTGATAGCATTCTGTAGCTGCCCAGCCCCAGGCAACTCACACCACGCAGGGCAGGTTTTTAGCGTATGGACAATCTGTGGCCAGTGTAATCATCATCCCTGAAGACGTTTCTGTGTGAAATCCATGTCTGCAAACAAAACCTCTCCTCGACCTCATGCAGACACAGCTAAGGGCACTGCAGGGCCTTTAAGTCATGTGGAGGACTCTGTGCTTTGTTACCTCAGGTATGGTGTCATTTCACACCGAATAATCCACATCTGGGGGAACTGATGTCAGATTGCTAAGTAGCAGGCTTCGTCACATTGTAGTCATCTCCCTGTAGCTGGGCATGTGACATTCTGAGTGGAATCAACAGTCACAAGTGTGGAGTACTATTCAGCCATTAGAAACAATGAATTCATGAAATTCTTAGACAAATGGATGGAGCTGGAGAACATCATACTAAGTGAGGTAACCCAGTCTCAAAAGATTAATCATGGTATGCACTCACTAATAAGTGAATATTAACCTAGAAAACTGGAATACCCAAAACATAATCCACACATCAAATGAGGTACAAGAAGAAAGGAGGAGTGGCCCCTTGTTCTGGAAAGACTCAGTGAAGCAGTATTTGGAAAAACCAGAACAGGGAAGTGGGAAGGGGTGGAGGGGAGAACAGGGGGAGGGAAGAGAGCTTATGGGACTTTGGGGGAGTGGAGGGAGGGCCAGAAAAGGGGAAATCATTTGTAATGTAAATAAAAAAATATATTGAATTTAAAAAAACACGATAATAATAAAAAAAAAAAAAACCAAGGGTGATCACTTGAGGAGGCAGCCAATATGGGGTCAAATGATTCAGAAAAAAGAGAGAGCGATAACCCTATTTTTTTCTCCACTTGAATTAACAATGTGTGTAGACTTTGAAACTGATACCAGTCATGCGCAAGGCAGACTCAGAGCTAACCTAGGACGAGAGCCTGGCCGTGACGGGACCATGTGTGAACACCGGCCCTGCTCTGCCTCCTTTTAGTAATCGTAAGGACTCTCGGTTACTGACTGTAACAGTTCAAATACAGTTACAACTCATTGGGTCATAGGATTCCAGGAAGGTTTCAGCAATAAAACTAGAAAGTGAGCCGGTGCCAGTGGGAGGCTTCACTGGATGCAGGCACTTGCTGCAAAATTAACGACATGAGTTTGATAGCAATGACCACGTGATGGAACGAGAGAGAGACTCCTGCAAGCTGTCCTCTGACCTCTGCGCATGCGCCTTGGCACTCACATGCCCATATCCCACACATGCACCTATAACTCGAAAGGGAGGATGCGGCGGAGACCAGTAACCTCTAAACCTCAGAGTCCAAACATCTCTAGACTCCATCTCTCACCCTGATGTCAGCTGCATGCCTGTGTCTCCCTGCTTCTGTCTTCACGCTGGAATGGTATCACCACAGGCCAGATTTACATTTTAGAGCCAGTGCTCTCAAAAGTCCAAGTAACCTGTGGAAGGATTATTCATGGCCCAGTTTGTGTCACATGCCTTTTCCTGAACCAGTAAAAGCATGGTGTTGACATTTAGTGAAACTCTCCCATGACCTCTCATCAGACTTTCTACATGTGATCTTCACATACCCAATAAGATCCAAGTTTATTTATTTTGTGTTTCTTTTATCTTCTTGATTACAAGCAAACACACACGTGCTGGGAAGATGTCCCAGTGAGCAAAGTGTTTTCCACACAGACATGAGGACCTGAGTTCAGGCATCCCTGAAAGAAGCCAGATACGGCAAGAGAGACACAGAGAGACAGGCAGATCCTGGGCCTCACTGGACAGTGAGTCTGGCTTCAGGCTCAGTGACAAATCCTCCCTTAAAACCTAAGGCGAGGAGCTGGACAGGACATTCCAGGGTCAGTCTTTCACGTGTGCTCAAGTATGAACATATCCACGCACGCCCAATTTATACATGTTCACGGTGTATGGCATGATACCTTCATTTACTCATAGACTAAGGGTACTTATCCCATCACCTCACACACTCCACTTTTGTGATGAGAACACATTAACTCAGCAGGTTGGTTAGCTGTTTCTCTGATTGGTATGTGAGTCTGTGTATATGGATAAATTGCAGGCTATGTTACTACTTCCTTCCTAGGACCTAAACAGAATTTTGAGCTGTTTAATAAATAATTATTAATTATTGTTATTCTAGCTTATTGTACCTAATTAATAAAGATGTATAGATACTCAAGTATAGGAAAAGGTATATAAAGAGCTCAGTGCCATTAATTGTTTCAACATGTGTGGACCATCTTGAAATCCATACTGTGTGGGTAAGAGGAGTCTACTGTAGTTTTAGTTCCTGAATCTAAGACACTAGTCCCTGAATATCCCAGTTCCCTTGGGGACACTCTGTGCTGTCTCTTGCTGTCACTCTGTGATCCAATGTACAATGAGAGTAGGCTGTGGGTCTTTATGCTGGTGACAGCTAACTAACCTGTCATGAGGTGTCACATTGTGACCCCACGCCGAAGGCTGAGGAGTGGCAAGCCACCCAGAGGGTATGTAGTCGGCAAAGTTAGGGTTGGATAGTGCCACCAGGAGACAGGTCAACTGACCATGACTAAACCCCAAAAGCACCCACAAGGTACAAAAACTTGTAACCCACAGCTGATGGCAACAGATGATCCAGACAGACAGTGGACATCTTTGGAAAAAAAAAAGCATCTCCAGGAGAGTTCAAGGATCAGCCCAGGGTTCTTCCCAACCACCATGAAGACATGGATGTCATGTTGTGAATAGACAGGGAGAAGGCAGCTTTCAAAGAAGAGAAAAAACACTGGGGAGAAATATAAAGCCCCAAGTTCATCTCCCCCCCCCCCCCGTGTTGCGACCAAGTTCCTCATCAACACAAACACTAGAGAACAAAGAAAGTGAAGACCGTCAGCCATTTTTATTCTTTTCTCTTGTATCCCAACCATAGTTTACCCTCCCCCTCCCCTTTGCCCTCCCAGTCCCTCATCCCCAGATTCATTCCTCCTCCATTTCCTTTCAGAAAAGGGCAGGCTTCCCAGGGATGCCAGCCAAACATGGTGTCAAGTTGCAGTTAATCAAACACATCCCCTCATACTAAGGCTGAACAAGGCAACCTAGTAGGCAGGAAAGGATCCCAAGATCAGGTCAGAGATGGCCATCTTACTGTTAGGAGTCCAAGAACAACACCACGCTACACAACCACAGTGTATGTGTAAAGGACCCAGCTCAGACCCACACTGATTACCAGTTGGGTTTCTGTGACCCCTATGAGCCCTGGTTAGTTGATTCTGTGGGTCATTTTCTTGGACCACCAGACATTTCTTCAGTCAACATGCTTATCCATATTTAAAGTCTCCTAAGAGAGGATACAGTCATTGAAAATAGTACTTTCCTGTCCTTTCTTTCAATGTGAAAAATAAAGGACCAGGGTGATGGTGTAGAACAGGATAATTCAGAGAAAAGTGAAGATATTGCCATGCTCCCCTGAGGAGCTAGAGTTTGATGTTCTGGCTGATGAGAACTGGCCTCTGGGCTGGAACAGCCTGAGGAATACAAAACATTAAAGTTGAAAAGCACAATGGGAAGTAGTTCCATGAAAATATGTGAGCACAGGGTGTATAATCCTCCAGTGTAAGGCACCTCAGTGCAGGGTGTATAATCCTCTAGGGTCATGCATTCCTTTCTCTGCCTAGGTCTATAATCTCTCTCCCTTCCCATCACCTGGCTGCAAGAATTCAGAAAAATCCATTCAAAACCAAAACCTACAGGATATGATCACTAGAAACCTGAAAGCTGGCTAGTAAAAGGATGAATGTCTCCGGAGTCTGCAACCTACAGGGTCATGCCTCAGGACCCTGATCAGCCCAAGAATAGAAAGGAGGAAATCTTCCTCTCTCAAACTGTTAGAGCTAGGTAGCTCTCAGGAAAGAAGGGAAAGAATGAAAAATCATGTGACTACCTAAATAGAAGAGGAATAATATTTCATCAAAATGTAAATATTTGGGGCTAGGGACACAGCTCAGTTGGCAGATAGCTTGATTGGAATGTACAAAGCCTTGGGCTCAATTCTCAGCACTGCATAAACCAGGCATGGCTACACAGTGTTGTAATCAAGAGATGGAGGTACAAGGATCAAAAGAGCAAAAACAACAAAAATGAGCAGTAATTTTCTTTAAGCACCACCATGTGTGGCCTATGCCTTTCTAGCACTACTGGACAATGGGCCCATAATCATTTTGTTCACAAGAAAAACGTTTAGGAATCAAATAATGATAACAGCACCAACATGAAGTCAAACAGCAGTGACTATTTAAAGGCTAAGGGAAGGGTGTCTTCTTCCACCTGGGCACCAGCTAGGTCCTAGGTGACACGCTCTACCTGCAGGGCAACTGACTCAGGAAGTGAGTGCCCACACACATACCTGAAGGAGACCAAGGCGGGGATGGCATGCCAGCAGAGCAGTCCAGGAATCAAGGATGGCGGGCGGTGACCTAGCAGGACAGTCATGGCGGCAGCACCCAACCACAAATCCTGAGGCACATGTGCAGCAGCAGCTCAGACTGACCGAGTCAAGAAATGGGGAGAAATTGATAGTCAGAGCCACACTCCTTGGAGTGTGATAAGTTTGTGCATTTCCACTTTGGTGGCTTCTCACTCATTCTGTTGTTCATCTCTAAGAGACCTCAAAGTTATGCATCTGTACTTCCACTTACTACAGATGGTAGAACAGTCAAATTTCAGTGCAGGGAAGGGATAGAAATGGACACTCCACAGTGGAAGCGCCAGGACTCTGCAGAGAAACAGCACCAGCCAGTGCAATGAGGAGTGGAGAGAGACGGATGTTTCTTAAGGAACTGGCTCACTGTGGACGCTGGCCAAACCAAAGCCAGCGTGGGAAAGTGGGAGGGGGCAGAAGCTACAGTTGAAGTTCAAAGAATGTCAGCTCAGAGATTTCTCTCTGGCTCGCAAAGGACAGTCCTCTCTGGTGAGGCTTCCAATTGGTTACCTGAGCAAACCCTCACCAGGGAACTCTACTCAAACCTCCCCTGATTTAAATGTTCATCCCCAAACAAGCACTCCTTGATGAACAGAGAAACGCATGACCAGTTATCTGGGTATGTGGTTCAGTCAGGTTGGCACGTGAATCAAAAACAGAATTAACCCCTAAATCCTCCGGTTCTCACCAACCTCACTCTACTTGATCATGCAGTCCCAGGAACTCTCACGCTTTTGAAATAACAAAATTCCAGAATCATACATTTTTCAAGGGAAGAAGCTAGGCAGGGAAGCATGATACTCAACAAATGTGTTCACTTTTATTTGAATTTCCCAGCCATCACCTTGCTGGAAAAACATTTCAAAACCAAGAAAGAAACAAAGTAAAATTTAAGGCAACCAAACCCAAGATCCTCAAGTCTTCGAAAGCCCAACAGCAAATCAAAGTTACCATAAAATAACAATGACATTATTGGTAATGCCTTGGTGAGCCCCAGGTGATGGAAGCAGAATGTCGGAAATCTAAATCACTGAGAGGTAAACACAAGCTGCCTGGAACTCTCAGACAGACAGTTCTCCTCCTCAGCCCTAGCATTGGGTGGTCTTAAAGTTTCTATTTCAACACTTCCAGTTTTACCCCCTAAAAGAAGTGGGGGTTGGGAGAACAATTGAACTTCACCCCTCATTGAGAAGACTGTTAGATGAAGGGACATTTCTCCACAGTCAATGAGATATTGTTCACACGGGGAGATGGGTTATGGCCGATTGAGGATGCCACCAACATCTCGTCACCATAGTGACACCTGTCTCACCAGCCCTAACTCCACTTGGGAATGCTCACACCATTTGTGAGGGCTTAGCACTTAAATCTCTCTGAGAATCCTACGTGTCAGGGAGTTTCCTGGAGGCTACAGCTGCTAGTTGGGACCTGAATGGTTTTGGCAACTAAGAAATTCAACTCCTGTCTCACACATCATCGACGCAGAAGCACGTGTAAGGACAGAGCCCCAAGAGTTGCACAGTGGATTCTGCTGCTGTAGACCCAGTTCTTGTAACAACCAAAACAATGACCAATGCATCTTTTCCTCAGGACACTGATCAACTGAGGGATGTATCAGTCAATGCAAGCTGCTGTAACAAAGTACTGTGGATGGAGGCTGCACTGGAGCAGCAGGCACTGATTTTTTTTTGTCCTGGTTCCACTGTCAAGATCCCAGCAAAATGGTGCCCTAATAAGGCCTCTTCCTTACAGAAACCCAGGGCCCTTCAAGTCTTCAAGAGGCCGTTGTGTCTGTGCATCTGTGGAAACATCTCACTGTCTCTTTCTAGAACATTAACAAACACTAACCAGCAGAGCACCAAAGCTGAAGAAGAAAGGAGAGGCCTTCCAACAAGGGAATAGCATGAATGGAGACAGAAAGGCAAAACCACAGCCAGAATATTCTGGGCAGTACTTGTCAGAGGAATGTGTCCTCAGACAAACATGTAGGCAGGAACCAGTGAGAAACCGTGAAAGGCAGCTTCCCTTCTCACCCAGCCTGAGTGACTCCCTAGAATCTAGCACCTGAAGTGTTCATGTTAGCAAGTTCCCAGGGCAGGGGAAGGGAGTGATGGTATAGCCTGGAAGTCTTTGTAAAGTTTTAACTTTGGTTACAAAGCTCCTAGAAGGATATAAAGGATATCAGAAGATACTTTGTACTGTGCAGAAGAAGCAGTCAACACACTGCGCAGACACTGCATATCCCAGGAGACAGCTGCACTTTTATGAGCCCGCCCAGATGCTCATCAACACATGGGTGGACAAAGTGTGGCATGTGCACACATTGGCATTGTATTCAGCCATGAAGAAGAATGAAATCATGACATCCACAAGAAAACGGATAGAGCTGGAAATCATTATATTAAGCAAACCATGCTACACAAAGACAAACACACACACACACACACATATTCTCTCCCATATGTGGGATCGAGACTAGAATGTGTGTGTGTGTGTGTGTGTGTGTGTGTGTGTGTGTGTAAAGGGAGCTACAGAAGAGTGGAAGAGCTGTAAAAAGGGAGGAAAGAGAGACAGTGGAACGCATGTGACATGGAAAAAAGACAGAATGCATGTGACATGGATGCAGAAGAGGGAGCTCAGTGGAGAGAGAGGAGGTGAGGGGGCAGAGGGGGTGTGGGAAAGAACAAGAACGTGCCATGGCATGTGTGTATGCAGTCCCACAGAGGGGGCTGGAGAGGCTAACTGCTCAGGGGTTACGAGCATTCTCTGTTCTTCTAGACTTTAGATTCTAGAGGATAAGAGTCCATTCCTGGTATCTGTTTTGGTCAGTTTGCAATTGCCTGTATCTCCAACTCTAAGAGAGTTGATGCCCTCTGTTGGACATAACTCTGTGGCCATCAGTCAGGTAGGGCCAGGCCCCTAGTGTTCTGACTGGACTCCACCCCACAGGCACCTGGCTGCAGCCAGGTTTTCTGTGCCCCACAGTTACCTGGCAACAGCCAGGTGGCCTGGCCCACTATAAAAGGGGGCTGTTTGCCCCCCTCCAGCTCTTATCCTTTTCCCCCTTCTCTCCCCATTCTCCACCTCTTTCCACATGGTCATGGCCAGCTCTCACCCCTCTATCTTTTCTTTCTCTCTTTAGTTCCCTATCTCGTTTCCTTTTCCTACTTTTCTATAATAAAGCTTTAAAGTCATGGGCTGTCTCCTCTTATCTAAACCCTCTGTGATGGAGAAATAGAGTAGGCCTCAGTGTCTCCAGCCGCCAGAAAGGACCCAGGACTTCCCCGTCTGGCCGGGCTCCCTCCACAGGTACACAGATGACCACTGATCACTGGGCCCCGCTCACTTTTCCCTCCAGCCCTCCCCTGGCTTCTGCAGGTACCTGCATACAGATGGTGCAGACACAAGTAACACATAGCCATAAAATAATCACAATCAAAACAATGACTCAGTGGTTAAGAGCATTGTCTGCTCTTCCAAAGGTCCTGAGTTCAAATCCCAGCAACCACATGGTGGCTCACAAACATCCGTAATGAGATTTGACACCCTCTTCTGATGTGTCTGAAGATAGCTACAGTGTACTTACATATAATAATAAATAAATCTTTTTTAAAAACAAAACAAATCCTTCTAAAAAGAAATTGCCATTGCAGAACCCCTTCCTTGATATGTTAACTTCAAAGCAATGTTTAATCCCTTACATTGCATACTAACTTTAAAAATTAACTTTTAAGAGGGCAGAGTCTTTTGTTGGAATCAGATGGATGGAATGGAGTCTTGGGAACCAGGTTGAGGAGCTGGATTGGGAGAAGGGCGTGCTTGGGGGCTGCCTGGCGGCAGACCCGCAGTGGGCATTCCAGCAACACTCTGAGGTTGTCTGGCAGAGCCACGAGGGACCCAAGCTGCAGAAGAGCATTCGGAGTGAGTAACACAGGAGGCTGGAAGAATTTGAGTTTCAGGGAGAAAAAGCCCTCAGTACAGAGGGCAAATGTTTAGGTAGGAGGAAACGATCAGAGCCTCCCGCTTAATGAGAGTTCACTGTGACTCTGTCCACAGGCCCTGAAGGAGGTGGCAATCCATGACTTAATAAAGGCTCTGATGAACAACTGCAATTGTTAGTCTAAGTATGAAAAACTATGCCTTTATGTGTTAGAAATATTAAAATGCTATTCCAGTAAACCCATCAAAGAAACTCCACTCTGGGCAAATATTTATACACTGTTATAGTAATAATATTCAAAATCTCTCCTAAAGAAAAGACAATATTTACAAATTTACAACATGAACAACCATGACAACAGAGAAAAACTCATGCCCAAGATACTTTTAAAAAAAAATCTTATTATTCTACAGCAAAAAACAACATGTTAGGAGACAAAATGCAAGAACGGAAGGCAGACCTTTTTGTCAAGATTGCTACCAGATGTGTGGTGGATCTGTTTTTGCAAAAGCTGATGGCTGCTTCAAGGTGCATTGTTTGGGCCGAGCTCTGGAGAAAGATAAACATTCAGGCTTCTGGGGGACTAGAATCACAAGAGTGACTAGCAAAGTTCATAGGAGCTGAAAGACCCTGGTGCCAATTAAAAACCATACAACCCCATCCCAGTGAGGAGGGAAGCTGTTGAATAATTGAATAATCTCAAGCCATCCCAGAGAAGAATAAACAGATGATGGCCTCATCCCGCCGAGACTGGATGGAGCTGTGTGCATTAGAGTGCTCCATATTCTCTTCATACTTTGATTAATTATCCAGCTGTGCGGCTGTCATTAACAAGGATGTCTTTGAATCGTGTGGCTCCGACAGTAACCAAATCTGGCTGTTCCTTTCATTTCCTTCCCTCACATGGGGAAGCACCTTGCTGTTTGGCAGAGAGTGGCCTGGCGTGTCATTTGAAACAAGCCAATGCTCCATTCTCCGCGGATGACAATGGGTCAGTCTTTAGATGGCTTTCCTCAGTCCTGCCCATGGGCTTGTCACCAGGGTGCTCCTGGTAGATGACAGAGTTGTGCCTGCTTGGAATTTGACCTTCTACTGGAAAAGGGTGGGAGATGCCAGGCCTGGAATGAGAGCGACTGTCCTTTAAAAGTGTATTTGCCTGATAATTTGTTTGTTTCTTTGTGTTGTAATACAAATCCCCACCTCTATCCTATCATCCCTATGGGGCTCAATGTGCTATTTCTCTAAGAATTATTTTCATTTTAAAGCACCCAGCATTTCAATTACACAAAAAATTAGTTTGGAGTTGGAGAATTCCATCTTTCAACCAAGTATTAGAGGGAGTAAAGACAGCTGGGCAAGAGACTCCTGCAATGATTTCACATTATTGTTGCCCGTGTTCTACCTGGATCAGGAACCCTAATTGCTACACCGAAGGTGCAGTGTTGGGTGGGGTACTTTCTCTTTCTGTAACAAAGCTATCAATTCGCTGAGTCAATTCAGATGATGAAGTTTTCCTTATTTCTGGGGAGGTGTCAAATCTTTGAAAAGGGAAACCATTTTCCAATATTCTCCCTCTTCCTGACATCTCCCAGCACAACTCCATCAACCAAGGCCTGAGATCTGTCTGGCCAGTGAAGTCAGAGTGACTCAGCCACTTCTGAGGGATCACTGTGTCTCAGCTAAGGTCACTAAGTCCATGAGGCTCAGTGTGGAACAAAGGGCCTTTGCCAGTGAACTTGTAAATGTGTCACAGGTAAAAACCCTTTGTTGGTTGTGTCCCCTTTCTCATCCCTACCAGGGAAAATATTACACACCCCCGAAAGACAGTCTTAAGTGTCACTTCCCCCATGGAGCCTTCTGAGATATGAACTCACCCAATACCTCAGCGTGCCTAATGTTCGCCTAAGTCTGTCAATCCTAGGCTCTGTGGCCGTCGCAATCATAACCCTTTGTTCAGGACACATGTTGTCTTTATTCACTGGGACCCTATGCTCTTCCAATGAAATACTTGCATTTTAAACTTTCAAGGAAATACAACGGTTCCAGACTCCTCAGAAGAAAACACAAGGTAAACACAAGACAGACACAAATGAAGTAAAAACACTAAGTACGGAGTGTCCCGGGGTTACAGACAAGCTGCTGTTGTATTTAAGAATAGCTGTTGAACATACTAAAAATGGTCCCCTTGTTGACGGAGCATCTCAACCTTCCTGGAACCCTCCAAAACTGGGCCTGGCAACCGCCTTCTTTTGTTCCTAAATATCTTTAAGCAACAGTGACATCATGTGGCCACAGAGGAAGCTGACTGTTCCCTCCCTCCCAACTGAATTTTCAGAGAGGTGGGATGTGTTGGGTGGAGATTTCCCTTCCAAGTAAATTCATTCAAAAAGCAGTGAAGGAACCAAATATGGATTCCCAGCATCTTTATTCCCTCCCACGCTTGGTTGAAAGACTGGAACTCTCCAATTCCAAATGATATTTGTGTGTGTGTGACGCTTTAAAAATGCAAATAATTCTTAGATAGGTCCCATGACATGTCTTTATTCACAACCGTACCAAAAAGATTCCATCCCAGTAAATGTTGAGCAAGCAAGGGCCAGCTTATTCACAGACAGAACTGATCACCAGAAACCAGATCAACTCTGGGTCTGACCACATGTCTGCAGACATCACTGGGATGAAGTCTTCCTAGATGCCTGATTCAGAAACAATGGCCACGTGTGTGCATGATGTGTATGGTTTCCCTTTCCTGGCTACAGGAAGCCTCCTGAGCCTAGTCCCGATGCCCTGCCTGCACTCTCAGTTGGCCTTCAGTAATGCCACTGTCACTTGTTTGTGGTGTGTACAAGTGTGTGTGTTGTGTGTGTGATATATACAAGTGTGTGTGTTATGTGTGTGATGTGTATAAGAATGCAGTGTAGTGTGTGTGTGCGTGTGTGTGTGTGTGTGTGTGTGTGTGTGTGTGCATGTGTAAGCCAAAAGTCAACCTCAGCAATCATCACTCATGACAATCCTCCAAGCTGTTTCCTGTGACAAGATCTGTCTAGTGATGGGAGCCAAGTATAAAACAACCTGGGTTTTTAACATAAATGCTGTAGATCAAAGTTGGGTCCCCATCCTCACCACTCCAAGCACTTTATCTATTGAGCTCTCTCCTCAGCCCCATTGTTGTTGTTGTTGTTGTTGTTGTAGTATTTGTTGTTAGCTTTATTCGTTGATTCATAGGCATGGTTTGGTTTGGTTTGGTTTGGTTTGGTGTGGTTTAGTTTGGTTTGGCTTGGCTTGGCATGGCTTGGCTTGGCTTGGCTTGGTTTGGTTTGGTTTGGTTTCACAGATAAAGATAGAAACCCAACCGAAGTCCTTCAGTCTGAAGAAATCCAGCTCACAAATCCATAAACACCCCATTTGCCCAGCTGTTTCTCCATGAAAAGGAAAAGGGAGAACAAAAGAACAGTAAGAAAATAAAAATCTGATGCTTGCCCTTCTGTTCTGAATTAGACCTGAACAGTGGAAAGCTTTGGGGTGCACTGAACAGGTGGCTTATGTGACAGGAACATCCTAGTTCTGCCCACAGCATCTGCCCTGAGCTGTAAACAAAGGACTGAGTGCAGAGGCAGCCCCAAAATTTCTGAATAGCACAACCTTGGGCAAGTGAGTATTCTCCCAAAACATCATATTCCTCCTCTGTAATAAGGGGATGCAAATACCTACCTTGAAAGGTTTAGAAATATCTTCCTCAATGTAAATAAAAAATATATCAATAAATAAAAAAAAATATCTTCCTCAAAGAGTTTTATTTTTTCTTGTAGATATTTTACTTTCAAACAGATTTTTTCAAGATACAATCAATTCTTCACCATCCAAACTAAACACTAATGACTAGTAAATGTTCTAACAATCTATGTGATTATATCCTTCAAAACCCACTTACACTGGGCTTAGAGTTTTTGTAACTGTATAATGGGGATATTTTCACATTTCACATAGCTGAAATTAAGATAAGGACACTGCTCAAATGGCATTTTCTTAAGGATTTGTATTTTATATATCATGAAGTATGGCTATATTTAAATAGAAAGAGCTAGGTATGAGGTTTAAAATTCATTTCCTACAGTGAGGCTTAGTTCTGAAGACCTTACTGGTGAAAAACTAGTGATAGCTTACCTAGAGTGTTCAATCCCATCGCCTCTTCACTGTTGTACACAGTACAGGCTATCCTTGAACATCTAGAGATCGTTGGTTGAAATTATACATTCAAAACTACTACTTGTATTTACATCCATCCTTTCTGGTATGGTCAGTTTATAGAAGTACAATTATTTTGGAAATATAGAACCTCAAAGGGTTTATGACAATGAAATTATATCTAACCTTACCTAATATGTGGTTCACAGCAAATATGTGGATATCTGTGCTCCCATGATTATTCCCAAGCCTCTTCCACCCTACTTGCCCATGAGCTAAGTCTGCTCCAGTGCCCATGGTCCATGCTGGCAGAAGAGCTAATGGTCATCTCAATTCCAAGAACTGCCACTATATAGACGAACACTTGTTCATACCTAACAAGGCCCAGCAAAAGAGAGGGGTCCCTCCTCAGCTATGATACTTGTGTCACACCAAAGGATGTCAGGAATCCATCTTTGAATGATATACGTTAAGGAGTGTGACCTATAAGATATGTTTGTTTGTTTGCTTGCTTGTTTATTTGTTTGTTTGTTGTATGTTGTGTTGATTTACCCTAGAGTCAAAGTGGATTGTGAAGGGAAATTTGATGATTGAAGAATCTAGAATGAAAAAATACCCCTAAATGGATAAGGGCAGGGAGTGATAGGGTTGACTTGGTAGCAGGACATTTTGGAGAAGATCATCATTTCTCAAGTCAAAGATGCTTAATACGGGAAAGGAAACAGGCTAGAAGACAGCTCTGCCCTTCATCCTCTTCACGTCTTCATCCTGTAAATCGCTTTCAGTGGGTGGATGGGTTAATAATCTTCATATGGCTGTGCTCTTACCAACTTTAAAATATAACGAATTGAGTTGCCTGTACAAACCGTGATCTGCACCAATGCTGACTTTGATAATAGTTGGTCCAACACCTATTCTCATAGGTGTTCTCATAGGATTAATCTCATAACTGAATATTCCAACCCCGGTAGCTAAACCACAGGACATAGTTATGTCAAAATACAATGTTCAGACAAGAAATAAAGCCCCCTCATATGAAAGCAAGGTCCCTAAAAGAGCGCACTGTCTAATGATCTTGGAGATGATGTCTGGGTGTGTGCTATTGCGCTGCCCTTTATACTGATGCACAGTGATGATCTGCATGTTCTCATATCATGTAAATATCTATTTCAAAAACTGCTTTAAATTTTTATTCATTCTTTGACCAATTTCACACATGATAAAAAAATTAAATTCAAGGAAGGTAAAGGAAGGGTTAACAGCTGCTTGTAGGGCTCTGCAGAAAGAAAGGACTCTTTGAGCTAAGGCCTCATGCCTTCACTGTGGTGGGCAGCTCCTCGGATGGCGGAAGCACAGTGTGGTGCCCAGACGAACAAGTAGACAATGAAAGAAAGAGATTCTGTGATCTTTACATCCTTGGCTAGTCTTGAATTCCCCACAGCTGCTCCTGGACAAAGGAACATTCTGGAACTGGACTTGTCTCCCTTGGGATGGATCATCCTGTCCTTTCTTCTTCGAGCGTGGCTGGTCTGTGCTGCCAATGATGAAAGGCAGTTCACGGGCCACAGTGGACATAAAGGCTCTTATGTTATCCGAGTGTGCGAGGAGGCTGGCGGGAGGCACAACTGGGCACTCCAGCGGCCCCACTCAGATCTCGGGTACGCCTTGGAGCTAGCTCCTCCCCACTGACCTGAGAAAGCCCTCACATCCCACTTCAAGGAGATCACCTAGTTTCTATTTTGCAGGTTGTTCTGGGCTTCCACAGGGTGGTTGTCTGGACGTAATAAATAATGGCAGTTGATCTTAACAAAAAATGAATGGGAAGAGGCAGGGCAAAAGCCCACCTGAAGGAATTCACAGTGGTTGCTTGCAGAGGGCCCAGGCTTCCTTCAGCCAGAGGTCCTATCAGAAAATGCAGGGCAAGAAATATCCTGCGGTGGAGAGCTAAGTTAATGCAAATTTCCACCACCACATAAGACCTTTTTCCCTTTTGACATCTCCACTCATACTATATAGACTGTAATATTCTAACGAAAATTGCTCATTAAAGAATGAAACTGATCTCACTTTTAGAATCAAGTTTGAGCCAATGGTGTTGTTATTTTATCTGAAATAAATTGACCTCAGGCAGGATATGTCATCAGTTATTCTGATATCAGTCCCAAGAGAGCAACCTTCAAAAGTTCAATGGGAGTTTAAACTCCAACCAGATTTCTTTCTCTCTGTTCCATCCATATATACCCTTGTCTGATACATGAGGTATTGGCCTTCTACATGGGGTATGCAATGACTGCCACAATAAGGAACCAGACTGCATGGCTTAAACAATGGAAATGTGTATCTTCTGGCTTCAGACACTCTAAGTTCCACTTCAAGGTATCAGCAAGTTTGACTCCTCTGTGGGTTCAAGGCACAGGATCTTTTGCAGGTCCCTGTCTGGGGTTTGCATGTGGCTGTCTCCTCCTTTTGTTCCTATATATGTCTACATTTTCTCTTCTTTTAAGAACATCAGTGATGCTGGATTAAGGCCAGCTAAGAACTCTCATTTTTCACTCCATACCTCACAAGGCTTTGCCAAAATCCCCTTTCCAAGTGGCAACTGGCATGTCTAAGACACAGTTTTATCAAGCTGGAGCAATACTTCAAATAGGAGTGGAGTCAGCCTTCTGAGCATCCTTGTTTTCAAGCATACATGACAAATAGACTATCCATGAAAGCTGAATCAGATAGAAATATGCAGAGAAATCAGGAGAATTCTTCCCCAAACAAGATGAGAATTTAATTTGCATTTCTTACCTGTCACAGGGATAACCAGTGTCACTTGCAAAGATCATTTCCCTGATGCCTTCCATGAGGCTAACTCCTGATTTTCTTTTCAGTTATCTTTGTGTTTTTCTACTTTCATACTTAGTACAACTTCTATTTAAACCAGACCATGATCATTTAGCAAACTGAATATTCAAAATGCTTGACATACTCATTGACCAGTTGAGCACAACCTTCCGTGATATGGGAATACCATCACGGAGGAAAAGACATACAGAGCGGCCGGTCACCACAGGCTCCTGCCTTCCTGTGTCCTCACTGACTGATGTAATAAAGCCTGGGTAATAAACAGTCAGAGAGAACTGTGTGTCAGCTAAGGCTGTGGTTTCTACTGTCTCCTACAATGTGTGAGAGCCCAAGTCCAGAGATCCCGGGCACGGCACAGCCCCATCCACAGGAGGATTCCTCCGATTTTTTGTACTTTGTCACCTAAGAAAATTGAGGGTTTGTCTGAACAAGATAATGAAGGTGCTTGAACTTAGTACTCTACTGTTGTAAAACCATGCTGACAGAACTTGCCCAGAGAAGAATAAAGAAGAAAAAATTGAACTGTCAGATACAAATGATGGCTCAGCTGTACTGGTAACTTGAAACTCTAAAGAGCTCCAAAGTCAGTTTAAGGTGATTGCTATAATAGCCTGATTTTTAGAAAACCAGTTCTATTAACAATGACATCCCAGTCACTGGAGTATGAGAAGAAACTGTCACACCCACATACAGTACTTACACCTGGGCACAGGCCTCTGGAGATAGTGGGAAACTGAGTCCTAGCTTTCCTTCTTCTGACTACAAGACCTTCACTATTGCTGTCTTCATCTTTGACCCACAGTTTCCTCACTCCAGAATGGCAGCAGTCTCTAGCACATAGTAGGTCCTCAGTAAATATATACATGCTCACCAATGCTCTTTCTTCCCCCAGATCCTTAAAGCAATGAGTGTTGCTATTCATCACAGTAAACAATTGAAGGAACCCAGCCCCACCTCACTGGCCTAGTTTTGGGCGTGGCCACCTGGGTAACCCTCGCAGGAGCTGGCCACGGTGGAGCTTTGCTTACCACCTTCAGGGAACTAAGATTTGAGGGACCATTATCACATAAAACATTCAACTCCTCTTGCTGGTAGTTTTAACCATGTTTAAATATTTCATAGAGAACATTTTCCTTTGAAACACTCTCGTCTCCTTTCTTAAAGGAGTGACCTGAATTAATGTGGAGCGGCCAGAACAGCAAGAAGAAATGGATGCAGAGAAAGCTCCCATGCTCAAAAAGCTGAGTTCTATTCAAGATCATGCCTGTCTGCCTGTCCACATGGGTCGAGTGCCCAAGCCTAGAGCTGTTCTGGGCTCAGAGCTCTCACTCTAATGGGTGCCTACAACATTGTGTCTGAGGCAGAGCTGATGTATTAGGACCTTCTGTGGAAGATAATGAGGTCATAGGGTACCACCCCTGTGAGAGGGCTCATGCTGCCTTGCATGGGTAAGTCGAGGCCAAGAGGAGTGCATTAGTTTCCAAGCGAATAGGTTCTTATAACAGGACACGCTTAGCACTGCCACCTGCCTTTCCTTCCTGCCAGAACCATATGCTGGAACCTTCAGACTGCCAGCCAGGTCAATCTCTTGTCTTTGCAATGCACTTGGCTTCAGATAGTTTGTTTTAGCACTGAAAAATGAACTAAAGCACACACACATACTCTTCTTACTTCTTGAAGTAAATTAGATCAATATTTAAAAATATTTACTTAGTGCTCAGCTTGGAAGGTAAGCTCTAGAGATAGATAGAAAGAAAGAAAGAAAGAAAGAAAGAAAGAAAGAAAGAAAGAAAGAAAGAAAGAAAGAAAGAAAGAAAGAAAGAGAAAGAAAAGAAAAGAAAGATCATACACACACACACACACACACACACACTGGAGCACATATTTTGGTTCACAGTTTCAAGGAAATTCCATCTACTCTCTCACCTTCCTCCTAGTCTGAAGTACATGTTCCCACTTTTGCGCTTAAGTCACATGACTTATTGTTGCAAATTAAATGTGGGCATAGGTGGCAGAGAATGCATTCAAGCCTGCCCTCGAGACACCATTTCTCCAGATGTCCTCTTGCACCTCCTGCACTACCTCAATGGGAGAGTGTCACCTGTAAGAGTCATGCTGCTCCTCTGCTAGGCCCACACTGAACACTCTGGAGCCAATCTGAGGCCAAGTCAGAGGTAGAGGTCAAGCTCAGGCTCTCAGCTAGACTATAACATGAACCGGAGCTACCCAGAAAGGTAACAGATAACTAAGCAAAAGCACTCTGCCTCCTCCTGCCCCATCTGAGCAGACCTTACTTCCTTTCTGTTTCCCTTCTCTCATCTATTATGTCCCATCTGCAGTTCTTTCTCCATCCCCATCCCCCCAAATCTATCCTCCCCCTACCTACCTTCTCTCTCCCAGATCCATGTCCCTGATTCAACTTCCCCTCCAAGAAAAGCAAGCCTCCCAGGGACATCAACCAAGCACAACATAACAAGCTACAACAGGACCAGACACAAGCACAACATAACAAGCTACAACAGGACCAGACACAAGCACAACATAACAAGCTACAACAGGACCAGACACAAGCACAACATAACAAGCTACAACAGGACCAGACACATATAAACTTTCATATCAAGGCCTGACTAGGCAACCCAGTAAGCAGAAAAGGATTCCACACACAGGTGAAAGAGTCAGGGACAGCCCCTGCTCCCTCTGTTAGGAATTCCACAGAGAAGAAGGGATTCAACCATAACATACATGTGGAGGATCTAGGTCAGACCCTACAAGCTCCCTGAACTCTGAGCCTCTACGAGTCCTGGTCAGTTCTGTGGGCAGTGTTCTCATTGTATCCCTGATCCTCTGGTTCCTCTGATTCTTGCTCCCCCTGCTCCACACAACCCCCCAACTCTACCTAGTGTTTGGATCTCTGCATCTGCTCCCATCAGTTGCTAGATGAAGTCTTTCTGTTCTTTTTTACAACAATTCTGCTAGGCTCAGGTGCCAAAACACTCTGCAGGTAGGACAAACTGTGGGTTGAAGGTTTGGTGGCTGGGTTGGTGTCCCAATCCCTCCACTTGAGACCCCTCCTGGCTATGTAAGATGGCTGGTTCAGGCTCCATGTCACCTATAACTAGGAGTCTTTGCTAGGGAACTTTATTCTCATAGATTTCATGGAATTTCCATTACATTAGGTATCTTAGGGTTTTACTTCTGTGAACAAACACCACGATCAAGACAACTCCTATAAAAACAACATTTAATAGGGGCTGGATTACAGGTTCAGAGGTTCAGTTCATTATCATCAAGGTAGGAACATGGCAGCATCCAGGCAGGCACAGTAGAGGAGGAGTTGAGAGTTATACATCTTCATTTGAAGGCTGCTAGTAGAAGACTGACTTCCAAACAACTGCAATGAGGGTTTTAAGCCCACACCCACAGTGGCACACCTACTTCAATAGGGCCACACCTTCTAATAGTGCCACTCCCTAGGCTGAGCATATACAAACCATAGCATTACATTCCCTGGCCCCCTTAGGCTTGTTCAAACATATGAGTCTATGGGGACCATACCTAAATATAACATAATGCAAAATACATTTAGTCCAACTTCAAAGATACCCATAGTTTATAGCAGTCTCAACAATGTTAAAAGTCCAAAGTTCAAAGTCTCTTCTGGGATTCATCCAATCACTTAACTGTAATCCCCAAGGCAATGCAGGAAACAAGCTGGGCAAACTCCAAACTCTGCATCTCCATGTCTGATGTCAAAGCAGTCTTCAGATCTCCAACTCCTTTTTTATCTTTGTTGATGGCAACAAAGTTGTTTTCCTGGGTTGGTTCCAATCATATTAGCAGCATTCCTCAGGAGATATCGTATGGTTCTAGCATCTCAAAAATCTTGGGGTCTCCAAGGCAACTTCAGTGTTCCAGCTTCTCACTTGAATGTCTGGGATCCTCCAGAGGGCTGGCGTCACTTCCCCAGCTCTGCCCTCTGTAGCACTCTAAGCTCCGGTTGATCCACTCCTCTGCCACTGCTGTTCTTGGTGGTCATCCCATGGTACTGGCATCGCCAACACACTGTGGTCTTCTGCTCCAACTAAGCTTCACCCATAGCCTCTCACAGGCTCCTTTCAGGGAACCAAGCCTCAAATCCTTTGCATGACCCCTTCAGTCATGGGTCATCAACTACATCTGTGGCAACACCTTCACCAATGGCCTTCTATGGCCTTTCACAGTGCCAAGCCTCAGCTGTTCTTCATGAACCATTCACATCTCAAAAGCAGTACCACTTCGGTGACTCTTATATATTTCCAAGTACAGCTGCAGCATGAGGTCCAACCTTAGCTATCTCTGGAACACAACTTCTTTGTACTCTCAGAAAACACTTCCCAGAAAAATTCACCTCAGTGATGCTGGTCTCTCCTTAATCACAACTAATGTCTTATCTCCAGCTAACCAGCATCAATTGTCCCAGTAGTCCCTCCTGTTTTCACTCCAAAGCCAGAGCCATGTGGCCAAAGCTGCCATGTTCTGCTGCTTGTGGAGGCTGGAACATGGCCCCCTTATTCTATTACCAGCTTTCTGTTTTCTGACTCCCTTCTCTGCCTAAGCTTGGCTTTCCTGGAACTTGCTCTGTAGATTGACTTGAACTCAGAGATCTGTGTGGTTCTGTCTCCTGTAATACTGGGATTAGAGATGTGTACCTCCATGCCTGGATTTAAGCTTTTCTTTACCTAGAACCTGCTTTGTCCCAGGCTGGCCTTGACCTCAGAGATCTGTTTGGCTTTATCTCCTGGGATTAAAGGCATGTACCACCATGCCTGGGTCTAAACTTAGCTGGAAGGGATCTTACCCCCAAATCCCTTAATCTGTCATCACCTAGATCATAGGATTCAGCTCCATTTCACTTCCCTGTGCGCCTTTAACACTTAAACAATATATTTTATATTTTCTCCTTTCTCAGCTTGCTACGCTTGTTTAAAATGCTCTTCATGAGACTTAACCAGAGAACAAAGGCTATGATGGGCTTTCTGAAACTTCCTTTGTCAATACAATTAATCTGAATCTCTTTAGCTTAGCCTCAGGAAGACTCTTCAGAAAGGCCAAAAAGTATCCACATTCTTTGTTGAAATACCACAAAAACAATCCACGTACTAAAATTCTCCACTGAAACCTCTTGGGCCAGGTCTGCACAGTTCAAATCACTCTCAGTAACAAAATCTTCCATATTCCTACTAGGATAGCCCATTAAGCCCACATAAAGCAACCCACTGCTTTCCAAATCCAAAGTCCCAAAAAAATCCACATTCTTCCAAACAAAAGTATAGTCAGGCCTGTCACAGCAATACCCCAATACCAATTTCTGTCTTAGTTAGGGTTTTACTGCTGTGAACAGACACCATGACCAAGGCAGCTCTTATAAGAACAGCGTTTAATAGGGGCTGCTTTACAGATTCAGGGGTCCAGTCCATAATCATCAAGGTGGGAACATAGCAGCATCCAAGCAGGCATGGTGCAGGAGGAGTTGAGAGTTATACATCGTCATCTGAAGGCTTCTAGTGAAAGACTAACTTTCAGGCAGCTACAATGAGGGTCTTAACGCCCACACCCATAGTGACACTCCTACTTCAACAGGGCCACACCTTCTAGTAGTGACATTCCTTGCGTTCAGCATATACAAACCATAATACTAGGTTTCCACCTCACCTTGAAATTTTGCCCTTCCCCAAATCCAGTCATTTTTCCAAGTATTTTCTCCCACCTCCACCAAACCTGATCCCTCCTGTTCTTAACCCTACCTGCTCCCAGTCTACCCTAGAAATCTATTCTACTTTCCCTTCCCAGGGAGATCCTTGCTTGTATCCTAAAACCCCCCATATTATTTAGCCTCTCTGGGTCTGTGGACTGTAGCATGATTGTCTTTACTTTACAGCTAATACCTACTTATAAATGAGAACATATCATGTTTGTCTCTCTGAGTCTGAAACCTCACATTCTTTTAGGGTATGTTTTTGTGTATAATAAAGCAGATAAGACATGACGGTCCTTACTTCCTGTCAGTAGATTGTGTCTGTCTGTTGGTCGGTCTGTCTCTGTCTCTGTCTCTGTCTCTGTCTCTCTCTCTCTTTCTCTCTCTCTCTCTCTCTCTCTCTCTCTCTCTCTCTCTCTCTCTCTCTCTCTCTCTTTGTGTGTGTGTATGTGTATTCATATACCTCTATCAGGTGGAAGACAATAGCCTAAATAGGAACCACATCAAAGAGCCAAGTCCCTGGGTTAATAGTGCTCCCCAACTCAATGAAACAAGAAATCTGGACCCTTTTCCATTTCCTAACATAGTAAGATTTGGCTGTGAGATTCCACGACTCTCCTAGCCTCCCCTCAGAAGAAAGTAGGTCTCCCAGGGAATCAATCTATGATCCAAAGCAGCCATTTGGCCAACCAATGTCTAAAATGTCATATTATCAAAGATGATAATGGCCTTTTTGAGTGGGTCACTGTGCTCCAACTTCAATGCATAGTCATGCAGCTCACTCTTTGGTTGAGAGAACCAAATCTATAGTCACAATCAATTAACAGGGACTGAAAACACACACCCGGTGTTTGGCATAGAAATCAAAGGCTAAGTATCAGGATTCACCTTGAGTCCCTACTTGACACACAAGTAGCGTCAAGTACTTGTGTGACGCTAGTATCCCCACTCCCATTAATTTCAAAAATGTTTTGCAATGAAAGGTGTGAGTGTCTGAAAAGAAAGGAAAGGCAAAGCTTCTCCACTTCTACTACATGACTGACTGTGGAGACTCTGATCAGGAGAGAGCATGGATTGGTCTGGGTGTGTCTAAGGATCATACTGGGACCACACAGGCAGGTGTGCAGTCACTATGTGCAGAGGAAGTGTGGTGTGGTACAGCATAGTGATGGGTCATTGGGAAGGTTCTTTCTCATAGCAAAAGTGAGAACTCCAAACCCAAGGCATGGGCAGAATAGAGGAGTGGGATTAGGTCTGAGAACAGCAAGCCCCTGAGAAGAAGTACACAGCATCACTGGGTCACGCACACTTCCTGACCTTTGTCAATTATAATAATCCTCATAGTGCACCAATTGGAAAGAGCAAACTTCCTAGGGTCGTATGAACATCATTGTGTCCAGCTGCTATGAAGAAGCAGAGAGGGGGTACCCTCACACCTCCTTGGTTTCTCAATATGCCCTCATCTGATGACTTGACTTCATTTGGAGGAAAGTGATCCAGCAGTGGCTGGCACACCCTGAAAATGTGGCATTACCAGTCATATTTGTTTTGGTTTCTGCCTCACAAATTTATCTGCTTAATGCCATTTCTATTCATTTATGCTGACATTCTGGTGCCCAGAGGCCTAGCAGAGTGTGGCTCTGCTACACTCATGAGGCTGCAAACAAGGTGACCATCTGGGTGGGTCCTAGGCTAGAAGCTATGGAGGATATATTATCCAGACTCTCTCTCTCCTGTCTGACAAAATTAGTTCTTGTGGCTGAAAAACTGAGATCCTATCTCCATGATGGGTATTAAGTGGGTGCCACCAGTTCCCTGCTTCTACAAATCACCTACAGTCTGTATTTCTTGCCCTGTGGCCATCAAATCTTGTCCCAGCCCAAATTTTCTCACCTCTGATCTCCATACCCACATGTTATCATCATATCTGATGAGTTCAAGCCAGATTGCTCCTTCTTAAGAGCAATCGATTTCAGAGCTTAATTCCATCTGCAAAATCCCTTGTACCATAAAACAACAAAGTCACAAGAGTGAGGTGCCAACTTACCCACAAGTTTCACGCACTCTTCAGGAGGGGAGACAACACAGGCCTGGGGTCATTATGGGGGTCATATAAATAATGTACCTCCAGCACAGATATATGTGATTTCCCCTAAGTATTCTAAGTTCTCTGTCTGCCCTGAGCTTCCTAAAGCCCTCAGGATTTTGGCAGCATTTGGTCAGCAGACAGTCAGCTCATCCCCTGTATCATTCCAGAAGGTCCTCCCTAGGTTGCTAGTCAGCAAAGATGGTGAACAGCCTAACACCCTGCCTTTGACCATCTCATGTGTCTCATTAGTAAGAACACGGACACATGGGATTACAAAGATGATAAGCAAGAGAGAAGTTAACCACGAACCTGGCTGAAGATCTTTATGGTGAATTTGTTCTTTATAAGTGAGCAAAGAATCTGTATTAGGCCTGACAGGCTTTCTGGAACCTCTCAATCATGTTAACCTGCCTCTTTCATCCCTATTGTCTCGATGCTTGTCCTTTGTACATCAGCGCATCAACAGAAAGTACAGATTACAGGTGTCACTCAGCATCCATAAGTGTTCCAGGGCCCATCAAGCATGTCAAATGCTTCAGATGTTTTAATCCCAGATAGAAGGTAGATAGGTAGGTAGGGAGATAGAGAGAGAGATACATGGATACATAGATACATAGATAGATACATAGATAGATGCATAGATACATAGATAGATACATAGATACATAGATAGATACATAGATACATAGATAGATACATAGATAGATACATAGATGATAGATACATAGATACACACATAGATAGATAGATAGATAGATAGATAGATAGATAGAGGATAGAATTTGCATATCACCTATGCATATGCTCCTATATTCAAACCTTCTCCAGATTACTTATAATTTCCAGCATTATGTAAATGTTGCTGTATCGTATTGTTTAAGAAATAGACATCCCAAAAAAGGAATTTGGGTTCGGGCGGCGGTGGCGGCGGCAGCGGTGGCAGCGGCTGCGGCTGCAGTGCAGCAGTGGCTGGTCCAGCTGAAGGGCCATCAGCAGTGGAACCAAGGTGACACAGGGTCCAGTTAGGCCCTGTGCCCATGACCACTGACCTTCGCTGACCAGCTGGGCTGCAAGCAGCTGCGGATTTGTGGTGCCTTTTGCTCCACGGAAGGCACTTCAGAACTCGGCCTCCCGCCAGTCAGGAGAGGCTCACCTCCATCTTGGTTTCAGACTCCAGCAAGATCGGACAGACTGAGGTACACAAACATAACCCAAGGCCAACATCGCGGGGGTTTGAGCCCGACGGGCGTTGGCCTGCACCCAGGCCCTGGGCTGTTGGGGGGGGGGCATCGGGGTGCCAAGCCAGCCAGGAGGTTTTTTTCCCTGGGCTGGCGCGCGCCGCCATATTGCCTACAGGACACCAGAGAGCTCTGGCGGGCAGAGCCGGCTAACAAGCATAGCCAGAGGCTAACAACGCGGGGGTCTAGGCCCCAACAGGCCCTGGACTGACCACAAGAACTGGGCAGCTTGGTGGGCCATCTGTGTGTCAACCCACCCAGGAGGTTGTTAGCCCAGCAGACTCTCGGCGCTTTCTGGGAGCACAAACGCGCACGCCCACCATCCTGGTCACCTGGCGGACCCCGTTGACAGTCATAGCCCGAGGGGAACTTTGCTCAGACCTTGGCCTCCCAGGCTTTTGCCTGGACCCAGGGCCTGGGTGGCCAGGCTAGCCTTGTGTACACCAGCCCTGTTGGGGGATCAGCTGCCCAGCAGAGTGACCAGCACGCGGGGGAGGTCCCGGCAGCATACACCTTCTGCGCTCCCTGGGGGTGCACACAGGCTCCATCTGGTCCACAGACACAATCTGGGGCAAAACACACTAGAGCTGCAAGGGCACCTAAGAGCACATCAGCAATCTGCTACAGGGGAAACCCAGCCATATAGTGTTGCAGTAATAGCCCCAGAGTCCCTCAGGAGGCCCAAACACCAGCCAGGGACAAGACCAACTAACTCCAGAGAACAAGATGGCAAAGGGCAAATGCAGGAACGCTACTAACAGAAATCTAGGTAGGCAATATGGCAGCATCTGAACCAAACTCTCCAACATCAGCAAGTCCTGGTTATACCAACACACCAGAGAAACAAGATTTGGATTTAAAATCGCTGATCATGATGCTGCTAGAAGAACACAAAAAGGACATAAATGAATCTCTTAAAAAAATACAGGGGACCATGAATAAGCTAGAAACCCGTATAATGGGAACAGAAAAATCACTAAAAGAAATGCAGGAGAATAAGGCTCAAGAGATAGAAACCAATAAAGAAGAAAGGCAAAAAAAAAACTTAAAGAAATGCAGAAGAACTTGAGTCAAGAGGCAGAAGTCATGAAAGAGGAAACACAAAAATCTCTTAAAGAATTACAGGAAAACACAAACAAACAAATGATGGAACTGAGCAAAACCATCCTGGATCTAAAAACAGAAGTAGAAACAACAAAGAAATAACAAAGGGAGACAACTTTGGAGATAGAAAACCTTGAGAAGAAATCAGGGGCCATAGATGCAAATATAAACAACAGAATACAAGAGATGGAAGAGAGAATTTCAGATGCCGAAGATACCATAGAAACCATTGACTCAACAGTCAAAGAAAATGCAAAATGAAAAAAGCTTGTATCCCAGAACATCCAGGAAATCCAGGATACAATGAGAAGACCAAACCTAAGGATTATAGGCATAGATGAGAGTGAAGATTTACAACTGAAAGGGCCAGAAAATATCTTTAACAAAATTATGGAAGAAAACTTTCCTAACTTAAAGAGAGAGATGCCTATGAATATACAAGAAGCCTACAGAACTCCAAACAGACTGGATCTGAGCAGAAATACCTCTCGCCACATAATAATTAAAACCCCAAATGCACTAAACAAAGAAAGAATATTAAAGGCAGTAAGAGAAAAAGGCCAAGTAACATATAAAGGAAGACCTATCAGAATCACACGAGACTTCTCACCAGAGACCATGAAACCTAGAAGATCCTGGGCAAATCTCATGCAGACTCTAAGAGAACACAAATGTCAGCCAAGACTACTATACCCAGCAAAACTCTCAATCACAGTAGATGGAGAAACCAAGACATTCCATGACAAAACCAAATTTACACAATATCCTTCCACAAACCCAGCTCTACAAAGAATAATAGGAGGAAAACTCCAATACAAGGAGGGAAACTACACCCTGGAAAAAGTAAGATAGTAACCTTCCTTCATCAAACCCAAAAGAAGATAATCACTCAAATATAAAAATAACATCAAAAATGACAGGAAGTAATAATCTCTATTCCTTAATATTTCTTAACATCAATGGACTCAATTCCCCAATAAAAAGACATAGACTAACAGACTGGATAAGGAAACAGGACCCTACATTTTGCTGCATACAGGAAACACACCTAAATGTCAAAGACAAAAACTACCTTAGAGTAAAAGGCTGGAAGACAATTTTACAAGCCAATGGTCTTGGGAAATGAGCCGGAGTAGCAATTATAATATCAGATAAAATTGACTTTCAACCTAAAGTCATCAAAAGAGACACTGAGGGACACTTCTTGCTGGTCAAAGGAAAAATCCACCAAGAAGAGCTTTCAATTCTGAACATCTATGCGCCAAATGCAAGGGCACCCTCATTTGTAAAAGAAACTTTACTAAAGCTCAAAGCACACATTGCACCTAACACAATAATTGTGGGTGACTTCAACACTCCACTCTCCTCAATGGACCGATCAGGAAAACAGAAACTAGACAGGGACACAGTAAAACTAGTTGAAGCTTTGGACCAATTGGATTTGACTGATATTTATAGAACATTTCACCCTAAAGCAAAAGAATATATCTTTTTCTCAGCACCTCATGGTACCTTCTCCAAAATCAACCATATAATTGGTCACAAGACAGACCTCAACAAATACAAGAAGATCGAACTAATCCCATGCCTCCTATCAGATCACTATGGTGTAAGAGTGGTTTTCAATAGCAACAAAAACAACAGAAAGCCCACATACACATGGAGGCTGAACAATACTCTACTCAATGACACCTTGGCCAAAGAAGAAATAAAGAAAGAAATCAGAGACTTTTTAGAATTTAATGAAAATGAAGGCACAACATACCCACATCTTTGGGACACAATGAAAGCAGTGCTAAGAGGAAAACTCATAGCTCTGAGTGCCTCCAAAAAGAAAATGGAGAGAGCATATACCAGCAGCTTAATGACACACCTGAAAGCCCTGGAACAAAAAGAAGCTATTTCACCTAGGAAGAGTAGAAGACAGGAAATCATCAAACTCAGGGCTGAAATCAATCAAGTGGAAACAAAGAGAACCATACAAAGAATCAACGAGTCCAGGAGCTGGTTCTTTGAGAAAATCAACAAGATAGATAAACCCTTAGCCAGACTGACCAAAGGGCGCAGAGAAAGTATCCAAATTAACAAAATTAGAAATGAAAAGGGAGATATAACAACAGAAACTGAGGAAATCCAAACAGTCATCAGATCCTACTACAAAAGCCTATACTCAACACAACTGGAGAATCTGGAGGAAATGGACAATTTCCTAGACAGATAACAAATACCAAAATTAAATCAGGACCAAATAGATCATCTAAACAGCCCCATAACCCCTAAAGAAATAGAAGGGGTCATAGAAAGTCTTCCAACCAAAAAAAGCACAGGACCAGATGGTTTCAGTGCAGAATTCTATCAGACCTTCAAAGAAGACCTAACACCAATACTCTTCAAACTATTCCACAAAATAGAAACAGAAGGAACCCTACCCAATTCCTTCTACGAAGCCACAATTACGCTGATACCAAAACCACACAAAGATCCAACAAAGAAAGAAAACTTCAGACCAATCTCCCTTATGAACATCGATGCAAAAATACTCAATAAAATTCTTGCCAACTGAATCCAAGAACACATCAAAACCATCATCCACCATGATTAAGTAGGCTTTATCCCGGGAATGCAGGGTTGGTTCAATATACAGAAATCCATCAATACAATCCACTACATAAACAAACTCAAAGAAAAAAAACCACATGGTCATTTCATTGGATGCTGAAAAAGCATTTGACAAAATTCAGCATCCTTTCATGCTTAAAGTCTTGGAGAGAACAGGAATTCAAGGCCCATACCTAAACATAGTAAAAGCAATATACAGCAAACCAGTAGCCAGCATCAAACTAAATGGAGAGAAACTTGAAGCAATCCCACTAAAATCAGGGACTAGACAGGGCTGCCCCCTTTCTCCTTATCTTTTCAATATTGTACTTGAGGTACTAGCTCGGGCAATTCAACAACATAAGGAGGTCAAAGGGATACAAATTGGAAAGGAAGAAGTCAAACTATCATTATTTGCAGATGACATGATAGTCTACCTAACTGACCCAAAAAACTCCACTAGAGAGCTCCTACAGCTGATAAACAACTTCAGCAAAGTGGCAGGTTATAAAATCAACTCAAGCAGATCAGTGGCCTTCCTATACTCAAAGGATAAGCAAGCTGAGAAAGAAGTTAGGGAAATGACCCCCTTCACAATAGCCACAAACAGTATAAAGTATCTTGGGGTGACTCTTACCAAACATGTGAAAGATCTGTATGACAAGAACTTCAAGACTCTGAAGAAGGAAATGGAAGAAGACCTCAAAAAATGGGAAAACCTCCCATGCTCATGGATCGGCAGGATCAATATAGTTAAAATGGCCATTTTGCCAAAAGCAATATACAGATTCAATGCAATACCCATCAAAATCCCAACTCAATTCTTCACAGAGTTAGAAAGAGCAATTCTCAAATTCATCTGGAATAACAAAAAACCCAGGATAGCTAAAACTATTCTCAGCAACAAAAGAAATTCTGGGGGAATCAGTATCCCTGACCTCAAGCAATACTACAGAGCAATAGTGTTAAAAACTGCATGGTATTGGTACAGTGACAGGCAGGCAGATCAATGGAACAGGATTGAAGATCCAGAAATGAACCCACACACCTATGGCCACTTGATCCTCGACAAAGGGGCTGAAAACATCCAATGGAAAAAAGATAGCCTTTTCAACAAATGGTGCTGGTTCAACTGGAGGTCAGCATGCAGAAGAATTCGAATTGATCCATCCCTGTCTCCTTGTACTAAGCTCAAATCCAAATGGATCAAGGCCCTCCACATAAAGCCAGACACTCTAAAGCTAATAGAAAAGAAACTGGGGAAGACCCTTGAGGACATCGGTATAGGGAGAAAGTTTCTGAACAGAACACCAATAGCATATGCTCTAAGATCAAGAACTGACAAATGGGACCTCATAAAATTACAAACTTTCTGTAAGGCAAAGGACACCATCAAAAGGACAAATCGGCAACCAACAAATTGGGAAAAGATCTTCACCAATCCTACATCAGATAGAGGGCTAATATCCAATATATATAAAGAACTCAAGAAGTTAGACTCCAGAAAACCAAACAACCCTATTAAAAATGGGGTACAGAGTTAAACAAAGAATTCTCACCTGAAGAACTTCGGATGACAGAGAAACACCTTAAAAAATGCTCAACTTCATTAGTCATTAGGGAAATGCAAATCAAAACAACCCTGAGATTTCACCTTACACCAGTCAGAATGGCTAAGATTAAAAATTCAGGAGACAGCAGGTGTTGGCGAGGATGTGGAGAAAGAGGAACACTCCTCCACTGCTGGTGGGGTTGCAAATTGGTACAACCACTCTGGAAATCAGTCTGGTGGTTCCTCCGAAAACTGGGCACCTCACTTCCAGAAGATCCTGCTATACCACTCCTGGGCATATACCCAAAAGATTCCCCAGCATGTAATAAGGATACATGTTCCACTATGTTCATAGCAGCCCTATTTATAATTGCCAGAAGTTGGAAAGAACCCAGGTATCCCTCAACAGAAGAGTGGATGCAAAAAAATGTGGTATATTTACACAATGGAGTACTATTCAGCCATTAGAAACAATGAATTCATGAAATTCTTAGGCAAATGGATGGAGCTGGAGACTATCATACTAAGTGAGGTAACCCAGACTCAAAAGGTGAATCATGGTATGCACTCACTAATAAGTGGATATTAACCTAGAAAACTGGAATACCCAAAACATAATCCACACATCAAATGAGGTACAAGAAGAACAGAGGAGTGGCCCCTTGTTCTGAAAAGACTCAGTGAAGCAGTATAGAGCAAAATCAGAACAGGGAAGTGGTAAGGGTTGGGTGGGAAAACAGGGGGAGGGAAAGGGACTGATGGGACTTTCGGGGAGTGGGGGTCCAGAAAAGGGGAAATCATTTGAAATGTAAATAAATATATAAATTAAAAAAAGAAAAGAAAAGAACTAGATATCCCGCCGGGTGGTGGTGGCGCACGCCTGTAATCCCAGCACTCTGGGGGGCAGAGGCAGGTGTATTTCTGAGTTGGAGGCCAGCCTGGTCTACAGTGTGAGTTCCAGGACAGCCAGGGCTATTCTGAGAAATCCTGTCTTGAAAAAAAACCAAATCCAAAGAAAAGAAAAGAAAAGAAAAGAAAAGAAAAGAAAAGAAATAGACAAGTCTGCATGTTCGCTATAGACACAATTTCTTTCCAAATATTTCCAGTTAATGATCAAGTCCAGGATGCAAACTTTATATGAGCGAGGACTGACCATATAAAACCTTGACTCTCGTTTACTTCACCTATGTTCCTGGACCATAGAAAGTACGTGTCTTACTGTATTACATATTCACATAGAGCAGAGACACTCTGGCCACGGCTAGAGTTTGTGGTTCAACAGTTCAGAACCCAAGATAGAAATCCTTCTAGCAGACTGTTCAGAATCAATCCTAAGAGCATCCCACTTCCATCATTGGGGGACACAATGTAGCAATTACTTTTCTCATGGCTGCAACCAAATACTTGACAAGAAGCTTCCCAAGGGAGAAGGCGTTTATCTAGACTCATTTTTTGCTGATAGCTCACCATGGCAGAAAAGACACACAGCAGGAGCATGAGGCGGCTTTCTCTAATCAAGGTAGACCAGGAAGTAGAGATAGGACAGGAATTGAGTCAGGCTGCGCACCTTATGGCCTGGCCTCCAGAAATCATCTCCTCTAGCTAGGCTCACATCTCAAAAGTTCTATGACACCCCCTGCAAAAAAAGAAAAAAAAAGCCAGCAGCACAAGCATTCAAATACAGCCTGGAAAGGACACTTTAGAGGTATCATTATTAAGGGGTGACCTCTATGAATTTATATGTCTTCACTGTACCAACACAGCAAAGCAGGGACATTTCAAAAGGGTGAGAGAGTGCAAAGAGGCAGAAATGTCACGTGACCTATGGTACTGGAAAAGGTCAGCTCAGATCACCATTGTGAGAAAGAGCCCAGACTTTGCAAGTGCCACGTAGCATTTGAGGTCACTGCACGAGGCCCTGTAAGAAGCTAACTAGGCTCTCTGAAGTACAGTGAAGTTCAAAGTCAAGGAAGTCTTGATGTTCACATGGAGGTTGGAAAGATGGGAAAGACTTTAGGGGGCCAGCAAGAAAGCAACACATCTTGTACTTTCTTGGAGGCTGGAACCAAAGGGTAAAGGGAGAAGTAGCCACACACCCCAAACCTATATCCCTAATTATCCACTGCAGCACTGTTCTGTGCTCCCTCACACACACTTCATAAAGTTAATCCAGCCGACTCTTGTATATAGAAAATACATGCTTTGCGGCCCCTGCAAAATTTTCTGAGAAACTGGGGAGAAACGGATGTCACGTCTCCTGCTGCCTGAGGAAGGTGTGCTTCCAATCCATTGAGAAGAGCCCAGCAGCGCATGAGGGAGGGCGAAATAGGGTCAATGCTAGCAATCCCCGCTTCCCTGAGAAACTTTTTTGTGTTTCATTTCCCAATTTGTGGTAGTACCCTCCCCCCCAATCCAACCCCAGGACACTTGGTTCCTGTCCCACCAGGCAGTGAGATGGCTGTGCTTACAGCTTATGAGGAGTGAAAACGTTCCTCATACTTCCTCTGCTGGCGGACTGTCCATGATGAATGCCCAGTGGGTTTTTGCATGCAAGGATTTTTCTTTTGAAAGGTTTGAGAAATGTACTGGTGGTAAACTCTTATCTAAAAGTGCATGTGCTTTAACTAGAGATATTTTCATTAAAATTGAGGTTTATGTTGGGCATTTTATCATTTTTTTTAAATATTAATTTGGCTCCTACAGAAGCCTTTTTTATTTTTTTATTTTTTAAAGATTTATTTATTATTATATGTAAGTACACTATAGCTGTCCTCAGACACTCCAGAAGAGGGCATACAATCTCATTACAGATGGTTGTGAGCCACCATGTGGTTGCTGGAATTTGAACTCAGGACCTCCAGAAGAGCAGTCAGTGCTCTTAACCGCTGAGCCATCTCTCCAGCCCTTACAGGACCCTTTTATGTGTAGTGTGTGTACATTCATATTTATATATGTGTGTGCACATGTATGTACATATGATCATGCACACCTGTACACACTCTTATACACATAAGAGCACATGCTTATAGAAGCCAGAGGTTGACAGTCCACGTCTTCCTGGACCACTCTATACCGTGTACGCTGAGGCAGAGTTTGTTAGTGAACCCAGAGCTCTCTAGTTTGGCTAGTGCAGCCCCTAGCTTCCTCTATGAGTTCCCCATCTCCCCTCTCCACATGGGCACCACAGATGCCTGGCATTTCCACAGGCGCTGGGCATCTGGAATCTAGATTCTGGTTTTCACACTGGCATGGCAACTACTTCATCTACCAACATGCATCTCCAGTCCTGCTACAGGAAATTTTAAGGGAAAAAGTTCTGTTCACAAAATACTTTTCTGGCCCAGGCATACTTACAAATTGGTGATGGCACCAAAGCCACAGATTATGTGTGGAGTTAGAGAGATGTCCTAAGATGTGATTCATGGCCTCATGGCAATATAAGTTATTCGAGGAGATGTGCTCATTTCCATGATGCTGATTTATTTCATTATTAATTCTTAAAGCTAGTATATCCTGCTATTACTGAACTTGTTTAGATCGGTAAATTTTCAAATTGGCTTATGATCAATTCATAAAAATACTGGGAGTAATCAGATATACAATAAATTGTCCCATAGAGTCAACTATAACTACTATGTAACAGTATATTGAGATGATATTGGTTTTAATCAGCTACCCCCCAAAATGGAAAATTTATACCATTCTCTGTTTAATTTAGATTATAAAATTCACTAGGGAAATCAAGGAATCGGATAGCTGATAGGAGTTCTTAATAGCAATTGCAGTAAAAAACATTTCACTGCTTGAAATTTGTGAGCCTCAATTAATCATGGGCTCAAATAGTTTTTAAAAGTGTTTTATAATCCAAATATTACTATCTCAGTAAGACACTCCAGTGTGTTTACTAATCCATATCTACTTGCATACTCCCCTTGACCTTCCGTCACTTGCCTTACAGCTCAGCAGGCTTCAAGCGAGATGCCAAGACTCCCGCCCTGTTTAATTGCACGGTTTTCAGTTACTCCAGACTGTTTTGTCCAAGAGCATAAAAAATCCTTCCCCACTTTAGACTCCGTCCTTAATGATAGCATAAAAACACATGTCACATTCTCAGGATTGTGGGTATATTCAAGTGCATACAGGTGCACACATGTGCACATGTGGGGGGATACATGTGTGTGCAGGTATTTGTGTAAAGGCACATGTGTATTCATGTAGAGTGCATTGTATGCATGTAAGCATGTATATACACATGTGGTATGCAATGTGTACACAGGTACACATATGTATGCAGATACATGTGTGCTTATCTGTGTCTATGTGTGAATGTGTGCACATGTGTGAAGACCTGAGAATCAATCTCAGGTATCCTTCTTCATCATTTTTATTTGAGACAGTGTCTCACATTGGCCTGAATTTCACCAGTTAGATTAGTCTAGGCTGGCTGTCCAATCAGTCCTAGGGATCCATCGGTCTCTGCTCCCCCAGAGGGTGTGTTGTATGTCCCACCCTGCCTAGCTATTTACACAGATTCTGCAAATCCAACTCGGGTCCTTATACTCGCTGCAGAAACCAACTAAGCCACCTTTCCAGCCCTTTATTCTAAGAATTTCAGAGCTTTTTCTAACTTGCCACTTAAAAACTAAAATACCTTTCCATTTCCTGCTTCTTTTACTTTCCAAAATAAGGTAACCTCATTAATGAACTCGTCAAGACAAATGAGTGTCTATCCTCTGAGAGGGGGGTGCTAAATTCTCTCGTGAGCCATTCCACCAACTTAAGATCCTTTTCCTGGAATCTCCAGATGCCCATCTGTGAGGAAGGGCTTTGTGTTCTCCAGCATGGGTCCCTCAACGTTTACAATTCCGCATGCAGCTTCCTTGAGTGAGCATCTCACCCTAACTCTTAAACTGACATTTTAGACGATTTTGTCACATTCATCTTTTATAGAAAAGATGAAAGCCCCTCCAAGTCTTGATCAACACAATAAGACATGACTCGTTAAAAGATAGCAGTAGAGAGTGAAGGCGTTTCCATTTCTTCACCCATCACTCCTGAGCCTCCAGCCTCACCCACTCCTGAGCCCCCAGCCTTATCCCCTTCTGATCCTGGCTTCCTGCCTTATCCTCTTTGGCCAACAGGTTTAATTGACTAACTCTTAAGAACACCTGGTACTCTGTTTCTACCTCTTTGTTTATCTTGCTTCTATAACATGGAATCCCTCCTCACTAAATTCTACCCATCAAAATACCCACCCACCTTCAACACATTGTGACACAACAGAAAACTGCACAGACATGAGCTCCAATGAACCTGGGACATGTGACAGCAGGATAATTATTTACATTTTCTGAGCAGTCATTTCGTCATTACTAAAAGGAGATTAACCTGGATATGAAATGATCAACCGTATAGATAAAACCAGAACTGATTGGTAAGCATAAATGACCTCCATCCTTGGCAAATCATGAACTCATAAGCAGAATCTGTTTAATTGCCTGACGATCTGGACAGGAAGTCAGTGCTATACCATCATAGACACAGATACATGAGGCAGAGATGGATTCACACATGCATGTGCAGTAGAAAAGAAAGAGAATAAGATAGAAAAGAGGAGATACAAAGGAGGAAACTAGATTTGGGGCTCTTGCTTCTAGTCCTGCAGGTGTGGGAAGTGGCACCTATAGAGTTCAGAGAAACAGAAGGCGCCTTGACCACAGTTTCTACAAAGAAATGACAGTAACTCTGCAGGCAAGTGCGTACCTGGAATGCTTCCATGTGGATGCTGGAAAAGCAACCCAGAAAGGAGTTAGCATTCCCTTCTGCCAGTATCCATTCACAAAAACGAAGCAATTGGTTCCTGTTACTTTATGAATGTGTGAACACACTCTAGAGATGTGCCTGTAAACCTCCATCTCCCAGCCCCTCCATTCAGAAATGGCTTGTCTCACCTTGAACTAACTTTGCTTTTCATTGGTATCTCTGTGAGTCAGTTTTCTGTCCAGATGACAAACATCTGAAATAAAGCAGAAGATGCCTCACTCTTCTGAAGTCCCAGACACTCAGGAGCCTAAGGCAAAAGAGTGACCTAAGTCTGAGGCCACATTGGGGCACACACAGTGTGAGTTCTAGACCAGTCTGAGTAACAGCGTGAAACCTTGCCTCAAAAATAAAACACAATGTGAGCAATCAGAGTTAACTTAAAAGGAGGCGAGGTCTAAGCCAGGTGAGGTGGCCCAATACTAATAAGGGTTGTAAACAGCAAAAGAGGAAGGGTGATTTGCGGGCCACCGTTCCAGACATTTGAGCCCACGGTTGCTCTGTGTCTGGGTCAAAGCCAAGCTGGACATCTCAGTAGAAGTGTATGGAAGACAGAAGCTGCTCACATCATGATGGTCAGAGGCAAAGAAAGAGAAAGGAGGAAAGGAAAGGGATTCACAAGAAATCAATCTCTTGAGAGCTTGGCTCTAAGGACCTCTGGAAGAGCAGTCAGTGCTCTTAACCGCTGAGCCATTTCTCCAGCCCGAATTTCAAATTTCTTTATCCACTGAATAAACACATGTACATATTGAGAAATATTAGCCTATTAGCTTATTTTCACTGCAGCTAGGCTAAGACGGACTATTATTCTCCCATTATATATAGGTGAGGAAATCGATGTTCTGGTGGTCTATGCAATTCCCTCCAAATCACATGTAGTATTAGGAGTCAAGACAAGGTGGCTCTAGGAAGCTTGTGTGTAACCAAGCAAAGCTCCCTTGGTCATTGCAACTACTGTTATTACAAAGCTTAACTGAAAAAGGCTGGGGTGTAGATCGGTTGGTTCAGTGCTTGTGGATTACGCACGAAACCCTATGTTTGATCCCCAACATTACAAAACACAGCATGGTGGGTGCAATCCTGTAATCTGCGCAATTAAGAGGCACAGGCAGGAGTCTAGAAGTTCAAATCCTTGGCTACTGAGCAAGTCTGAGGCTAATCTGGACTCCCAGAGACCTTGTCTAAAAAGCAAACATTTTAATGTTGATATGACAACGGCCAAGAGCTGGACCATAGATTGTGAAATCCTAGAAGACAGTTCTCACTTTCTCCTCTGGATGATAAGGAAGTGAATTAAAACTCTACTCCGTCAATGACAACATTTGCTCTCATTTTGCGGCCCTGATCCTAGGTCATCCATTGGTGTTTTTGAAACAAAAAGAGTAGAAAGGAATTGGGTTGATATATTTTTTGCCTTGTAATTTAGAAATGCATGAGCAATTTCATAAACATACTAAATGCTGTAACTCCACTCATAGAGCAGCCTGTGGATCGATGTCAAATTTCTCTGGAAATGAAGCACTCCATAAAACACTTTGAAAAATGCTTAGTCAATTCTGCTGTCTCAAGGCAGGCTATCTATCTCTCAGCCACTGTGGACAGATTCATGACAGTGTAGGATAGGGGATGTACCCTCCATCCCTCCATGTCTCCTCCCTGTCCCTGCAAAAGGGTCTAACTTAGGCTGAGCTCATTACAACTTTAATGTAATATTTATTGATATGTGTTCTTTTCAGTTCTATTAAAAAAATCCCAGCTCTTCACTGCTTAAAAAAGAATGATCCCCAAGAATAAGAGGGAGTATAGAATATCAAGTCACTGAATGACCAACACAACAGAAAGTATGCCATTAAATTCAGGGGATTTCAGAAAGACAAATATGGTATGTGTTTACTTATAAGTCAATATTAGCCATCAAATAAATTATAACCAAGCTACCATCCATAAGCCCAGAGAGGTTAGGCATAAAGGAGGTCCCTTTAGGGAATGCATGGATCTCCTGGGGAAAGGAAATAGAACAGATATTGAGGGGAGACTAGGGGAGGGGGAGAGACAGGAGCAAGAGGGTTCAGGTTGGTGGGAAGAGATAGGATGAGATAGAAGGTTCAGGAAAAGACAGCTAGAATTGGGGGCATTTGGCAGCCATGTGGAAACCTAGTGCGGTGTAAACTTCCTGAAATCTGTGGGGATGACTAGTGAGGACTCCTAGTAATGGCGGCTACAGAGTCTGAACTGGCCATCTCTTGTAGGCAGTCAAGGCTTCCAGTTGTGGGACTGGGTTGCATTCAGTTGAGTTGTTGCCTGAGGAGATCTCTAAACAGTCCAGGCTGATACTAGGACAGAAAGCCACTCCCTGAAAACCTGCAGTGGGCCCCACTGCCAAAGACAACTCCCACTCAGTTCACTGAGTGAAGAGAGTTTGAGCTGGCACCTGCGTGGAGCCATCAACACAATGTTCTAGTCTCTTTGGTGCAGGAAGCTACTCTATAGGCCACCAAAAGAGAAATGTGGGCATCAACCCAGGTACAAAACCTTAGACCTATACTTTATCTTGCCTATGAGATGTTCTGGGACAATGGTGGCACAGAAATTGTGAGAATGGCCAAGCAAATACCCAACTTAACTTGAGGTCCATTCCACAAGAGGGAACCTATGCCAGACACTGCTTGGATGGCCGGGACCCAGCAACTGGACAGCCCAGAGATCTATGATAGAACTAAACATGACCTACCTAAAAAATAATAAAAAAAAATCCCTAATGATATTCTGCTATAGCCATAGATTGCTACCTTGTCAGAGATGGTTTCTCCAGCAGCAGACAGGCGTGGAGCAGAAACCCACAGACAGACATTATGTGGAGAGAAAGAGTCTAAACTGGAAGTCTCCGTCGGTTCCTTCCGCTCAGAACTTAGGGAATCCTGAGAAAGAGAAGAAGGGAAGACCGTAGGAGTCAGAGGGGATGGAGGACAGCAGGAGAATGTGGGCCACTAAATCAACTAAGCAGGGATCACATGGCTCACAAAGCACAAACTGGCAAGCATTAGGACCTGCAGGGTTCTGCATCAGGTCTTCTGTCCACACGTGTCTCTGTTAGCTTGGTGTTTCTGTGGGACTCCTCCCTGTGGGAGTCTGAGATGTGCCTTTTTGAGCAGACTCTTTTGTCTGCTCAGAACTCCCTGCTGGTGGGATGCCTTGTCCAGCCTCTGGGGGGAGGGGGGCTTTGCTTTGTCTTATTGGCTTTTGTTTGTTTGTCTGTTTTTTGTCATGCTTGGTTGTTGTCTCTTGAAGACCTGCTCTTTTCTTAAGGGAGGTGAAGGGGAGTGAAAAGGAGGGTCTGGGGGGAATGGGGAGGGAGAAGAAATTGTGCTGGGGATGTATTGTATGAGAGAAGATCTATTTTCAAAAAAATTCAAGGGATTTGCTTTTTCTCTGGAAAGAGGTCTGCCCTGCACTTCTGGGACCCCTCTTGGCTGAGCAGCAAAAATAAATCACAGAGCAGAGAAGAAAAGCAGATTACAAGCCCCTGGAGACCTGGGAAAGCTGGGGACTGAATCCGGTCAGCAAGCTTAGGATCTGTCCTAAGTAGGGAAAGACTGGAGGTAAAGACAAGAACGATAGGAACAGAGAGTTAACAGGGTAAACAGACAGACAGACACTCAGACACATTGTGCAAGACAGAGCCAATACAAATGAGAGATTCCAATTCACTGTAAGCTTCATGAGTGTCTGGATACCTCCTTCCCCAGGCCCTCAAAACTGTATCCTTAAAGTTACTGGAGTTCTCAACAAGAAACTCACAGGAACTTTGACACTGAAAGGAGAACTCAGAATTCATTGAATGCTGTTCGGATAGGAAATTATGACTAATGTGGGGTTGAAATTAGGTTAATGGCAGACCCAGAACACAGATCCCAGCGAGGAGGGAAAGGTTGGAACCTGTGTCACTGGGTCCACACCCAAGCCACTCTCCACATGCTGACTCCTCTCCCTGTGGATGTTGGCTTTAATCCACACTTCATGTGCAGCCCTTGCCAAGTTCTAGTCACCCAGACCAGTGTGAGATTCTGCTCTGTCTCATGTTTTATGACTTATATCATGTGTTAATACTGTTTTCTATTTTCTGAGTTCATGTGAGGAATCTGTGACAGTTGCCCTCTGGTTCCCATCTGCTCTTTTTCCTTCAGACAGCAGCACCTCACGGCCCTCAAGTCTGGCAACACAGCATTAAGACACCCAGTGCGGAGCCAGGTGGCCACAGATCTGTAGTCTACCCCTGTATTTACTTAAAGAAGGTCCTGGCTGTGAAGTTCCTGTCTCCCTTCTGAAAAAATCAAATGGCAGACTCAATCTGCCCAGATAAGGAGGTGTGTGGGTGTGCTGGCATGATAAAATAATGCAATAAAAAGAGCCCAGAACCCTAAGAAAGCCTACGAACCTGGGCTCTAGACAGCTGTGCTGGGACAAACTTACCTCTTATCTAAGATTCTGCATCTTGTAGGGTCTCACTTACGCTACTTATCCACCTACCAAACACACCATCCTATGCATTGACGGCCACCAGAAATTGGGGGTTAATTAATAATCGTTTTCGTTTCTTGAAAAGATTATATAGCTACTCAATAGCATAACATTTGCTCAAATGGTAATTACAATCCAGATTCATAAACACAGAGTTTAAGGAAGGACTGGAGTAAGGGAGACAAAAGCAAGATGTGGTGAGAAGAGAGGTGCGTGAGTGCGGGCGGGCAGGCGGGCAGGCGAGCAGGCGAGCAGACGGGCATGCAGTCATTCAGGCATGCGGGCAGGCGAGCAGGCGGGCAGGCGGGCAGGCGGGCAGGCAGGCAGGCGGGCGAGTGGGCATGCAGTCATTCATGCATGCGGGCACACAGAAAGGTAAGGGATACAAGGAAAGCACAGGCTGGCGCACTGAAAGTCACCTTCACCTTACCTATCTTCTGGTCTCCTGCTCTGTCATATAGAACAGAGTGAAGATGGCACCTCCAACGCCAACCTAGGCTCCTCTTCATCTCCTAAAAGACGTCTGTCACATCCTGTCAACAACTAGCCTAGGTAGATGCCGCTTGGTGGACGATATGAAGCATGTAAGTGACGGATGACACTGAAGACTCTGGCCAGTTTCGGCTGTCTGACCCGCCCCAAGTCCCTTTCCTTGTGTAAACCAAGGATGAGTAAAGCATTCAGGAAATGAACAGGGAGGCAATACTCTAAGGAATACCTCCTGTGTGGCTCCTGCAGCGGGTCCACAGCCTGGGAGGATACAGACAAGAAACACCCATGTGCTCCTTCTCACCATGGTGTAAGGCCTTGCTCCTAACTTCAGTGGTCTCTAGAAACTAAAACGGCTCTTTTGCCTGGAGCCAATATGGAAGCAGAATAAAATTCATTTTAAACTAATTTTCAGAAAACTATATTCATTTTTACTTCCCATCTGGAATTACTTAAAACACACACACACACACACACACACACACACACACACACACACACACACGGGGGGGGGGGGGGGCGGGGGGGGGGGAGAGAGACAGAGAGAGAGTCAGAGTTTGCCTCCATCTCTATGTTTAAGTACTACATGGATGCAGAACAGAATAGACTCAAGTAACCCTGTCTCCTTTTTAAAGGCCACCAGTATAAGACTTTCTTTCTACCAGAGAACACCTGCTTGAGGTTTCTTTCAAAATACTGAGAAAGTACTAAGAAAGTCCAAATTCTCTTTCTTAGACCATACTCAACCATCAGTGTAGATACATTATAGTTAAACTAAATTACTCTCATATGTGTGGTAAAGGAAATCTATTTTTATGACTGAGCTAAGGCATAAGGCAGAGTTGAAGACAAAACCCTATGTTCAGTAGAAAATAAAAACTCAAAGCTGGGCAGAACTGCTGTGCAGGAAATGGTTTAACCCAAGCAAGTGAATTCCAATCTCTTGGCCTTGACTTCCAAGCTCAGACACAAAAACACCTAATACAGAACATCATCAGGCAGATCAACGGTGTCGTGGGCAGATGTGGAGTAACACGATGCCTGTGCTCTCCCATAAAGAGGGGCTGGGCTTACCATACGCCCCTCCCCCCTCAGTAACCTAGATGTTGGCTTTGCCTATCAATCCACAAACTACTCTCATCCTGTCGTTCATGCTCTTCCGTTCATCCTTTTCCCCAATCTGTGCAGAGGTGGGTATTGCATTCTTTTTTTTTTAATATTTTTATTTTCTATATTCTTTGTTTACATTCCAAATGATTTCCCCTTTCCCGGATCCCCCCTCCCCATATGTCCCATAAACCTTCTTCTCTCCATCCTTCTCCAATCACCTCCCTCCTTTTTCTCTGTCCTTATATTCCCTTCCCATGCTAGATCAATCCTTTCTAGGATCAGGACCCTCTCCATACTTCTACATGATCTTTTTCCCCCCCTGCTCGAAAGTTCCATAAGCCCTCTTCCCTCCCCGTTCCTCAATCCACCCCTTCCTACTTCCCTGTCCTGTTATTCCACTACACTGCTGTACTAAGCCTTTCCAGGACCAGGGGCCACTTCTTCCTTCTTCTTGGGCATCATTTGATATGTGAATTGTGTCTTGGGTATTCCAAGCTTCTAAGCTAATATCCGTTTATCAGTGAGTGCATACCATAATTGATCTTTTGAGACTGGGTTACCTCACTTAGGATGATGTTCTCCAGTTCCATCCATTTGTTTAAGAATTTCATGAATTCATTGTTTCTAATGGCTGAGTAGTATTCCATTGTGTATATATACCACATTTTCTGTATCCATTCCTCCATTGAGGGACATCTGGGTTCTTTCCAGCTTCTGGTTATTATAAATAGGACTGCTATGAACATAGTGGAGCATGTATCCTTATTACATGCTGGGGAATCCTCTGGGTATATGCCCAGAAGTGGTATAGTGGGGTCCTCTGGAAGTATCATTCCCAGTTTTCTGAGGAACCGCCAGACTGATTTCCAGAGTGGTTGTATTCAGCATTCTTGAATAAGATAAAAGAGAGATTTACAAAGTTTACCCATAGCCTCTGAGAAGAAGCCATTATGTCTCTCCCACCATCTTCATAGTCCTTCCTATCTTCCCAAAACAACATCAAAGGATTATATAGCACCTAAACTGTTCCTCGTTGATAAAAAAAAGATAAGAAAATTTGCCATGATGATGACCACTTCTATTGGTGTTTGAAGTCCATTCTACCAGAAAATGAGCACTTGAGAGACTTCGAGTTACAACTAGAAACCTCAGATCAGCCAGCAGTGTGTTTTTGTTTTGTTTTGTTTTGTTTTGTCTTTTGAGATGAGGTCTTACTGTGTACAGGTTGGCTTGGAACTCCCAGTAATCCTCTAGTTCCAGACTCCTGGGTTGTCTTTCTCTCACTATCAGATTAGACAATCATTCTTGATATATGGTGAGTCACTCATTATTCTAGAATCTTTGGTTACTGTCTATGTGTGTTAGAGTATGTAAGTATTCCATCATCAGAATGATCACTTCACAGTGGACACAGTCTATTAAAAAGAGCTCCAGACACCATTCTTCTATAGATAGACACTAACATGCTCACTTGCGCACATGAAAGGATGTGAGTACAGTGGTGCAGATAGTAGACAGAGTCTGTCCTTCCTTGGCACCATTGCCCATAACTTTATTATGCTAAAGATGGAGGGAGTTTGGGCATACAGCAAGGATCTTTGTCAACTGTCACCTTCAGGATCTGAATTCAATTAGACATGATTCCCTAACTACTAGTGGTAAACAAGTCTTATGTATGTTACATGTATTAGTCATGCAATATGAGGAAACTCCAGAGTGTTCACATCTTTCAATGTTTAAGAAAAACAGATCTATAAGATAGAAACACAGCAAAACCCCACTCCCGTATCCCAGCTCTCAGCCCTGTCACTACCCACTTCTTCCTTTTTTTTAAAGATGAAGTCTCTATGTAACCCAGGATGCTCTTAAACTCAAACTCCTTCTGCTCCAGCCTCCAGAGTGATAGGGTTACAAACATGCACCACAGTACCAGGCTCAGTTCCATCATTTGAACTGATCTCTCTTGGCCCATAATCTTCTGTCACACAAGGGTGAGAAAAGCCTTCCTACTCCTAGCTGGAAAGGAGACTTAGAATTGTGTGCTCTTGGTCCTTCTGTCTCCCCACAAGTTCCACCCAGGTCCCCAATGCTATCAATATCCTAGATATTATTTTAACAATAGCTTCGAAGATCATTAAGTTGGTGAACATTTGTGCCTGGGGAACTGTAGGCAGCATCTGTAAGAGGGTGGAACAGGGGTCACTGAACATACCCAGGCTATTAAAAGAGGTGAGAATTCGCAGAGGCACTTAGAGGGGCTTCCAAGAGTCACTAAAGGTGATCAAAGCCTTTTCTCCCTCAATAAGACCTTAATTGTGTTGAGAGTTGCCATAGTTAAGCAGTGGGTAGCAAATAAAATGTCCTGGCTCTCTTTCCAAAGTGAAGTAAGGAAACTGTGAAACTGGGTTTCAACAAGAGTGATTTTCAAACTACTGCCAAGAAACTTACCAGAACATGAGTCCCAGGGGCAATGCCAGCACAGATGCCGACAGTCTCCACCACATTTCCACTGATGCCCTTGGCATCACTGGGCTACATGGGAAGCAGAGTTGGAGCAGCAGAGGTGAGCATATGGGGTACGTGTGAGCACATGGTTCATGAGTGGTAATGTAACAACCTGAGAGAGGCACAGCCCTGGCCAGCACACACATGGTTTGGTTTGACTCTTGCTAGCCCCTGTACTGGCTGGTTTTGTGTGTCAACTAGAGACAAGCTGGAGTTTTCATAGAAAGGAGCTTGCCTTGAGAAAATGCCTCCATGAGATTTAGCTGTAAAGCATTTTCTCAGTTAGTGATCAAGGGTAGGAGGGCCCATTGTGGGTGGTGTGATCCCTGGGCTGGTAGTCTTGAGTTCTACAAGAAAGCAAGCTGAGCAAGACAGGGGAAGCAAGCCAGTAAGGAACATGCCTCCTGCCTCCTGCCTCCTGCCTCCTGCCTCCTGACCTGCTTGAGTTCCAGTCCTGACTTCCTTTGGTGATGAACAGCAATTTGTAAGTGCATGCTGAATAAACCCTTTCTTCCCCAATTTGCTTCTTGGTCATGCTGTTTTATGCAGGAATAGAAACCCTGGCTAAGACAGCCTCCAACTGGCTGCAATCCTTCTGCCTCAGCCACTGTGGGATTGCTGTGTGTGCCACAAAGCCTGAGTAGGGGAGCATATTGAAGTAAGAACGTTTGACCCTGGAGCCTGCTATCATTTAGGTCTTAGGTAACTCCCAAAGGCATCTGGGTGACAGTTTGCTGTTGCTGGAAGGTGGTGATGTATTTAAGAGGGAGGCAGAGTAGGAAGAAGCTGGGTGAGAGGGTACAGGCTGTTGAGGATATTGGAACCCTGGCCCCTTCCTCTCTGTTTCTCTGCTCCAGCTCAGGTGAACTGGTTCCCTCTATCTCATATTCCCACAGTGATGCATTGTGCTGTCACAGGTCCACACAGGGTCAAACAGCCATGGACTGAACCTGTGAAACAATGAGCCATAAGAAATATTTTCTGTTATTAGCTTGTGGGGTTAGATATTTTGTTACAGTGACAGAAGACTCCCTAACATAGAGTCCCTTTCTCTACCCTTCTTTAGGTTCACATTGCCAAGACACAGCTCACACAGATCAGGCTTCCCAAAGCTGGCTTTCATGATAGAACTGGTAGTGTCTCCCAGGAGATTAGGCATGATGATATGCTCCTCCAGGCTTCTTTAGCATTCCGTTCACATTGTGATAATCCTCTTTACCAGACCCTGTGTGTGTCATTCAAGCCGTGCTGAAGGTCCGGAATCTGTGTTAGTTATATTTGCTTCCCAAGGCTCCACATCATGCCTGGCATATAGTTCAAAATGTATTGAATGAATGAATACAGGACCAAGGGAAAGAGAGGAAAATAAAATGGTAGATGAGTGAGAAAATGAGGGAAGAAGAGAAGAAAGAAGGGATGGATGGATGGCAGTCAAGGTTCCTTGAACATCTTTCCCAAGCTCTGGGTTAGGCTTTCAAGCATCCTTTTCCATCCATGCTTGCTGTCCTGTTCCCTCAAGACTCCTTTCAGTGTACCATCTGAATAATCTGGCAAACCAATATTTGCTAAGGGATTAGTGAATATGAGGGCAGGTTAATTCCCCAGTAAGCTTTAAACAGATATAGAAGAGCCTCTAATTTATTTGATAATCCACTATTAAGCCCTACAAAGAAGCCAAGAACGTGAACCAGGGTCTTGTTCAGATTGGTCTGAGCCCTGACAGCCACAATAAAGAGCACCAGAACAGCTATTTCATGTGTATTTTTCAAATTTCAACAAGCAGTAGATTGGTTCTGGGTTGTCCTCCTCTCTAGCTCCATACCTCAGTACTGAATCAAACCAGCAATTCCTACAGGGTCCAGTAGCCATGCAGGAAGACTAGGCCCAAAACAAGTACATCCACCCTTAGCCTACAGAACAAATGTGTCCTAGGATAGTTAGGAACACGGCCTAAGACATCTGTACGTCACAATGTCATTGCAATGTCAAAAGGTTGGATATGCCTGGTCTAGAGAAAAACTGTCTGAGTCAGCCCCACTCTGCAGTAGAATTCCTTAATGGTTTCTCATTGCACTCAATGTGAGGTTGATGTATCACCACATCAAATGTAACCCTTCTACTTGTCCGTGTTCTATAATCCAGGCTCAACCTCTTTCTGACAGCAGACTCTGTAGAGACAGTGTTTGTTAGCACGAAATGAGCCACATACTTGTAATCCCAGCACCAAGGCAGGACGCATGAACAGAAGTTCTGGAGCAGGGAATGGTGAGGGCCTGTGGTAAAGATTCTACAGGGCCAAATGACTGAACTTGATGATCATTAAAAAGCTAAAATGTGGCAGGCCAGAAACACATTATCACAGGCTATTTTTAAGCTCTTTGAAAGCCCAGCCATCCCTGTATCAGATGACAAGCATCAGCCAGATGAATAATCATGGGCTTGGTTAGAGAAAGATCATAGCAAAATATTCTTGTGGTTACCAAAACCTTTATAAAATGTATTCTTAGCAAGCCATTAGCTTCTATCAATTCAGAAACAGAGTGTCATCAGATAGTATCTGAGGCCAATAACAGATAATTTCCCACTTCACCAAAAACCTCTTGCCTAATGTGCCCACCAATGAGTTTGAATGGTGTTTTAATTTTTAACTTCCTTTGTTCCGTCACTATAAGAACTTCAAGAGACTAGTACCATGTTGAAAGCGATATTTGGGATCATCAAAGTTGGTATTCCCAAGCCATGTTCACTCATATTTGACTCCAGCATAAAATCTTTTTCTATTTGAGGTGTGAGCTAGGCTACACAGTGCCAAAATATTTCATGTTATTTACTTATCTGAAATTCTAGTCTGCCCCTTCATATCCTTTAGGATCAACCCAAACAGATTCAAACCTCAAGAGGCCTCTGGCTGTTCAAATTTGTTCATATCTTACAATGGCACTGAGTTTTATCTCAAATGTATGTTTTATCTCAAAAAATGTATTAATTGAAATTTATTTATTTAATTTAGTAACACCTAAATTACTGGAATAAAACACAAAAGGACCCAGACTAAACCTGCCGTATTTTCATTATCTTGTCATTATCTAACACAGATATTGGCAAAAAAAAAATGAACACTGAATGAGTTCCAAGTTCTAATAAGCCATCTGGTCTACCTCACTCATGTGATAGAGCAAGCTAAAGAACAAAAACCCAACAACAGGAACAAATTTACTGCAGCTACAGCCAAGAATTAGAAGATAGCTCTGTTAGTGACCAGTCCCAACGTTTTCCACAGACTGTACCTACTTCTGTCTGCTGTCCCTTAATCCCCACTTTCACAAGTTCTGCATTTAAATATGATTCATTCTAGTTATGAGCTACTATTTAAATGATCAAATGTCCAAATGTCCCCATTCTGTGTGACGATGAACTAAGAAGACTGTACTCTCTTTATCTTCTGGCTATGCTTTAATTCTTATTTGGGCATCACAGAGTTAGGTAAATAGTTACTATGCAGGAATGCTAACTACCCCCATTGCTCTATTCTGTGCCTTAGAGAGGGAAATGCTGTATGGCAGTGTCCCTTTGGTGTAACTGCTGAAATGGCCTGCTTTCCCCAGTGAGGAAACATCCCAAATGATAGCAAGCTTCCCTCCAGTGGTGTCATTTTCAATGAAGCTTGCCTGTGTCATTTGCAGTTAGGGGTTCATTGGTCAGAAGTGTTTTCTAGAAATGTGTGCATTTGAAACCATTAGAGACATCTTTAGAGCTGCCAGCCAGCCCAGAAGTTTAATCCACTATATTAGCTGTAATGATGGTAGGCAGCTGCTGAAAGACACAGAAGACAGGAAAGCAAGAAAACCAAGATGCTATTGATACACTCACAGAAGGCTTCAACAAGACTTCTACACACCTTGGTGCTGAACTTAATATAATCAACCGTATTCATAATCTCCAGATTACTGAAAACACCCCCCTGAGATGTCCAAGGATCTGAAAAGGCCATTGTACAACTCTGTGTGTCTCTACTGTAAGTTTCTTTGTTGAAATTCTAGTATCCTTTCTGTACTAAGAGTCTGGGGTAGAGGCGGGGGCAGTGATCTTTTGCCTTGGGTTAACTTTTGGGATCTTTTCTCAGCTGGAAAGTTGCACATATAAATCCCACACAATGGCAAGCTCCTTCTGGTGGAAAGCACTGAATAGTGAATAGTGTAGACACTCATCTCTGTCTGCAACCAGAGTCATCAAAAGGTAAAGTGGGGCTTAAAAAGCAAGAAAAAGAGTGTGTGAGCTTGCTTTTCAGGGTCATCCTAAAGGGCCCCGGATTGGCACCCATCCATCTTACAGTGATAGCTGTCCTGTTTGCCACGAGGTCCCCATCCGAAAGCAGACAGCTCTAGTAGTAAAGTACAAATTACAGACTTTGATCCTCACTCTGCCGTGAGAGCAAAGCACTAAGCTTATGCTTCCTTTTCTACATCTCCAAATGGTTGTGCATGAAGAGATGAGAAATCAAATTGAATCCTAAGGTTCCTTCTTTATCCACCTCTAAATGGGATCTTAGGAATTTCTATGATTCCTTTGCCTTTTATCCAGCCTGCAGTGTGACTCATCTGCAAGCACAAATTACCTCACTCAAGTATTCTTAGGAGAAATAATTAGCCACATGCCCCTCCTTCCACACACTCCCCTGCATGCCTCAGGAGGCTCGGATGCCTGACATAAATCATTTAGTCCTGAGCCCTTGCACACACCTTTCCCACTGGATTCCATAATTGGCAAAGTAGTTGCCAACTGGGTTTAAAGTGATTTGAAATTGTTTTCCATCCAGTCTTGCTGATAGCAAAAGGTTTCCCCTTTACCTCAAGCGTGAGTTACAGTAACATGATTGAATGTAACCAGTTATTCAGCTCAAGCTGTGATTCTGATACAGTATAGACAATATGAATTCCCCCGAGCTCCGTGAGGCCATCTCAATGGTCCGTTTAAGTCCAATTCAATTAGACTCACTATGGTTCTTAGACTTTCTTAGGTAGGTTTGCAGCAGCCCTCGGGGTTGAAAGTGAGGCTGGTATTCATCTAGGACTTTTAAATTAGGTCTCAGGTGTCATCATTCTAAATGAATTATTACAGTGGTGTGTTCACACTGCTGTAGTTGAAGTTATGTTAGCATCTCCTCTCAACCGTTTTAATCCACTGTGGAATGAAACTTGTCATGTAAGGTCCCTACCAGTGAGTGACTTTTTCCTTGCAACCCAGTTTTTAAAATAATTGGCCTACTACGTAAACACTGTGATATGCATTCTTTTTATAAAGGGAAGAAGAGGCCACCTCCCTTGACGTTTGGTATCTTGTTTGTAGGCGTGAATGCATTGAAAGAATAGCTCCCTTAGTAGTGATTTTATACATATACAAATACATGTGTATTATTTGATGAATATACAAGGTGTGTAGTATATGAGGAGACATAAAGAAAATGTGTACAGGTTGGTGGGCTCTTTTGTCAAAAAATTTCATTTTATGCCTCTGCAGTCTCTCTTTCTAGAGAGTCAACTAGTATTTCCCCCTTTCTTTACTTTCCCAGGTTTCCTGTGAGCCTCAGCCACAACCTCAGCAAACATGTGGGAACATCAGTCAGTGCAGAGCTGTTTCCGACATATTAAAAAGTTCCTGTTTACTTTCCCGTGCCTAACTAGCCATAGCCCCAAGCACAGCGACAGTGGCGCCCTTGCTCCTGCAGGGCTCAGCCAGCCTGACGCAGAGAGCACCCTCTCCGTGTGTCATCAATAACCAATCACATGCTGGGAAGAAAATAAAATAATTACAGGACCTTTTTTTTCTTTATTCAGGCAATTCTGACACCATGGCAATGTTCCAATTTCTCCCTCAAGCAGAGGGGTGGCTGCAATCAGCCTTCCTGGGAAAATGTGTGCAAGAGTGGATTTAAAACAAAAGACCCATGAAAATCAGAACAAAGCAACAACAGGTGAGCAGATTAAATGGGGCACTAATTGAGCAGTATATAAATCAGAAACACGAAGTGCAAACATATCCAAGGTTGATTATTGTTACCAATGAAAAAGAAACCGAATGCACAGATGGGTTGATCTTTCCCCAAGCTCTGTCCGTGATTATTCATGTGATGTTTGTCTATTAAGCACACAAAGCAGGTGATATTTTGCACATATAGGGAAAATTTGATTGATAGGCTCTAACTGAGAAGTCCAAGCCCGCCAACTACTCAGGAAAGCTGGAGTTTGGGGGGGGGGGGGCGGGGGGAGTAGTCCTCTATTCAAGCACAATGCCATGTTTATTTTAGTTGTGGCCATAAAGTCCTAAGAAAATGATCACAACCCTACTCAGTTCCCTACTTGATGCATGCTGAGCGAGTTGTATAAGGCTTCTGCTCCAATCGCCGTATTTCGTGTTGAAAACTGAGCGTGCTGATGTGGGAAGGGGTCCTGGCTGTTCTCACTTCCTCGTTGCTTTCTCACATATGTAAGTGTGTGTGGTGTGGTTGATAGCGGGACCCGCCTTTATCACTCTCCAGTTTACTAACTGAGCCAGGATCTCTTGCTGAGCCCAGAGCTCACCAAATCCTGGCAGCCTCGGATCCTGGGAGTCCTGCCTCCACCTCCTAAGTGCTGGAATTGGAGGTGCGCCACACATGAGCCGAGCTTTTACACGGGTGCTGCTCACTCGGATCCTTTTGTATTCGTGGCAAGCAGTTTGTCCACGGATCCATTTCCCCACCCTCATCAATCCGTGGTTTAAGCGACGGCACAGATGCAGGGTGATGCCCAGCCCACTTGGATGTTAGTCTTCTCTGGTAACACGTAGAAGTGACCTGATTTCATCTTAGCCTCCGCCTTGCTGTTCTCATTTCATGAAACCATCTTCTTCAGATATTTAAAATTGCTTTCTCCTCGGCACCGACAGATACTATATGATAAAAATGCAATGCAAACCAACAACTGATCCGGGACGGTGGCGGGAGAAAAGGAGCAAGGCAGACCACGAGGTACCACAGGACACTGAGCTCACCTCTCACCGCTTGGTGCTTCCAGGGTTGGGAATCTGCTTGTGAAGCTGAGCAGCCAGCACACACCATGAACCTGGAAGAGGAGTCAAGCCCTGGAGTTTGTAGATCTGGCATTGTAGAAGACTGGATTCTTAGAACTGAACAGAGGAAGCTATTGAAAACATGTAACAAGCAGTTTTCTGCTATTTAAATTGTAGCAAAGTAAGTTAAGTTACACTTGTAGTCATCTTTTTTCCATCTTCGGAGGCTTCAGTAAAGTCCCATTGTTACACTACCATATGTCTACAGGACATTTTCTGTGTGGTGTAGCCATAGGTAAGACAGCATGTGTGCGTGCATGTGTGTGTGCATGTGTATGTATATCTGTTTGTGTGTGTGTGTACGCACATGCATGCATAAGTACTCTCAGACACTTGTGCTCTTGTAAACCAGAGGTCAACATCCCCTATCTGGCTATGCTGGTTGTCCAGGCTACTCTTTGGATCCCCCTGTCTCCGTACCCACTTCTCCCAGCTCTGGGATTGTAGCCGAATATTGCCATGCCTAGCTTTTATGCAGTGTTCAAGATTCAGACTCACAGCTGGATGTCCCAGAGGACAGGGCAGTCGATCACAGGCTCAGGTCTCCGAGCTGGAAGCACCATAGAGCACTTACGTTTGCTCGACAAGCCATTCACCCACGCCACCATCTCCCTGCCCTTTCATCTTTCTAAGCTGAAACTATATCCATTAAGCAATAAACCCTCTCAAGATCTCCCGACACCAACACTGCATTTTCTGCTCTGTAAATTTGACTACTCTAGGCAGCTCGTGCACACAGAACCACATAGTAATGGTCCTTCAGGGACAAGCTTATTCCCTTAGCATATTGTTGTGGAGGTTTGCTCATGTCATAGCATATGTCAGAACGCCCTTCCTTCTTAGTGCTGGAGAATATGCGGGCATCGATTCATACCTCGTTTTCTTTATATTTTCACGCTGTGGACACATGTTGCTTCCACCATTTTGCTAACCTGAGGCAGAGCACTTTGACCATGTGGATGCAAGCTCCTGCTCTAGTTGTTGTTTATATTTCTTTGGACAACATGGCCAGATCATATGGTACTTCCGACTTTTAGTTTTTTGAAAAAACTATCATTTGACTTCCCATAACATCTGCACTGTTTTCCATTTCTGCCAACACCGTGAGGGCTCTCATTCCTCCACATCCTTGCCAACAGGTGTAATTTGCTGGAGGCTTTTTAATTAGCCATTCTAGTGGGTGTGGAGTGTGTCTCCTTGTGGTTTTGATTGACATTTCCCTAGTGATCAGTGGTGTGTAGCACCCTTTCATATGCTTATTAGATCTTTGGAGAAATGTCTGTGCAAACCCACTTTTGAATCATATTGCTTGCCTTTTAATTGTTAAGTTATAGGAATTATTAATATATTCTGAATATCAATTACTTTTAGATATTTGGTTTGCAAATATTTTCTCCTATTCCCTGTGTTGGCTTTTTAACTCTATTGATAGTGTCCTTGGGTACACAACATTTTAATTTTGCTGTAAAAAGTGTGTGTGTGTGTGTGTGTGTGTGTGTGTGTGATCTGAGGATCAAACTCAGGGCCTTGTATATATTATGAACACTGTCTTTCCCAGTGAGTAATGTCCCCAAGCCCCATGGCTGGGTGCCCCAGAGAACAGGGCAGTCAATCACAGGCCTCAGGTCTCCAAACTCAAAGCACCATTCAGCAGTGTGCAGCCAACTCACCAGCCCTAGCCTTGAGTTTTAAAAATGATCAAGAATAAAGGCAAAGATAAAAAACATTTTCCAAAATAAAAACAGAAAGTGAAATTCTACACCAGGTCTCTCAGAAAGGACAATCGTCTCAGCATAGAGTCTGGACTGCTGGACAGAAGCCGGGGGAGCAGAGTAAGGTGCGGAACTTGATGAGAGAGAAACCAGAAACTGGGACCAATCAAGACCAAACCTTCGACATCAATAGCATCCAATCAGAATGGGGCAACCTTTGTCTTAGTCTTCTTAGATTTTGGATGTCCTGACCAGACATCAAATACTAACTCCCTTTGGGATCCCTGCAAAAGAGCAAGCAGGGAATGTGTATCAGTGTAATGTAAGGTCTTCATAGCATAGGAGTCCTCATGGAGGAAGACCCAGAGAACCAGAGCATTGTTTTAGGCATAGGGTTAATGAAAGGTGCAAACAAGTAGAAATATGAATTGGAGTCCCGAGAAGGAGGAGAAAAGCAGCCGCCATCATGTCGAAGATTATACAAGGCTGACTATAGCCAAAGTATCTTGAACTCTCTGAAGCCATTTGTTGCCCGCCTCTATGCCCTACGCCCATGACCAGCACAGAAAACCTGAGAGGATGTCGTAACTTAGCAGATCACTTGCTTCTGTCAACCCCAAACTAAGAATATCATCAGAGGGCATCTGAAACCTATATCCAAGGTCCCAAGCTTTGCTGAGAGCTGCCTACATATGATCCAGCTGTCATCAAAAAAATCCATACCTTTACCTCAAAGGCAATTAAAGGTAGTTGAGTCTGGAGCCAAAAATGAATGATCATAGGCCAAGACCATGAATTAAAATTACCCCAAATATGGTTTTTTTTCTACATTACAATGGTGTCGTGAAGGTTACAGAACAAAGGAAGACACAAATTAGTGTTTTTCCAAATACAGTAACAGAAGCGTCATAGGGTGGCCTTGATGACAGAGCATGGGAACTAAGACAATTTGCCTCTGGGCCTGCAGCTTTCCAGATCACCACAATCACAAGATGTAATCAGTCAGCCAGAGATTCTCAAACATGTGACCGTTGGTTATTGGCTTTTTGTTGTTGTTGTTGCTTCCTGGGACTTGAGTTAACACTACCAATGTATTAGAAAGCTAAGGATGTCATAAAACCATTTACACATTGGAACATGTTATTTGGGGCAACTTGGTTCCTTCCTCCCGACTACAGACCCCTCTCATTTGGCTCAAGAATAAACTAAACCTTACTCCCTTTGAAAAGAAAACAAGTTTGGTTCAGGGGTGCTTGAACAAAAGCAAGTTTACAGATAAAGAAGGGACTCATTAGAGCCTGCTAGCCCAGATTCTTCAGCACTTCTGTGCCTGCTTTCCCTTCTTTGGAGTTGAATCAGACCCCTCTGGAATGAGGTCCTTCATAGACAGCTTCAGGGACACTCAGAGAGTCTGCAGCCTGCTCTCACAGCAGGAGGAGGGTCAGAGAGACAAACCCGTCATCTCCAGCCAAACAGAAGAGGAAAATGGAAGGGAACTGGATGAATCAAGTCACAGGAAGACTTAAAAAGAAAAGGTATCATTAAATAAATAAGAGATTGAACTAGCATGACGATGAGTGTAACCACAGGAGGCTGGGAAGATGGCTCGCCTTGCAAGCAGGAGAACATAAACATACCGGTCAGGTGTGGTGAGGGGCTGCTCTCGGAAGCTCGGCACCGGGGAGGGAGCAGCGTCTGCATCAGGGGCCTGCTGGCTGCCCAGGCTACTTTCAGGCTCCAAGCCAGTGAGAAACCCTGTCTCAAAGTAAGACAGAAATGTCTTAGATCAAATATTGTCCCCTGAGTCTGCACACACGTGCACACATGTCCACGTGCATCTGTACACATGTGTGCCCGCACACGAATGAGCCTGCATCCACACACAGAAAGAGGCACATTGCAGCTGGCTGCCTAGGACCATAACCCCATCTCCTTATCCCTAAAGTCCAGAGAAATTAGTCAAGGAAAAGCGCTTTATTTGCAGTCTGACCAAATCCAGTGGGGTCTAATAGCCTCTCACTCTGCCTGAGGCCATCTTACAGTTTGTGGAAAACCACGACACCAAGGCTAGCACATGCATCGGCTGTAAGACAGGCTAAGCAGTCTTTCCCTAGATGAACAGGCCCCTGATTGTCTCTGTTCTTGTTTCTCTTACACCATAACTTTTTTCACATGCAGAATGAGGAAAAGTAGTCTTAAAGTTCCTCCATTTTTGAAAGACAGAAGTGTATGCAGCCAATCATGGTGACTCATCACTATAACCTCAGCACTCAGGAATCTGAGGCAGGAGGATTACACAGTTTAAGGTTAGGCTGGCTGCATAGAAGACCCTGTCTAGACACACACACTGTACTGGCTGGTTTTGTGTGTCAACTTGGCACAGGATGGAGTTATTACAGAGAAAGGAGCTTCAGTTGGGGAAGTGCCTCCTTGAGATCCAGCTGTGGAGCATTTTCTCAATTAGTGATGAAGGGGGGAGGACCCCTTGTGGGTGGTGCCATCCCTGAGCTGGTATTCTTGGGTTCTATAAGAGAGCAGGCTGAGCAAGCCAGGGGAAGCAAGCCAGTAAGAAACATCCCTCCATGGCCTCTGCATCAGCTCCTGCTTCCTGACCTGCTTGAGTTCCAGTCCTGACTTCCTTTAGTGATGAATAGCAGCATGGAAGTGTAAGCAGAATAAACCCTTTCCTCCCCAACTTCCTCTGTGGTCATGATATTTGTGCAGGGATAGAAACCCTGTCTAGACACACACACACACACACACACACACACACGAGCTAGGGGGAGGGTGGGTAATGTGCTGTAAGATTCCAGGTCTAGGAGAATTCTTTGTCCCTAGGTTCTTTTTCCATATAGAAGCCATTAGTATCTTTCCATAGAGAAGTTCAGACTCCTGCACTCCTACATGAACTAAAGCACACTAAGTTTGGAAGTTAAAAAAAAAAAAGTAACTTCTGATAGCCAATGAGAGGAGCACAGGTGTCTCTCTTTGGGATGTCTCCTCTCCATTCTGGGATCAACGTAGTGTCATAGTTACTCAGTGTTCCCAAGACAGTTTACAAAGACATGAGCCAACACTGACACACTAAACTTACAAATAAAATCAGATTTTACAAGTATATCCCCTATATGCATTTGTACTGGGACACAGCTTAAGACATCCTTATCAAAGGATTCAAATTCATGCTGGAATTCATCAAATAAAATTTTAAAATCAGTATTTCATATGCTAATGAAAATTTAATTAAAAATTTAATCTATACAGAAAGGCATGCTACCTACACAAACCTAAACAAAACCACAACATGATGTATCAACGAGTAAAAAAGTAGCACATTGCAGGATTGCTTGTGATTTCTATTTGTCAGAGAAGTCTTTTGGGGAGGGCAGGCACAAGATAGCTCAGCAGGCAAGGTGCTTGCCACCAAGCCTTCTGGATGAGCTGAGTTCTCCTGTGAGACTACAGTGTAGAGTGAGTTAAGACTCTAGCAAGCAGGCCTGGAGAGATGGCTCAGTGGTTAAGAGCACTGACTGCTCTTCCAAAGGTCCTGAGTTCAAATTCCAGCAACAACATGGTGTCTCACAACCATCCGTAATGAGATCTGATGGCCTTTTCTGGTGTGTCTGAAGACAGCTACAGTGTACTCACATATAATAAATAAATAAGACCCAAGCAAACTGTCCGTTGACCTCTACATGGGCATTGTAGCTAGCACATGTGAACACACACATAAAATAGTGTAAAAAGTATTTTAAATATTTATGTATGTTATTAGACTCATCTATAAATGTACAGAAAAACCTGATTGAGGGGGCCCTTTGTTATTTTCTGAACTTTGTCTAGTTTTAAGTTTATTTGTACAATAAACGCGCATTTATTTTATACGAAAATACAACAAATGCTGCAAAGTGCATCCAGATGGTTTACAGCACTATAAAAGATAGGAAAATCAAAGAAAAAAAATGAAAGCCACTGAAAAGAATCAAGTTAAGTTGGTGTGGGAGTGCGGCGAAGGGAGGGACGGAAGGGAAGGAGGAAGGGAGCAAGGGAGGCCGCGGGGAGGACCAATTTAAGAGGAAAATATAAGCCAAACAGTAGGTAGGATGGAAGTATTAAAAGATAAAACAAAGGAAGGGAAGGGACAGGAAAATGCCGCAATTACTAATTATAATCTCAAAAAGGAATGGGAGAAGGGGACCAAGAAAGGATCTCATGTGCCACACCCGAGGTTACATAAACATTCCTTGCAACAGTGTTTATCCGAGGTAAACTTTTCTGTTTGGATCCGGCTCTTTGTTCACGCTTTGCTTTGTTTCTTTAGCATCTGCTGGTTTCTTGCCAAAGCTCTAGATTTCTCTGCAGCTAATTAAGACCCTTGTCTGGATCTGGACCCTGGAGGTAAAGGTCAGAAAGGCTGGTGGGGCTCTCAGCATTTCTAACTGTGAGTCTTCCAGCTCCTAAAAGCCTAGCCCCTCAATTACCAATCTGAAAAATGGCGGTGTTCTTTCTGAACCCCGCGTTTAAATCTCTGCCCATTTAACCCCTCATTAACTCACTGGAGCCTTTCGGCTGCATTTCCATGTTCGTTTCACTTGGCTCTGGTATTTTCCAGAGATAATGTCTGCGGGGAACTGCCTTCCCGTCTCTCCAGAGACTAGTTAACATCAGGACCCCATCTTCTAAACAGCCACAGCCTTTCAGCCTGAAAAGGCCCGAGAGGAAGGTGTTAATCAGAGCAACACCTAAAACAATTGGACTCTGAGTTGCTGGGTTCCTGAGGTAGAAGCTGGCTGGAAAGAGCCACTGGCACCCAGACATTTAAAAAGAAAAAGAAAAAAAGCCGTGGAAACCTAGCCAGGAAAACGGACAGGAAGTGGGGTAATAAGTTATATAAATTGTCCTGCCTACCAACGTGTGTGTTAAGAGGGCAATCAAAGAACACAAAGGTCCCCCTTTGTACTGCTTAACTCAAAGCAGAGTGACAAAACACATTCCTCAGCGTCTTGGGGGAGATCCAATCACACAAGTAGTTATTACGTTCTCAAAAGAACGTGGGAACTAATACTGTGGTGAATTTTTTAAAAAATGGCCTGAAATTATTATAGCCCCAATCACTTTAATTAAAAACAAAACAAACAAACAAAAACAAAAACTTCTTATCACCTAGCAAGGGTTTTCTCAAAGGCTACTGGGCAAGTTCACAGCTCACTACACTACTTGGTATTTTGTTTCGTGAGGCAGGGGCTAGAGCGGCAGACGGTTTGCCCGCCCTTCAGGCTCCGTGGGTGCCCATTCCCCTTCTCTGTGAACTGTTGTCTGTGAGAATGGCTTCACACGAGGCAGAAGAGACAGCCACCTAACCTCATGATGACAAGTCACCCCTGAGACGCCGCAGATGGACGTGGGAGACGGCTCTCTAGCTCCTCCAACATTATTTTTACAGGACTTTTCTAGTACACGGGGTTCAAACACGGCTCATTTCGGTGACCACGCTGGGCCCTGGTCTCTGCAGATGGAATTCCACTCGAGCAATCCAGTCAACTGAAACAATATACTGATTTCTGTCAAGTTAAAAAAGGAAAGAAGACGGGTGGAAGGGAGTCGTTCTATTTGTAACCTGAGTCTGACGGAGTCTGGCATACTATGTACACTGTAGTGCCTCAGTAGTGGTGGTTAAATAAGCTGTAAAATGTGCTTCTGGTAAATAAACTTTCACTTCTGTCTGCAGCAGACATTTTAGATGAGAGAGAGAAATGATAGCTCAAGGCGCCGCGTTTGGTGAGAGCGATGCTCGCCGGGGGCTGTGCCGCGGTTTAGACAGCACCACTGCAGTAATTAGGTGAGCGAAAGGAAATTGATTGTGTGGCTTTTTAATCTACACACTGCGCATTCATATACAAAGCTGAGCTGCTCTAAACGTTGAGGTGATTTGTATAAACTCCCAGCAAGGCTGACAAGACCTATCTGTACTCGGATGAGAGAGGCACTGCCTTCCTGATAATCTTGATTTTTTTTCATTGTTCTGCTCTAAACGTAAACATTTATATGATGAAGGCATTGAAAATCCCACTCGTTCAAACACTTTTCAGATACATTGTTGCGTAACGGCTCCCAACCCAGATCTACCCGTACACCGCAGTTATTCATCTACCGCCGTACCTCTGTCTGTATGCCTGAACTATTAAATAAAAGAACCTAACAAATTATAAAAAATTAATCCGGGTGCGAGATGGCTCCGTGGCAAAGCTGCTGTAGCCCAGGCTGACGGCCCAGGACCCTCGCGGCAGACAGGGAAAGCCAGCCGCTGGGAGCGGTCCTCGAACCCCCGCAAGTGCACGGCAGCGGGTGCACAAAAGAAGAATTTCAAACACAAATTAAAATTCATAGATATTCCTTTACACTAAGTTCTCACCCTTGTAAATGGAGTCTCTATACCTCACACTACCTAATTGCTGTGGTCGAGATCTGGAATGTTCTGTGAAGGGTCACGTGTTTAAGAGCTGGCCCTCAGCTTGGTGCCATGGGAAAGTAGTGAGAACCTTTAAGAAGGGTTTCTCTGGCTAGCGAGGTGGTTCAGCCAGCAGCAGGACTTCCCACACAAGCTTAACCACCACAGTTTAATCCCCGGAGACTACAGTAAAAAGAGAGGAGTCCTAAAAGCTGGTTCTGACTTCCACGCACATGCCACAGTACAGATGCATACATGCACATCGGCATTGTTGTAGTCATCGTCGTCAGCATCTCCATCACCACCATTACCACCATCACCACCATCACCAACATCATCAACATCACCAACATCACCACCATCACCACCATCACCACCATCACCACCATCACCATCATATGTTTTAAAAACAAGGAAGACTTCCTAACCCACCATGATCTACAAACTGAGAATCAAAATAACCATATTTCCTCTTTCTAAGTAAGCGGTGATCTCAGGTGTTTTGTTGTTGGAACAAACCTGACAACCCACTAATGTGTATATGTACACACACACACACACACACACACACATATATGTCAGAGCTCTTGCGTCTGCTCAGTCCACTCCTCCAAGAAGAAATGATAGAATGAGTACACACTAAAAGAGTGTTTATTTGGTGGGCTTACATGATAGAACCATGATAGAGACAACAATGGCTGTCTTCATATTGGAGAGGCTGAGAGCCCTATAGCTGCTCAGTCCATGGAACATGATGTTACTGGCCTTCCATCTACACTGGAAGGCCAAAGAAGATAGGTCTGATATCAAGGAAAGATGGAAGCAGCAGCAGCAGCAGCAATGGAGTAGATGCATCAACCCACAAGGGGTGAAGGCAAACAGGCAAAAACAAAAAAAAAAACAAAACCACCTTAGGAAATACACATAGAAACCTTCCCAGAGGCAGGTGTCTCAGATGATTCCAGACACAATCAAGGTGCCACCTAAGATTAGCCATCGTCCTGCACTGTGTGGGTAACATCACCGTGTCTCTGCCTCTAAGTGCCCAACTTCAGAAACAAACAGTGTTTCACTGTGTCTCATGCCAGACAAATAAAGGATTTTTGGGAATAATTACCATGGGGCTGGAAAGATGGCTCACTAGCTAGGAATACTTGCTAGTCTACCAGAGGACCGGAGTTTGGTTCCTAGCAACCACATCTAATGTCCTCTCCTGGCCTCAGCAGATACCTATACACTAGTGGCATACACAAACACACACATATACACACAGATTAAATAAAATTTAAAAATAAAAAGGATGCTTACTATGTGAGGAAAGAGCACGGTCTGATTACTAGCTCTTCTGGGCCTCTCTGAAACTGCTATGTACAATATAAGACTTCTTCTGTGCTCTCAATAATAGCAGCTAGCATTTTGGAGCCACATAGAAAATGGCTACACAACCTGTATTCCATTTCATCTCTAGCAGAACCCTTGAGGGTTCAACATAATGATTCTCATTGTCTTCCTTCCACAAAGGGGGAAACTAAAGTTGAGAAACACTTAAGGAATTCGCCTGGGGTTGCACAGCTAGAGAGAGGGCCAGCCAAGAGCTAAGTCTGCATCTGCTAGACTCCAGAGGTAGCGACTCATGTCAGGCATTTCACAGGAATCGTGAGCCAGAAATGAACACACTGCAAAGGCCAGGAGCCCACGCCCGAGGAGCACTTAGGATCTGCCTTGCCTCTGCCTGCCTTAGGGCTGTGAAAACTCAAGGAGCCCCTACTTCTGTCCTGTGCCTTCAGTGACTGATTGTGGGCACCTGAGATCCCCTCTGGGTGTCTAAGTGAGAGAAGCCTTGTGGTGAGAGTGATACCCCCATCCTGGGTGAGCCCCAGTCCATGCACAAGTCTACACAAAAGGTGTAGAAGTGGGTAAGGAATGGTCTGGTTAGAGCTTCCTCCTGGCTTTAAAGTACAGAGTTCCGATGCTGCAGTCCCACGCTGGAAACAGACACAAAGCCACATTCAATGACGAGACTGCCTTGGCATACTCCCATGCCTACCACGAGGACCACATGATGAGTGGGGGGTCTGCGTGTAGCCAAGGAGAAGTCTAGATGTTGCAAGATTTCAGAGGCCAAAAGCCCCAGTCTGCTCCAGGAGCTGACCCTTCTCCCACATCCCATGGGCCCTGCCGGCGGGACTAAGTTTTTATGTCGTAGAAATTCTCAACATTCTAGGTGCAGAAACAAAGGAAAGGCGTGGCTGTCCCTGGCCAGCCCGCGGGTGACTGGCACTGTGTGTCCATATTCCTCTTGTTTCCTGAATCGGTGCACCACCTGTGTTCACTCCTTGGTAAGATGAATTTCATTTCCTGGTTGAACTGCTTATTTACAGTCCAACCTTGTTTCCAGAAGCTCGGGGGTGTCCAAAATGCAAATTGTACAAAGCTAGACAGTTCAAAATGTACCGATAGACCTTCAGAGTCTCCTACTGTCTGGTGCCCTGTGGGCTTGTCCATAGCACATCCATGGAGCAACAGCGACATCCAGTGGCCACTTGAGTTATATGAGGGTGAGCTTTGTTGTTGCTTCAAAATTTAGAAATAAAGTCATCTTTGGAAGGCTGGAATGGTAAACATTGAGAAAGGTCTGAAGCAGGGTGTGGTGTCTCTCGCCTGTGATGTCAGCATTAGGGTGCTGAGTCGGGGGTCCATTGTGAGTTTGGGGACAGCTTGGGCTTCTCAAATGGGGAGGAAGGCGAGAAAGATGGAGAGAGAAGAAAAGATGAGGAGGACAGGAGGAGAGGAGCAGAGGAGAGCAGAGGGTAGAGAAGAGAAGAGGAAGAGAGTGGAGGGAAGGTGAAGAAAAGGAAGAGGAGGTAGAAAGGAGAGGGGAGGGGAGGGGAGGAGAAAGGAAGGGAGAGGACGGAAGGGGAGGGGACAGGAGGGGAGAGGACAGGAGGGGAGGGGAGAAGACAGGAGGGGAGAGGACAGGAGGGGAGGGGAGAGGACAGGAGGGGAGGGAGAAGAGAAACCAGGAACAGTGGCAGAAATTCAGAAGGAACCGCCCAGAACTGCCCTTAAGGGCACTTGAATCCCCATCCCAGGCACTGAATTCAGTATCCGTCCCATAGCAAGGCTCAGAGTTTTTCACTCTATAAACCAATAAGCAAAGGACTGGGTTAATGACTCTCCAAGTGCCCTGCCCCAGAAGTCAGTCCAGCCCAGTACCGCAGCTGTTCTACTTAGCCAGCACTGGGCATAGAACCTGGGACTTTGACGCTAGGCAAGTTCTCTGTCACTGAGCTCCACCCCAACACTCCAACCCAGTTCAGATGCCAAAAGTGCACCTCATAATGACCACTGAAGACTGTAGGGTGGATAACTTGTCCAGCTGCCAAGGAAAACAGGCTGATCACGGAGAAGAACTACATGTGACACTGTGTTCGGAACTATGTGGACATAAACCACACCCTCTGCAGTGTGGACACAGAGAACACACAATTTTCGTTAAATATTTGCCTCGACTTTCTGCTGCCTGTGGCTGACCTAAGTGAAGCATGGTCCAGAATGACTAGACGTCCCAGAGCTCAGGGGTGTGGCAGCAACCCTTACCAGAGGACAGCTGAGAAAGCACTTTGCCTAACGTTGCTTTCGATGGTATTGTGCAAACTGTAGCTTACACTGAACTCGCTTTAAATTGTACTAATTATAACTGTATTCTTTGTAGATATTTTCTTTAATGTCATCTTAGAGGTCAGTTACATTGAAACTACCTTCAGTGTTTTAGGAATGTTCCTACTAGGTTAATCGGCACAGTACAAACAAGGCAAAATTCTTTAGATAGATGGATAGATAGATAGATAGATAGATAGATAGACAGATAGATAGATAGATTTCATTATACATCCTAACCACAGTTTCCCCTACCTCCTTTCCTCCTAATCCCAGACACACACCTTCCCCTCTCCCCCAGATCTCCTCCATTTCCTGAGAGAAGGAGAGAGGGAGAGAGGGAAGGAGGGAGAGAGGGAGAGGGGGGAGGGAGGGAGAGGGGGGAGGGAGGAAAGCAGGCCTCTCCCAGGGATATCAACCAAACATAGCATAACAAATAAGACCAGGCACAAACCCTCAGTTCGAGGCTAGCCGAGGAAACACAGAATAAGGAAAGGCGTCCCAAGAGCAGCCCGAAGCGTCCGAGATACTAAGCGTCTCACCTGAACACCAAGCTACACATAACATGTATGCAGAGGGCGTAGCTCAGACCCACAGGCTCCCTGTCTGTAGCCTCAGTGCTCCTGAGCCTCTGAGCCCTGCTTAGTTAATTCTGAGGGCTGTGTTCTTGTGGTGCCCTCAATCTCTCTGGCTCCTAGAAGCTTTCCTCCCCCTCTTCTGTGGAGTTCCCGGCTTCACTTGGTGTACAGCTGTGTGTCTCTACATCTGCTTTCCCAGCTGTTGGAAGAAGTCTTTCCGAAGACAGCCGGGTTGGGCACTGATCTGTGACTACAGCAGAATAGCATTAGGAACAATTTCATCAGTGCTTTTAAAGCAATTATTTTAAAATATGGTCCAAGTACCATATCACTCTCCTCAAAACCCACAGATATGTGTCTGTGGAGGAGTGAGTGATTTTGTGTGTGTGTGTGTGTGTGTGTGTGGTGAGAGACAGAGAGACTATGTGTATAACTGAGTTTACGAGTGTGTGCCACTGAGTGTGTTATATATAACTGTGAGTGTATGTAACTTTGTGGAGTGTGTGTGTGTGTGTGTGTGTGTGTGTGTGTGTGTGTGTGTATTGTTACTCTTAGGGCTATGTGTATGTGATTGTGAGTGTTTGTGTGTGAGAGAGAATCTTTTAAAAGTCAGCAAAATTATTGTTTTTAGATCATTATCCCATGAGTAGAAATGCATTGAAATTCAATAAAACATTTTGCTGGCAAAAGTAATAGATACGATTATTTCTCAATGTTTAGCTTTCTTTGGTCTCGTTTAACAGAGTCTCGCTATGTGGCTCAGGTTGAATTCAAACTTGGAATCCTCCTGACTCAACCTCCTGAATAGTGGAATTGTAGGCATTTGCCACCACACTCAAGTATATGCCTGAGATTCCAAATACTTGAAAATAAAGAGATGTAGAAGTTAAATTCTCCCAAACACTGCTTACTACAAAGGAGCCACATCTTGTAACATTAATATTGCTTTTGTATTAAGAAAATAACTTATTCTGAAAGGTTGAAAAGTATGTATATGCATGTTTATACGTGTGTATGTATATTTATAAAATTCCTTCCTGCATGAAATACAATAACAGCAATTTTACAGCTAAAAACAAATACAAATAATGTATGGGTTTGCTGAGTGATTTTTTTTTTCTGCATCTTCTTGTAGATGGATGACAGTCTAGATTACAACAAAGCCACGTGAGTATGGAGTTGCCAAAATGACTGATCAACGGCTTCATACAGTCTTCTTGCTTCCAGCATTTCTGTTAGCACATTGCCTTTGCTTCAGTTGTGTTGTGAAATCCCACAACTTCCCAAGAGCAAGTTCAGCATCCTACACCCAGTCAGCCCTAGGCCCTCTAATTCCCAAACTCCCAAATATCACAAGAAAGAGGGAAGTATAATTTGGCATGAAAGAAAGGAACCTTTCACATCCATAGATGTGGTTGGCAGCTAGCCCTGTTATTTGACTTGATTTCATTAATTATATAATATGAAAGGCATCTACAGGAATGTGGCTGTTTTAAGAAAATGTTAGCTAAAATTAATTTTCACTGGATTTGCAGTTTTAGGTCTTCAGGGGAGATTTTAAAGTAAAGAAACACATTGATAATGCCTGACCCTCAGACACGTGCCTACTGTTCTGGTCACTGTACTTTCTGCTTACCATTCCTCTAACTCACCTCTCCCAAAGAACATTCAACTTCTCAAATATGTAGAAAACCAGAAGGTTTATATACTTGCATTTCCCCATGGTCCCTCATTCATGCAGCACATCTGACAAAATGATGGGCAGAACATTGTTCACATTCAAAATTTCATAATCTGGTCAGTCATTGTCTCGAAAGGCAACAGGATACACTTTATTTCCAGTCCCCAAAAAAGAGAAAGGCCAAGCTCTTCATGAAAGGACAATGCTAAAATTTCAAAAGATCTCCCGTAGCCAAACCCAAGCCAAAATAGGCATAAGTCATCTTCTGTTGATCAGGGGGTACAGAATAAAATAGAGGGGAAATCCCATTGTAGACCAGGCCTTTTGTGGTCATCAGATTCCTAATTATAACAGGAAGAGGAGAAGAAGATGGACAGGAGCAGGTCTGTTTTGCTATGAAGACAATAAGCAAAGAGAGTAGGGCTGAAAGGTGACAGATTTAATCAGCAAGAGCAGAGTGTCAAGGGCCTGGAGTAGCTTGGAAGTAAAGAAACATTGGCTTTGGCATCTCAAAGGACCTGGGATTTCTGTCATAGACAGCAGACACACAGATGAGTAGAACAGAAATTGATGAGTTTCTCAATGGATGTGTGTGGAATATGGTCAGGTTATAAGAAGGCTGGTCCCTAGTCCTCATTGCTAACCAAACATTCTCACCAGTGTGAAGGAGAACCAAATGTTCTCACCAATGTGAAGAAGGAGGGTAGTGGAGAAGATCACCAATAGACAATGAACGATAGCTCTCATGGTTGCAAAGCTATGATTTATGAAACCCTTTCTAAGCTCTATGACACCTAACCAGCCTTAAATGAAGACTTGGCCTCCCATAAACAGGACAACCTCTTCAGTTCCCACACAGTTAACTACATGACAGATCTGCAGCTCCTAGATTGGGTACCTTTCATCACTGTGCTGAACTAGCTTGTGAGATTCCTTCAGTTGCTGAAACTAGAGCTCAGGTACATATCACCTCAACATCCTTCACCTAAGACATAGTCCTAACTCATCTCAGAGTTTTCCATATTGGCTTAGTACCAACTTAGGCTTCCCAGGACTAAAATAACCTAGCAGTTTCTACAACCATGAACAATGTTTCTAAAGCTAGAAAATACCAATGCAAAGAACAAAGCCAACTGTCACACAAGTGCCCATCTGATTTATACCACATAGTCATCACTGTCAAACAGAACCCATTCCTCTGAAAACCAAGAAGATGGTCAAAATGAATGGAAAGGAAAAAGACCTTTTTCACTTTGGAAGTCAGCTGCACACAGTCTTTATATATTGGGATGGTAATCTTTATTGTGATTTAGAATCACCTGGGAGACACACTTCTGGATGTGTCCATGACAGTGTTTCCAGAGAAGGGTAACTGAGGAGTGAAATCATCCCACAGGTTTCAAGTGCAGACAAGAGTAGAAAGGATGAGGGCCAGAGGGCAGCCAGCGTTCCAGATGCCATCTTCCAGGTCTCTGGAGATAGAAGGAGTCCATGCCCGATGTTCTTGCTGCCTCAAACCCCACCATGCTTCTCACATTGTAATCAACTACAAACAAAGTGAACTCTTTTCCCATTAAGTTGCTTCTTGTTGGGGATTTTTGTCACAGGATGAGAAAAGCCATACCCAGCAGAATGGGGACAAGTTCCCTAACTATAGCTGGACAGCTTGGTTATTATTGCTACACTTTTCCAACCCACTTACCCAGTAAAAGAAAACTCAGTCAGTAATAATACGAGCTATAAGCCTAGACTGGGCAGATCTCCCACTACACTATTTCCATCTATATTATCCCATATAACTTATGGTTTCTCCAGGCCGCGAGCTTCTCTTCAGCCTCTCCATTGCTCCTCCGTAGCTTCTCCCGCTTCCGGTCGATCCTTGTTAGCTCCTCCCCCTCTCATCGATCCTTCTTAGCTCCTCCCTTTCCCCCCATCCTTTTCTCCTCCCCCTTCCTTCTGCCCAATCATTGGCTCAGCCTTTATTTGAAAAGTTATGGTGGGGAGAAGGTTCACAAGGCAACTCCTCATCTGCAGCCCCTCCCAGGAGTGGAATTAGCATAAAAATACAAGCCCGGGGGCTATCCACAACAGGGTATCACTCTCAGCTGCATGGATAATGTTCCTGAGTGGCACATCCTACAGGATCAGAGCCTGAGGAAGAACTATGCTTGTCTCAGCAAACACAAAAGGAATTGGGGAGTGTCAAGCAAAACTACTTCCTACAGTATCACCTCACGCTAGCTATAGCAGATCCCTCTGAGTCCTCATCTAGAGAATTATGTACCTTGACATGACCACATCAGATATTTGTAAGGATACCTTAAAAAATGTATTTAAAGAGCACAGAGTTAAGGGTGTGGCAAATTGAAAATGTCAGTGTGTCTGTCACATGCTGGGAGAAACACCTTGGGTTCCATTTCTCTTTTCTTTCTTTCGTGTCACAGAGAAGACTGGATATTCCTGAATCTCCAGATTCAGGATGATGTATTTGCTTTGCTGCTTAGTGCTGTAACAGAAAGTATGCAGCTGAGAAATCATCCCTGCAAAAAGTCTAGGATGTTAATATCCCCAGTTATCATGTGGGCTTCATTTGTACAGGAGAAATGAGACAGCTCTCACCATCTCTGATTAATTTAGTTCAGTAAGTGTTCTATATAAGAAAAGGAATGCATGTCTCCTTAGACCGAAGGATCTGAGTGCTGGTTGACACAACTGAGGTTTCTGACCAGTGAGTGAGTCTCTGTTGGGGAACAGCATGCCTGCTTCTAATAGACTGGTTTGTTACCTCAATAACATACCGACCCAAAATATCTCCAGACACTGCCAGAGGAGCACCAGTTGATATGTGGATCCCTTCTCCCTAGATAAACTCCCCCAGGCCAGTCGGCACCCTTACCCTTCATTTTCTGAAATGTAGCAAATTGCTATTTTCTTTGCCAGAGGTCAGCCTGTATGTGGATGAGCTCCCCTGCATCTAAGCACCTCCCATGCATCTGACCTGGAGGTTTCACACACACACCACCACCACCACCACCACCACCACCACCCCACACCCGACCTGGAGGTTTCGCCCCCTGTGTGGCTGAGGAGAATGACCAGAGTCAGGTATAATATAAATAATTAATGACTAATACAATCACCTTTATTTTGATGTTCACGTTGCCAAGGTGTTGCCTATAGCCCTGCAGACTGTGGAATTGCTTCCAAAATGTACACCCAGCCTTTCATTCTTTTTTGTTCAGAAACAGAGTTGTCCTGATGTGAGGACCCATGAGCCTGGATTCCTATCTGGATGTCATCTGCATGGCACTCCACACCCAGAGATTGAAATGGTTTTGCCAGTAGATCTTAATTTTGTCTTAACTAACTTCTAGAAACATTGGGAGAAACCTGAGACACTTCCCTGGAATAGAGTGTTTTAGCTTGGAAACGAAGCGTCCTTGCAATGTCTTCCATGGTAAAGACTTGATCTCCAGCTAGTCAGACTTCTGAGAGATGAATGAAACCTGAGGGCTCCAATCGAAGAAATGAGATGATTCATTAAAAATGCATAGACAAATGACCTGCTTCCTGGAAGTAGGTCACTATGGGGGTGTGTCGAAAATACCTCCTCCTCCTCTCTCTCTCTCTCACTCTCCCCCTTCCCCAACCCCCTTTATGTTTTCTGGCCACCAGGAGTTTTGCAATCTCTGCCATGCTCTCCCAACATCATGACGTTTCTACTGCAGATCAAACCCAAAGCAATGAAGCCATGAGCTGACTGTGGAACAATGCCTCTGAAACCATAAGCAAGATAAACCTCCCTCTTCTCGCAGTGTCTGTGCCAGGTCATTCACCAGAGTGACAACACCTCACCCAGTCTGGCTGTGTGTCATCTCCAGCTTCACAGGACAGTTTTAAGAAATACATCTTTACCTTGTTCTGCTCTGTACTCAACTAACAACAGAAGAGAAAACCAAAACACGCTTGTTTCATAAAACTTGGAATTATAATAGAATTGCAAAATTGTGAATGGCAAGTCAAAAACCTATCCTTTTAACCTAGTATGAGTTAGGGTGCCCCAGTCAACATCTAGGAACACCACCTGTATCTCCAAGTGGTTGGCTTATAAAGTAGAGTGAAGGACTGGAAAAATGGGTCAGCAGGTAAAGTCCCTTGCCACCAAGCCTGGAGTACACAAGATAAGAGGAGAAAAGTGACTCCCATGAGTTGTCTTCTGACCTCCACATATGTGTCATGGAATGGGCATGCGCGCGCACACACACACACACACATGCTCACACACATGCTCACACAATGCTCAAAATGAATGGCCATATAGGACATGATATTTCAGGCACAATAGGGAACAAGCACAGAATGCTTCTCAAAGCATACAGCTTATTAGCTTGGAAAGAAAAGGATTAAAAACATTGTAGTTTTCAATAATAAAACACAAATGTGTTTTTCTTTTCTCTTCATAGAAATGAAAGCTGTTTCTTGTATAACCTGCCATCTCTTTGCTCTTGGAAAATTATTTAATTATGATGACCCATCCAGCAGATCTGTTCCATCTTATTGTACTGTGTCAGAACAGGTATTCCAAACTTAAGAATCAGGAACGCAAGATACAAGATACTTTGGAAAGGGGAGTCCCTAGTCATACCCAAACCTCTCCTCTTCCAATACACAGAACTGTTAGACAGAGAAAAACTCCATCATTCATTTTCCCTCTTTGCCTATTTTTACCCTCACCTCAGCCCACTGAAGAGTTCCAGAAACTTTTAAAAGGCAAATACATCACAAAAGAATAAATTAGTTGAAGGAATTGGGACAAAAACAAACAGCTTAGTTGAGTGAGCGAGTGTCCAGTCTGGAAAGCAGTTCCCATGGCAACTCCTTCTAAGAAGGTGGGGTCAGCCGGGGACCACAGCAAGGCCTGCCATCTTCGTTCCTCTGGGCCCCTAGCTTTTATCAGGCAACACCCAAGCCCTGCCCAGAAGGATCTCGGGGTCCTCAGGATTACAGATGATAGCTGGAGAGGAGTTTGAAGGTTCACCCAATGATGCATCGCCCATCTTACTTCCAGTCTCAATCTTCTTGAGGGTTTTTTGTTTTTTGTTTGTTTGTCTTTGTTTTTGGGTTGTTTTGGGGGGGTTGGTTTGGTTTTGGGTTTTGGTTTTTGTTTTGTTTTGTTTTGTTTTGTTTTGTTTTTTGATTTTGGCCTCTCACTGTTTGCAGTCCCTCAGTCTTATCACACAGATGAAGACTTAACCATCCAGAACCACACTGGATTCAGTCCATGCCCCCAGTCTGAATCAGTGAGCAAAAGAGACACAACCTTAAACCAATGCTTTTCTCATAGAGTGGAAATTTCGAGAATGCAGTGGATTAACATCCCCCAAATCTGTCTTCTGTCTCATCTCTAGCCAGCATAATATACAGGGAAGGGAAAAAGAAGACAAGCAGTTGTTCTCAGTTTAGTTTGCCGCGCGGTCAGTCAGTCAGGTGGTCAGTCTTGTCTCTGAGGGTCATGGTGTGTGTGGGTGTGTTGTAGATGGTCCTGGTACTGATTTTGTGAACCAATTCCCTAATGAATAAAGAAGCCAATCACTGGGCAAGTAGGCAGGACTTCTGGGTTGGATGGAGGAAGAGAGGAAGAAGAGAGTTAATGCCCTTCAGAGCTGGGACAGCTGAGGAGTAAGATGTAGCTGCTATAGTTTCCTAGTATCATGGTGGATACTTGCAGATCTGCCACCAGAGGGATCAGATTTTAATAATACTTACAAGATTAGGTTTTAGTTGTTGCACCTAGAAATTTAGTTACCATTGTTTCTGAACTAAGTTTGTGTTGCATTTTCCTTCGCGCAGTAATTTGTCTGGGTTCAAGAGAGAAAGGTACTTTGGCCAAACGTAGGTTTGCCTGAGGTACTCCACAAAGGCCGTGGGGGATTTGAAGTACAGGATGGCGTGGTAGTAACTCACCTGTGGGAACCTAGCGAGCTGGGTGAAGAGATTATGGAGTTCAGAGTAAGAATCTCCATAAGATAAAAACAGGTTGGCCCTTGCCTGCCAGTGCATGGCCAGCCAGACCGCCAGGCAGAGGTGCGTGCGAAAATGTGACGGTTTGACTTTTTTAATATTTCCTGCAACATGGGTGCTTTTCTCTTTGTGTCCTCCTCTGTCACCATTTGGATGTCACATCGACCAAAAGTTAACAGCTAACATTATGCACGTTTTGAGCTACTTGCAATGCATAGATGTAAATTTCCTTTTGAAAACTAAACACAAATGTGTTCTTATAATATAAAATATACAGTGCCTCTCTGACTCTGGAACACCAGCCCAGAAACTTAATAAACTTTTATATTAGTCTGAGTCCATAATGTTATTTTTTTTTAACTCTCAAAACATATCCTACGTGTGTGCATAAAAAACTGTGATGATTCTCTGTTTTTCCCTCAGAGCCTCCTATTCTATGCATGCCCTACCTAAAATATTTGCCCTCTGTAAAGCCTTTCTCTGGACGAGGGTAGATCCAGCAGGCAACGGAGAATAATAATGAGTCTCACACGCTTTTGTAAAGAATGTCTTCACAGGAGAAAGGGCTGGCCAACATTGCAAGGTAATGATCTCTGAAGGCAGCATTAAGCCCTAGCCTGAAAGAGTGGATAGAAAATATTTAATGACATCTTAATATTCCCAGATCCTGTAAAAAGCCAAGAACTGGTCACAGGGTATCAGTACTCAGTGTTTTAATGCCATTAGACAGCGATTTTTTCCAGTTGCAGTCACAGAGTTACCCAAATCATGGAATAGCAAAGAGGGAAGAGGAACAGAACTATGCTTAACGTGGCTGGAAATCTGTCCTTTCCGACCAACTTTTAATACGGATGTGGGAACTGGGGTCGGCAATCAATTGGCTCATTTGGTTGACGGGCTAGTGGGAGCCTCGATAAATTTCGAGTCTTTTCCCGTGAAGCAATCTTGGACTAATTGTTCTCAGAACTGGTCCTCTGCAGTCAGTCCCTCTCGCCTCTCACTAGGGACATGAGAGAAGTCATATTTGAAGCATGTGAGTGAGTCACTAGTGTCACATCACAAGAAGTATCCTCACATAACCTGTGCACACCCTCCTATGATTTAAATCTTTCCTGGATTCCTTGGGTTGGATACACTGTAATGCCGTATAAAACAATAGCTGCTGTGATGGCTTAAGAATAAAGAGAAACGTAACACAGCTGCCTTTCCAGCGCACAGTTAGTTGACTCCCTGAACACAAAATCACCTATCAGAAGATTAACCTTATCTAGAATTTTATCCCAGGCAGAGGGAAACCTGGGAAGGAAGGACAACGGAGAGGAAGAAGCAGAAGGCAGGGGACCCTGCTCTCTCAAAGGAAAAAGCCCAGCACAGGGAGGAGCATCAGAACCCTCAGCTGAGCTGTCTTGGCCTGGATTCTTACCTTTCCTCTTCCCCACTATTCTATTTTCTTCCAAATAACATGGTCCATGTTCCCTTGTCTCGGGAATATGAAAAAATAAATTAAAATTTAAAAAGTAGAGCTGCCTGCAGACCTCTCGCTTCTTCTCCTTTGCTAAAAGCATTAGCTTAGCCAAAACAAGGTATAGAGAATCGGCATCAGGTCAGACCCACCATAAAGAAAGCCCAATCTGGGTAGCTTAAACAACAGACATGGTTTCTCACCATTTTAGCAGCTGAAGTCTGAGGTCAAGACTTGACATTGGCAGGTTGGGTTCTTCTGATAATTCTCCCTGGCTTTTGGGCAGCGTCTTGCACTGGGCTTTTGTGTGGTGGTCTCTGCTTGCATATGTCTGATCTCTGCTAATTTCACCTTCATGTAAGAACACTAGTCCTACTAGGTGACGGAGTTTAATGACCCCGCTTCAAATTCGTCATCTCTTAAAAAGTCCTATCTCCAAACACAGCACAGTCTGAAACACTGGAGTTTAACACATCAGCATCTGCGTTTGAGGGGACACACCCAGCCCATTACACACAGAAATAAAGCAGAAAAGAGAGAATGGATTGTAATTCCTGCAGGTAAGCAGCCCAGATTAACAGACATCCATGCCAGGGAGGTGACACAATCAGGGAGACAGGGCCCCCTTTTCACAGGTCCTTGATCTCAGATAAAATAAGTTAAAGTATACTCTAAAAAATAAAGGGGGTCAGACAACAGCTTCTAGGAGGAGAAAGACTGGAGAGGGGAATGGTTTCTAAATTAATGGTCAAAAAAGCAAGGCAGGCCAGGCAGTAGTAACACATGCCTGGCAGGCCTGTGTCTGAGTTCAAGGCCAGCTTCATCTCCAGAGAATTCTGGGACAGCCAGGAATACACGGAAAGCAGGCGGGCTCAGCAGTGAGAGTGGGCGGGTGCGAGGGAACACGGCTCCAGGACTGAGCACAAGTCTCAGTGAGGGGCAGTTATGTCTCCTGTCTTCTGAAGGTGCCTAACGAGTCCGTTCCTGGGAGACACTGAGGCACTCAGCGAGGATGTTTCAGACAAGAAGAGAAGAGAAATAAGACAGAGCCTCAAAGTTCGCTGAGATAGCACAGCGCTACTGAAGGTTGCAAGCAGGAAGGCAGGTGTGTGCAAAGGGAGGCGGGGTTTATTTAGTGTGTGAGAAATAATGCAGTAATCCCCATTAAAAACATATTGTTATTGCACAGTAACAAAAAATAACTTTATTTGTTTGTTTGTTTGTTTAAAGCATGAGAGAACTAGAGAGTCTGGGGTTGGCATCTGTTCTTTTCTCAAATGTTCAGTAATTGCTGTGTTCTGACACAGGCCGGGCTCAGGAACTCACTCCCAGAGTTGAAAGCCATAAGTGACAAGGGTCAGGTCTGTGTGGTTCCTCCAGTCCTAAGTCGCTAAGTCATAATCTCCACAACTGTTAAGGCAAACAAGAGTGGAAGGAGGGGGAAGAGATGAGAGGGAGGAGGGAGGGAGGAGGGAGGGAGGGAGAGGGGAGGGAGGGAGGGAAGGGGAGGGAAGGGATGGAGGAAGGGGGGGGAAGAGGGAGGGAGGGAGGGAGGGAGGGAGGAGGGAGGGAGAAGGGAGGGAGGGAGGGAAGGGGAGGGAGGGAGAAGGGAGGGAGGGAGGGAAGGGGAGGGAGGAAGGAAGGGGAGGGGGAGGGGGGAAGAGGGAGGGAAAGTGAACTTGGGAGAAGGAGGAGGAGAGGACCAGGTGTGAGGCTTTAGCCTGCCCAGCTGCCAGGGCTGGTGACTCATTTGAGTCACAGGGGCGGGGGCTGGAAGAGGAACACAGAAGACAACAGAAAGAAAGGTGAGAATTCATCTGCCAAAACTTTACATCTCAACTTTGAGCTGACATTGCAGCGAGCCTCTCTCCAGCTGCTTTGTCTGGCCATGTCAGGGAGTGACCATGATTTATTGTGCCACCTCGACAATTCCAATGCTTTTGATCTCCCACCGGAAGCATGACAAGTAAGGTTAACTGCTGTGTGAAGAGACAGTATGAATAATGCTTGACTCTCAGAACTGCCAGTGAGCTGCAGTTCTGGATGGAACCAACAGCAGATCCCTTTCCAATAGCAATCTGCCCAACGCCCTGAGACCTCAGGGATCACTCCAGCCTCTGTGGAACCGCCCCCTCTCCCCCGCCCCCAACTCATGATACAGATGGCTCCTTCACGAACACGTAAACCCACATTTGTGGATCACGGTGTGGGTCATAGCTGAGATGGGGTGCTCACACCCCACCAGGCTCTCTTCACCTGCTTCGTGTTCAATATTCAACTGACACACTTCTGGGCTTCCCCTGTGTCAGTCATCCTATCTACAGACAGGAAGGGCAGGGCTTTAAAGGTCTGACAGGATTGAAATGCAGAGCCCAGAGGGAGCCGCCTCCCAGTGAGTCTCATGACAGGGACATCACTGTCTGCTCTTCTGGTCCTGTTTTTCCGTTCTATGTGTTCAGAGGTTTGCTGTTGTTGTGTTGTCTACTTTGCTCTGCTTTGAGATGGGCGCCTGTATCCCAGACTGGCCTCAAACTGGCTCTGTAGTCAAGGACAGAGGTCTTGAACTCCAGATCCTCCTACACTTAGTATAATTCATTCTCTCTAATCTTTTTTCCTCTAGCCAGCTGATACACATTTCTAAAGGTTTAGCTGTTGCGTCATAGGCGGATAAACTGGGGTGTCACCATGGAGCAGAATCTGGATTGTCTTGGTAAAAGAAGACTAGACCTTCTCGGAATATCTGTAAGTATCTGTCTATCCATGCTCGCTGCTTTTTCTTGTGTCTTTTCTCACAATTATGGGAGAGGAGAAAGGAAGATTTAACACTGATTAGATCCTGTTGCTTCTGAACTTTGCACCAGGCATAGGAAACTCCACAGCCGGGAGATGGCTCAGTGGGTAAAGGGCTCACCGCGCAGGCAGGAGGAGCTCAGATTCCATCTCCAGAAGCCATGCAAAGCTAAGGACATGCAATGGCGTGCTTGCCATCCCAGCACTCTTAAAGAGAGGACAGGCAGAGTCAGGATAGTCCTTGGATGCCAGCAAGCTAGACGGGGATGTGCAGCAGCAAACACTGGAGGGGACCTGTCTCAAAGAGAGTCGAAAGGGCTCAACACCAGGGTTGTCCTCAGACCCCACCACAAACACACACACACACACACACACACACACTCATACACACACACTCACACAGACTCACTCACACACACACTCACACACACACTCATACACACACACTCACACAGACTCACTCACACACACACTCATACACACACACACACACACACACACACACTCACACTCATACACACACACTCACACAGACTCACACACACACTCATACACACACACACACACACACACTCACACTCATACACACACACTCACACAGACTCACACACACACTCATACACACACACACACACACTCACACTCATACACACACACTCACACAGACTCACACACACACACACTCATACACACACACACACACACACACACACACACACACGCATGCTTTGTGGCACAATCATGTGTTCAAATCCCATATGCACACATTAGACTTAAAAAAGAAGTCTGCAATACACCACAATGTCTTCCCACTTCACCCTCATGATATATGCATCAGGATCTGGAGAAAGTTCATTTTCCCAGGTATTCCAACATAAGAGGTAGATTAGATGAGAGGCATTGATGGCTCAACTTCACCGGGACGGGTGAATGCTGTCTATATTGTTGTCTTCTTTAGTTGTTATTCCTTCACAGGTTCTGTAGCCACAGATTCAAACCACCACAGATCAGAAACAAAACAAAAAGGAAGGAAGCAAGGGAAGAAGGGGGCAGCAGTTGGGTTAGCACTGAGCCTGTGCAGACTTTGTCCCTGCCATGTGACAACTAGGTACGCGGCATCTGCATCTGCACTGTACCGAATATTGCAAGCAACCTACAGATAATTCTACAGGAAGATGTCCACAGGTTATATGGACATCCACAGCAAACACTGGAGGGGACCTGTCTCAAACAGAGTTGAAAGAAGGGCTCAACACCCAGGGTTGTCCTCAGACCCCAACACACACACACACACATACATACACACACACACACTCACACATACACACTCACACACTCACTCACACACACACACATCTTACATGTTGATATTACTGTAAGGGACTCAAGCCGTCTTCAGGCTTTGGTCTGTGGGAGAAGTCCTAGACGCCAGCTTCTGACGAACTAAAGAATAATTCACCTTAATTTTATTTATTAGTTTTATGTCTCTTTTGTTGATTTCAAGCTACAGACGAAAGGAAGTGGAGAGTGGAGACAGGGCCTGAGGAGCAGTGTGAGAGCAGCCTGCAAAGCCTCCAAACTCCTAAAGCAACGCAGAAGTGGCTTCCCTGTTGCTCAAATCTCTTCTACATCTGTCCTGAATCTTCTCAGAGACTTTTATTACAGTTGTCTGGACAATGACCTTGAGAACTTGTCTCAGAGTTTCCACCCTGGCGAAGAGCCAAACCCCCCCTGACTCCTGGCACGCACAGTGCTGCCTGAGGTCTCTGCTTCACAGGTCAAGAATGAGCTGCTAGGGGTTTTTCGTTTTGTTTTGTTTTTTATTGTTTTGGGCTGACAGAGATTACTTCACAGAGGGTGAGGTGAGGCCAGCTTCCTCTCTTCACACCCCATTGTCTCCATCCCATCTTTTCCCTGAAAGTTCCTGAGAGGCAATTCAAATCTCACTTGGGGCTCTTTTGCACCAAGAACGAAAAAGAACGATGTTGGTTCTGTCTAATGGACAACTGCGCTGTGACTGAATCTGCTAGCAACAGTTTGTCAAAATGCAAAAGAAAAAGTTTTAAATTAAAAAAAAGTCAAAAATAACACTTACAGAGCTGCAGAGGATGGGCCTTATAGCCCGAAATGACACTTTTATTTCCCTGTGTTGAAATGTGTTAGTCTCTCCTTTAGGAGACACACAACACTTTATGAAAACAATTTAAGGGCCAACTCTCTGCTTTTAATATTTCGGTGACTGCCAAAACACCTCTTGCTTGTATTTGTGAGTTCGTATCCAAGCCTTTCTGTTCAATTTCTTCTTCAATGGATGCTTATTTTCACAGCATCCTAACCTCCAAAGTACACACATGTCATTGTAAAGCTAATCATCTAAAAAGAAGTCATTTCAATTAACTTTGCCGTTGTTGAGAAAAAGGCCACAAAGTATTTCCTGACACATCTCAGATAACAGTCAAAATCATGGCAACTCCATATCACAAGATTTGTGCATTTAATGTACTGAGCTTTCAAGTAGAGACTTTTCAAATAGAGACTCCCTGGGTGATAGTGTTCTTCCCATGCACTGGGTAAGAGGAGGCTAAACTGCAGAGCCTGCTGGTTAAATCCAGATGTGATAGTGTCGCTCTGCGTAATTTGCAAAGGAAATACCTACTTTTCATTAAGCCCCGTGGCAAAGGTCTTATCTAATCAGGACAACCCTTACATGATCCAGGCCTATTTCATGATTATCTGTAGCTTTGTTTTCTCGATAACCATATAAACATGTCACCAAATAAAATATTAAGGTCGGAATGTCCTGTCCTAGGCAAAGCAAACAGGTGGACCCCGAGTGTAACCCACTTCTAATTATTGTTACAAGAATTACAATGCTGGCTAGGAGAGGTAGTTGAGCCAGTCAAATACTTGCCATGCAAGTTGGAGGGGAGATTTGAACTCTCTCCCTAGAGTCCGTATAAAAAAGCAGACCCATCCCTGAGGCAGTTGAGACAGTTGAGGCTGGAGAAGAGTAAGGATGCTGTGTGCCCAGATTGGCTGGCAGCTATTTTGTCAGGAGGGGAGATTGGTTTTGTCAGCAGAGTCAAAGTAGCCAAAAAGTAATCAAAGAGGAAGTTGTGTGCTTGGATCCTCCCACACAACTGTTTCTGTCAGATCCACTAGCTTGGGTTTTCAAGTCACATGGGCAAATGCACTTCCTTGCCATGTATGCTATTAGTTCTGTCTGGCCACTCTGCAACACTGAGTAATCAACCTCGCCCTTCCAGCTGATGCCCGGTGCTTCATAAGCTGAGAGGCATAAAGACGCCAAGTGAGTGGCCTTTGTGTTATTCCAGTGTAGCTGTAGGCTACAAGCATGTGGGTGCTCATTTCAGATACACACACACACACACAGAGAGAGAGAGAGAGAGAGAGAGAGAGAGAGAGAGAGAGAGAGAGAGAGAGAGAGACTTAAATCAAAGTCCACTCTGCCCATCCTTTGTTCTTTGGGCTGACTTCACTGTGGAAGTCACTGGTTCCTGTCTCTGTTCTGTGCTGGATTCTTCCATACATGTGTAGTGAGAACTCTTTTTCATGGCAGCCTCATAAAGTTTAAAAGGTTCTTGACAGTATAGGAAACTATCAATGAAGTGAAGAGGCAGCCTACAAATGAGAAAAAACACATCTGACAGGGTTCTGGTATAAAAAAATATACAAAGAAATCAAAATTGAATGATTGAGTTTAAAAATTGGAGTCTGGAATAGAATGGAGAATCTCTAAATAAGAAATAGTAACAGCTAGTAAGCACCTTTTTAAAGTATTCAACATCCTTATTCATCAGGAAATACAAATCAAAACTACTTTGAGATTCTATCTCATCCAGTTAGAATGGCAATAAACCAAAATCGTCAAATGGCAACAGACATTAGTGTGGATGTGGGAGCCAGGGAGGCTTTATTCCATGCTGGTGGAGGTGTAGTCTGGTGCGACCACTGTGGAAATCAGTGTGAGCATTCCTCAGAAGGCTAGAAATAGACCTGTCCTATGACCCAGATGGACTGCTCTGTAGCTGGGCCCCAAAGACTCTGTGTCCTCTCACAGAAATACTTGCTCATCCGTGTTCACAGCTGCTCTTTTCCCATTACCCAGAAAACAGAAACAGTCTTGCAGCCCATCAACTGTTGAATGAGTAATGAGAATTTGGGAATGTGACCATGGAATTTTATTCAGCAGTAAACAAAAGAAAAGTTCTCAGAGTTGCAGGTAAATGGATGAAACTGGACCTGAGAGAAGTCACACAGACCTCGAGAGACAGCGATTGCCAGCTCTCCTTCACCTGTGTATCTTGGTTTTATGTATTTAACTTGAAGCCCTTGTAAAAGCCAGGAAATTAGAAAGGAGCGGTCAGGGAGATGTCTTAAGGAAGCAGGGCTAGTAAAGTATAGATTATGTGAAAATAGGTATGAGAGATACTGGGTGTGGAAGGGTTCAGGCTATAGCAGGGTGGGGGCAATGGGGACAAGATGGGGTGGTCAAGGAAAAGGATCCAAGAAAACCATATGTAAACTTCATGGGCCGAGTAAAATGCAAATTGAAAATAGTTAAAAGGGAGATATTCTACATGACTGGATAATGGTACTTCTATGGGTCTTTGTTAATCAAACAAAAAGTCTCAGCAAAAGTGTAGAACACCTCCTTATGAGTCACAAAACCCCAAGAGGTCTCTAAAATAATGCAGGCCTTTGCCATTCCTCTTAGCCAGAGCTAGACAATGAGACTCTCTTGCTGAAGATACCACATAAATTGCAAGATTTAAAGGAAGCTATCTGAATCTGATCTCAAATCTTCCTCCATACTAGCTAGCTTTCACAGAGACAAAAAGTGCTATTCAGGCTGCTGAGGGAACTAAAGACAGCAATGATCGTACCTAGCTATGAACCCTACAAACCACAACAGCAACCTGCAAGACAAGATGTGCTCAATGGTCCAACAGTGTCACAGTTGTTACAAGGATAGCCAACCAATCTCCGTATAAATTTGAGGTCCACTCCACAGGAAGTAATACATGCCTAGTACTGTAACTCCAGTCAAAAATCTATGATTTGAGAAGTCATAGGACTTAGAGGAACAGTCACCACTGTTGGTTAGCTAAGTTGGCATGGCAAAAAAACTCAGTTTAATTTTCTATTTTTATACCCATAAACCAATCATACCTTCATCATTTAGTAAGTACATGTCTCTTTGCATTGAATTTTAGTGATTACAAAGACTCATAACTATTCAAGATGCTGAGAATAAGTGATGTCTGATGACCAGTGAGATAATTCAGTGAATGAAGCTATCCATTGCCAATGCTAAGAATTTAACCTTGATCCCCCCAGCAAGTTGTCTTCTGACCTTCATGTATAGGCCATCACACACACACACACACACACACACACACACACACACACACACTCACACACACACACACACACACAAATAAATACAGATTAAAATTTGTAATTTTTTTGAAATGACAGTTGAGTGCCCAGCCCTAAACAGGACATTTATACCACCACTACCCTCTGCAGTGCTCAGAGAGCAGAAAGAATGTAAAAGCCAGAACTCAGGGAGACCAGCTGTGCCCTGGTTTCTTTAGGACTTGACATAGACCTGCAGACATAACCTCATTGTAGCTGCAGTTGCCTGAGCTATGGCTGAATGGGATTGAGCCTGTCAGCCGTCACTCTTGGATCAAGGAGACACTGACAAGGTCCTAGGGCTACCTGTTGACTATTGACTATTGATGCATTCTGTGAGAGGGGCACTCAGTTCCTTTAATTGTACACCCAATGCTGAGCCTACCAAGCCCCAGTAGATAGTTCCAAATTCATGGCCACACAGTACTGGTTAAAATCTGTGGGTCACAATGCATGAACATGGAAGAGGGACCTGTAGTGAGGGCTTGAGGTGACAAGAGTAGGACATAGAAGAGGACAGGAAGGAGAGGAAATGCAGTGTGTGGTATGCATACACCAAATGCTCAAAACCAACAAATACGAAAAATCTATGGCACATGCCAAGATTCTCGGTACCCAGGGGAGAGGCAGGAGGACCAGACCCTGAAGGTCAACCTTGACTGTGTAGGTAGAGGACAGCCTGAGTTTAATGAAACCCTGCCTCAAACAGACAAATGGAAATCCACACAATATCCCTATAAACGTTGGAAGGTTATCTGAACATCTTAACATCTTCTTTTACATATCACCTAACAAAACAGAAAGAGATGGGCAGAGCCTGAACTGGAAAAGCTTGTCCTTATCACATGTTCCCAGAAAAACAGAGTCCAGTGCGAGAGCTGGGAAAGACGGGCAACGGCATTGATTAGAGCAACTAGTAGTTCACCTTGTGTATTCAGAAGAGCCGATACAAAAACAAGGAACACCACATTAAAACCCTATCTCAAAGAAGAAAAGGAAAATGATAGATGGATGATAGATAGATAGATAGATAGATAGATAGATAGATAGATAGATAAATAGATAGAGATGATAGGTGGATAAATAGACAGGTAGATGAAAAGGAGGCATACGACAGACAGACAGACAGACAGACAGACAGGCAGACAGACAGACAGATGAAAAAGAGATATACAATGAGAAAAAGAGGATGGGCTTACCTTTTTCAGGTGTATATACATGTAGTGTCTGTTCATGTGGGTTTGTATGTTCAGTTGTGTGTAGGCACACATGTATGAGCTCATACGGAAGCCCAAGGTTAACACGTTGACGTAGGATCTCTCAGCTAATCTGCCTGAGCAGCCTACACCAGGGATTCCCCCGTCTTAGCCCTTGGAGTGATGGACTAACTAGCATGCAGGCTTCCACATTCCTCTAGTATTTGGGTTCTGGGGAACCAACTTGGGTCCTTATGTTAGCTAGTTGCCTAGCAAGTACTTTAACCACTGAGCCATTTCCCCAGACCCTAGAACTCGGTATGACTGTTACTCGGTATGACTTAACAGTTAATCAAGAAAAGCCAATATTCAACTATTCCAATAATTCAAAATTGTTAAAACTCAAAACAAGTTCCAGTATAACTAGAATCAAAAATACAACATGAAATTAGTAACCATCGAGTATTTGTTGTACAAACCATTGTACAAACCACTACACAGCATTATCACATAAAGAAAGAGATCTTGTTTGTAACAAGAAAAAATGTTTTAAAATTTTACGTGATTAAACTTAGCAAGAAATGTGCAAGTCTATACAAAGCTAACCTTAAAATATTACTAATATGCCAAAAAGACAAGTAGACAAAAGACAACTATTTCCTGAAACAGGAAAGGTTAATTTGTCACAATGCTTCCTCCAAAAATGTATTAACAAATGATTAATGGGAACACTTGTGTAGGTAAGAAAATAAAAGACAAAATGTAATTCCAATGTTCCTTTGGGGAAGAGGGGCAAGATTGCCCTTTCCTGTCTGAGAGAATGGCGACAAAGCATAGAAGATGCTAGCACACGGTGAAGGGCAGGATAACACACAGGCACCCCATGGATGGAGCCAGGAGCCAGCCAGGAGGCTCTGCAGGGAAGGCCCCTGCCTCAGAGCCTGGCGATCCACACAGCAGAAGGAGGAAACCTGTGGGTGTCACATCATGGCACATCCCTGCACCATGCAAAACACATTAAAAAGTGAGCAAAGGTAATTTTAAATTTTAAAATAAAAATAAAATAATATGAAATATACAAGATGGTATAGAAGTGGGAAAATGTCACAGTGAAATTTATTTCTTTGTATGCTAACCAAGAAAAAAGTAAAATTAAGTAAATACAGGTATCTCTTTACATACTGCCACTAGATGGTCTGCAGGATATACATTATGCTTGCAATATGAAGGAGAAAAAAAAGGCATGAAACCAAGGCCTCGCCGCTGAGTGCTGGAGTGAGGAGGGGACTGGGTTTCATTTAACAGTTTATTCTTTAAATATGTATCTTGTATCTTTTGTTGCTTTTTAAAATAAATAAACCATACTTTAATATAGAAACATTATTTCCAAGACTTAACTTTTAGGCAATTAACTGTGTGCATGTACGAGTGCTTGTGTGTGCATGTGGGGGGGGTATGTGCCGGGGATGCGGGTGCCCCCACAGCCCAGATGAGGGCTTTGGATCCCTTGAAGCTAGAGTTACAGATGGTTTTAAGCCTCTCAATGCAGGTGCTGGAAACCCAATTCAGATCCTCTGCAAGAGCAGAAGGTACCCTTAACTGCTGGGTCATCTCCGCCATTTTAAATGATGCTTATGATGAGCATTGAATAACATAGGAAAATGCTTAGCTGAAGGTCCAAGAAAGGGGAGGAAGGAAGGGGATCTTTACATCTTAATCTCAGCAATATAAACCATACAGAGGAGACACACACACAAATACTGACCATCCCTGACCAACAAGTTGGATCAGAAAATCTCCCTCCCGTGTATTTGTTTTAATTTCTCATTTTTCTCAAAGTCAGAACTGTAGTGGTGAGAGAATGTTTATAACGTTCAAAGCTCAGTGCTCGCATTCTGAGACCTTGTGGCCCTTACTAGCCAGTGCCCGATGCAGGAGCACCCCTCTGAGACTGCATCTAACAGCTTGTTCTCTTTCTAGGAGGAGCCTGTGCAGTCAGTGTGTGGTTTCCTTTCCTCCCGCACTCCGCACTGCGTGCTGAAGAGGTGGGCCCGACCTCATCTTGCCATGCGCAGGAGACTGTGAGTGTAGCTGTCGGAGGTTTCAGTCAGCTGAGGTACACATCCCAGTTCCCTCACTTTTTGCATTATATCTCTCTGCCTCCTGGGAGACTCGGGGCCACTCCTGTGTCATGCCACAGCGAGAACTAAGAGAATTTCCTCCCCAGTTTCTGAAGCTTACCACCAGCCTCATCATTAATCCCTAATCTGTGCTGGCTATTTTGCCCAGGAGAAATTTGCTTTTTGCTCTGTGATTTCAAAGCACAGAGGTAAGTTCTCCCAAACACCAATTGTCTGCCCCGGCGTTGTGTCATGCACCTTGACCTTTTCTCCTTTCCCCCTTTATCTGCCACAGGGACATCCTTCTGCCTCTCAAGTCTACACTGTAGGAAGTTTACCGGGCTCCAGAGTGTGTGGCTGTAACTCAGTTGGAACATGCTTGCCTAGAACCCACTAAGCCCTGGGTTCTGTTCCAAGCTTCCCATAAACTACATGTGGTGGCACAAAGCTGTAATCCGTGGTGGAGACACAGGGACCAAAGTTCAAGCTCATCCAGGGCTACATATTCAATTTCATTAAGGATAGCATGAACTACATTAGACCCTGTTGGAAAAATGGAGGGATGGATGGATGAATGGATGGATGGGTGGGTGGATGGATGGATGGATGGATGGGTGGATGGATGGGTGGATGGATGGGTGGGTGGATGGGTGGATGGATGATGAATGGATGGAAGAATGGAGGGATAGATGGATGGATGGATAGATGGATGCATTCGTGGATAGATGGATTAATGTATAGATGGATGGATGGATGATGGATGGATGAATGGATGAATGGTTGAGTGGGTGGGTAGAATGAAGAGGAGAGATGGAGGATGAAGAAGGAAGGAAAAGGGGCAGAGAGGGAGGGGAGGGGAAATATGGAGGGAGAGATAAAAGGGATAAAGAGAGGGAAGAAACAAAAAGAAAGACAAGGTCTTAGCACAGACATCTTAGGGGCTTTCCTACAATAAAGGTGTGTGAGACAGAAGGAAGAATCCATAATTAACCCACCTCCAAAAATATCTGAAGGAGTCTCAAAAGCCAGAAACTACCTTTCAGGGAGCTCCAGTTAGCAGCCTAGCACGATGTGGACACTGAGGTAAACAATGTGAACGATGGCTGAAACCCTTACTATATAAGTGAAAGAAAAGTCTAGGGATTTAAATGAGGGAACAACATGAGATGTGTGCTCTTTGACCCCAGGCAGCGTCAGGCGGCACCTCAGAGCCCACACACAGCAGACACTCCTGTACAGCCTGAAGAAGCATTGAGGAGAAAGTACTCCCTGACGCTTTCTGAAGCACAGGCTTGTCTGGAGAGGCAGGCTAAATGTTTTCAGCTGCAGCCGCCATTCTCGTGAAGGACCATTAGCCACCCATGACCGGTGTACATAGAACCTGCATGCGAGACATGATCTTAGCCTGCTCTGGTCTGCTCCAGGAAATAAGCACCGCAACAGCCTGGAACCCTGTGTCCCAGAGTTGTGAAGTTTGTTTCTTGGGCAGCAGACAATCCTGTGAGACGGTTTCTAAATGCAACTCGGTCCGCAGATAAACGTGTGCCTATGGATTCGCAGCAGCATCATGTATAATAGCCAGGAAGTGGAAACAAAGTCGAGAGTCCATACAAGGATGGACGAAGTCTTAAAATGGGGTCCATATCCTCAGCAGACAGGACATTACTCAGCTTTAAGGAGGAAATCACCACAGCAGTGTGGGTGAACCTGGAGGTGGCTACACTGAATGAAGTTATTCAGTGACAGGAAGCCAAAGCACGGGAGACTGGGTGGGCCACGTGTCTGCCACGCAAGCATGAGGACCTGGGCGCAGATCTCAAGCACCCAGATCAGAAGCAGGGCACCACGGTACACGCCCATAACCCCAGCACTGGGGGGGGGGGGGCAGAGACGGGTAGATCCCAAAAGATGCCAAAATGATGAAGACTCTATCTCAAGACTCGATCTCAAAACCAAGGATGGAAAATAATAAAGGAGGATTCCTGGGACATTCTGGCCCCAGCCTAGATCCTAACGAGCGGGAGCCCCTGCCTCAGTAAACAATGACGAGGCAGAAAGCACTTAGCAGGTGTGCATGTGCCTGAGTATACATGCTTGAGCATACATGGGCACATGTTACATACACGCACCATACTCTTGTATATATACTGCATACATACAATATACACATATACATATATAGTTGCATACACATACAAATATAAACATGTACATGCATATGTATACAATATACATATACACATATACATATATAAACATATACACATAGACATATATGCATGTATACATATATACACATATAAACATCATTCACTTGTATACATTATGGATATGCACATGTGTGTATATATGCAAACATATGTGTATTTGTATATATATTCATATAAGCATATATACATATATACATAGCACATATATTGTTGCTACTAATTCAATCTGGTTAATACTGCCAAGCCCAGGAGCACTCCTGAACACAATTTCTTCCTGAATTTCTTGCCCAAACCACCTAGGGCTTAAGGCTTTGCCTCAAAGACTGAGTCTCAGCTCTGGGGTTTCTGGTGGTCTCAAGCATTTAGGCAAAGACAAGGAGAAGACAGTTTCAGGCAGAGGGCCTTATGTGTATCCCAACTCGCTTTGGGTAGGCAGCTAGGCCTCTGCTCACCCACCATCCCAGGTACTTTGCTCCCTCCATTCCACCTTGCCTCCTGGTGATTAAACTTCATTACGTAGGAAATGGCCTAAAGTTCTGACATCACAGAATAATCATATGAACTCAGGCACTTGTAGTCATTGTGGGCACAGTGGTGTACATAATTTAACCCCAGCACTCAAGAAGCAGAGACAGGTGGATCTCGGAGAATTTGAAGCCAGCCTGATCTACATAGTGAGTTCTAGATCAGCTAGAGCTACACAGTGAGACCCTGATTCAATAAATAAATAAGGAAACATATACAGAGACAGACAGACAGACAGTGGATGGATGAGTGGATGGGTGGGTGGATGGATGGGTGGGTGGGTGGGTGGGTGGCCGGGTGGGTGGATGGATGGATGGATGGGTGGGCGGATGTTTGGATGGAGAGAATATGACAGAGGGACAGATCAGAGATCAGAGCCTTATGTCTGTAAAGCCAAGTGATAGCCTGCATTTTCAACAACCTCCAGCAGAGAAGAAGGGACCCAGACAAATTCTCCTGCAGAGCATTAATAGACTATGACCCTATCAGCATCATTATTTCAGATTCCCAGCCTCTGGGATGGAATACATTTCTACTCTTTCAAGACTCCTGTGCCTGGTTCTTCATTCTATCCCTGGAAACCAACAGGCTAACCTTTGCCTTCCACTTCAGGCTGAGCTCTTTCCTTCTCTAACTCCTCTCCCAGTGTCTCTCCCAGATGCCCACTCTTGTCTGTGTGTGGACACCCTCACTTCATGGAATATGTAAGGAAGTGTTGACATCCAGGTTTCATCAGAAGCCGTCCTGTTCCCCAGTAAGTATTGATGTCCGGGTTTTCATCAGAAGCCGTCCTGTTCCCTAGATTTGGTAGATTATTGCTTTTGTTTTCATCTGGTGATCATTATTTTCCCTACCGTGGTGGTCACGTGGTGGGAATGACAGACGACATTGAAGCTTTCTATTAATGTCTTTCAGGCTGAGGACCAATTCCTTGCCACTGGAATCAGAAGGCGGTCTTGTCCTGCAGGGTCATTGTGAGTCCTCAGTTGGGTCAATAATTGTGACCTCCTAATATTCTTTCTGTGGGACCACTGTCATTTCACTACCTGATTATTCAATTCCATATTCCTAAATCTCATTTCTTTCCAGCTCCTCTGAGTTAAACATTCTATTTTATTCCCGCTAAATCACCCTTGTAATAGGCCGGATCTTATTCTGTTCAAGATTTTGATGACTTCCCCGTTGAAGGCACATAAAACAGTGTCTAGCATATATACATTTTTACAGTTTAATTCCGAGTTCCCAAAAGATAAATTGAGAACCAAATGGGAAAAGAGACATGAATAAATAATACCAGCTGAACAGACTAAAATATGTAGGAAAAGTTAAGCCCCTCTCAGTAAATGTCAAGTATGAAATTGTTTTATATAATTTTATTCATTGGCCCTGTGCTGCTCCCACAAGAGTTCATTTGATTTTCAGAGATTGATACCATTAAGCTCCTGCATTTCGAATATGTGATCACAGCTTCCCCTGCACCACACTGTGTCTCTTGCACTGTGAGGCAGAACTCACACAGCAGTGGTGCATTCTCTGGAACAGAGGGATCCGTGTTGCTGTAATGCTCCCTGCAACCCTGGCCCCGTGGACTTGCACCTGTGGGTGGTCACTGAGCAGAGAGGGCAGAAGAGGATGTTCTCTGCTGTCATACTGATCAGAGCACGGGTGATTAGAGGACATGCTCAGGGCAAGGAGGCCAGGGTATGTAAGAAGTACCCACAGGCTCACGTGTTTCACCGCTTAGTCCACCACTGGCGATGCTGTTTGGGGAAGTTGTAGAACCTTTGGGAGGTAGTACCCAGCTAGAGGCAGTGGATTGCTAAGGAGCAGAACTGGGGGGTTGTCGTAGAATTGCTTCCTACCCAGTCTCTTTTCTTATCTGCCAAGATTTGGACAAGCAGCTTCACGTTCTTGCTGCCACAGCCATAAGCTGAACCTGTCTCCCTGCTCCCAACCCATGATGGACTCCAAAACTATGTGCCATTAAAAAGAACTCCTCCCTTAAGTTGCTTTCTGCCAGATATTTGGTCATGACTACAAGCTGAGGAACCAATACGGGTGTTATTGGGGGAGCCGAGGAAACTCATTGCCAGCATCTGATACCCCACTAGGGATGACTGGAGAGGGAACAGCAGCCAAACTCACATATAGGCTGATGCCACAGACATTGCTCCAAACAGGTTCTCTTTCCTTCCTCTACACAGCTACTGAGTGCCCCACCCTCCATGATGACGTGTAACCCTGCACTGAGTTCTAGTCACTGGAATGTGAGCTAAAGAAGTGGGGTCCTTGTTAAACAGCTTATCATGATAACTGTCAGAGACAATCTCTCTCCCTCTACTGCCATACTCCACCCTGCCTTTCAACAGCAGGTCCAGAACAAGCAAAAGCCAGCATCCTTTCTCCATCAAGGACTTGGTAGAAAGTGTTCGTCCTTGAGGGCTCTGCTGCCTCTGTTGTCAGCTCCGTCGCTGAGACAGGAAACAGGCCCAGAGGATGCATGCCGAGTAAGCATCAACACTGTTGCTGTTTATAAAACCAGCGTGGATTTGGCCCATGGATGGTGGGTTCTTGCCTTGGAGGAAATCACTCCTGGGAGGATCCTGGACTTCTGAACAACTCTGTCCCCTCCTCTGCGCTGACCTTTATGGGCAAGACATGATTCATAGATTGGCACAGTGTTTGCTCAGAAGAGTCACTCGGAGAGTCAGACTCCCCAAGTTGTCTGTGAGCATAAGTTTTCACAAATGACCTGCCTGTCATGTTTATACACAATGATGTGATCAATAGGTGGCAGTAAAAAATCACACCCCTGTATAAGGTATTTTTTGATTTATGGGTGTTTTTCCTGCATGTATGTGCATTCTGGTAGCTGAAGGCCAAAAGAGAGAGCTGGTTTCCTTGGCATAGACCATTGTGGGCTACCATGTAGGCCCTAGAAACCAAGCCTGGGTCCTCTGCAAGAGCCTCAAATGCTCTGAAGCACTCAGCTGTCTCCCCAGCACTCTTTTTAAAGCTCCTTTCTAAAAGTAGCATGAGCATTTCAATGTCAAGGCCTGAAGGCCTGGGTGCTGGTGCTGGCATGTAATCCCAGCTATTCCAGAGGCTGAGGCAGGAGGATGGCAAGTTCAAGTCCTGTTCTGCCTACCTAGTAAGACCTTGTCTTAAAACAAAAAGGAAAGGTGGGCGCTGGAGTCCTAGCCCTACACTGTGGAGGCAGCGGGCCCAGGAATGGTAGGGATTTCCTACAAAGTTAGGGTTCTCTGGGTAAACAGGACTGACTGGAGAGACAGCCAGCGAGGGAGGAATGGAAGCATCCCACAGCCATTTGTGTCGTCAGCATATCCCCCTTCCAGGATGTAAACTCTGCAGCCAATCTATGCTTTCTATGTGGTCCAGGGTCAACTGGTTCACACTTGGTATTTGGCCCACACTCCACTCAACATGCACATACACGTTAGTGCCTCAGTTCTCCAGCCACCATTACAATAAGCTAAGTTGGGTATGCAGTACTCACTCATGGTCCCAACACTGGAGCAGATGAGACAGGAGCATTACAAACCTGGATGTAAAGATGTGTGGACAAAAGGGAACACTGTGGGACCACACGCTATGAACAAGTATACACAGTTGTGCTGGGACACACTGCAGCTTCCACAGTGAGGCTGGGTTTTGTTGTGGATGGTGATGTCCTTCTTCTTTTATTATTAATGTTTTCTTTTGAGAAGGTCGCAAGGTCAGAGGGAAAATACAAAAGGACTGGGAGCTGAGTGGGATTACAGTCCATGATGTGAAATTGTCAAAGAATCAATAAAAGTTTTAAAGAATCCAGGCAATATTGGTGACAAACGCTGGTGTGGGATATGCTGAAGAGGCAGAGGCAGGAGGATCACAAGTTTGAGGTTAGCATGGGCTACCCCTTTTCCTTCATAGCTTAAGAGATAGTTCAGCAGTTAGGAACACTTGCTGCTCTCGCAGAGGACTCAGTGACCAGCACTTATGTGGCCCTCACAACCATCTGGTATTCCAGTTCCAGAGCCTATGGTGCCCCCTTCTGACCTCTGAGGCATGCAAGCTTGTGGTGCACATATATGTAGACAAAACATTCATACACATAAAATAAAATAAGTCAGATGTTATATTACTTAATCATTATTTTATTATTATCATTATTCAATCCTTAGGATTATTAGGATATTCAGTCCTAGGATTAAAAAATGTTTTGTCTAACAAAAACAAGCAGGGCTGGGCATGCATTTAGAAGGTGGAAGCCGAAGAATTGCCCTGAGTTCCAGGCCAAATGAGCTCTATAATGAGTAACGAGCCAACGAGGGTTATGTAGCAAGACCCTGTCTCCAAACAAAGAAGGGGGGGAAGCTAACGGAAAAATAACCTGCATTCTCCAGGATCCCCGCATGGGAAGTTGATTGAAATGTGGAGAGGGCAGGCTTTTCTTTGAGATTAATTCTGCTCCAGATCCCTCCCGCACTCCTTGGAGCTGGGTCACTGCTAACTTAAGAAAGCTTGAGAAGCCTGATGTCTATAATTCTTAATTACAATTGCTTTGCTGGTTTTATGTGAGTCTCTGCTCACTTAAGCTCAATGCTGACTGACAAATTGTGCTGTCCGCCTGTTCGTCAGTAATTTAGTCAGGCAACCTGCAGCTCGCGCCAGATTGATGAGCAGCTGTTAGGTCTGTTCTGGGGAATGTATTGTTGTTTTCTGGGGGTGGGCTCCTTTGTGCTGCCACACAGATGAATGCTTAGTATATCTTCCCCAGTGACATTGTGGACATTCTGAAGGGCCACGCCTGTAACTGCACAGGCACACTAAAAAAAAAATCATCACGCAGTCACAGACCCAGCATCTGACAGAAGGGCATGATGGGTTGGCTCACAAGATGAAGTTCATTGCAGTCTCTCAGACTCTCCATGATTCAGGTGAACTAAAAATGTGGCTGTCCTAAACCTTCCAGCCAAAGCCTGTTGAGTTGTCACATCTGAGGGCTTCTCTCCAAGCACTGAAGGCTAGTGAATGTGGCCTGTGAGTACAATTGCCTTGCACACAGCTCTGGGGACTTGGGAGATTCTGAGTCACTGTTCTTGGTCACACATTCTTCCAGGACGCATCCTGTGGCCCTCCGCTTCCCAACCCCAGAGCGTTTCTAAGGTAATTATCCAAATCTCTTCCCCGGGGGTTTAGCTCCCAACTCCTTCCTCCAACAGCTTGAATTTCATTATTATTGCAGCTCAAGGTTTTCTGTTCCCTCCGGCCTGGATACAGAGGCAAGGAAAATATGCCTAGGGTATAAGCAGCTACTTTATTGAGATTTAATGCCCGTACCAGGCAATTCACCCATTTACAGCACACAATCCAATGATTTGGGGCACATTATTAAAGTTGTGATAAAATGCATAAAATATAAAAATTGTCATTCTGACCGATTTTGTCTGTCTGTGTGAGGCAGCCCAACTCAGAACTGAGCCTATATCATCCTCCTGCCTCAGCCTCCTGAGCAGGGTTAGTCATGTGAGCCATCCCATATTAACCATTTTAAGTGTCTAATTAGTGACATTCCTTATAGTCACAACACTATATAGAATTTTCAAACCATTGTTTCCAAATAGGAATTCCATAGGCACTAAGCATAAATGTATCAATCTCCTGCCTCAGCCCCGAACACACCAATTCCCCTCTGCCAGCCCCAAACACATCAATCCCCTGCCTCAGCCCCAGAGAAGCTTCTTTTTTAATTTTTAATTTTTAGTAAACTAATAAAATTTATTTTAAAATATAAAACTCAGTATTGACGTTTTAAGTCATCAAAATAATTTATAATAGTTAAATCCCCTTAAATATACATGATATCTTCTGAAGCTAAAAGTAATATGCACTCAAGCATTTTTAAAATCTATTTGGAACATTAAACATGATAGAAGTAGAAAAAAATCTCTTATGAAATCCTCTATGAAAGGAAATTGTGACAAGTTCATTTTAGACAGACACCGGTCCATCTCCAAAGGAGAATACTCAGTGCTAACTGTGGCTTCATAGAACAAATTGGGTAGTGTTCCTTATGTTCCTATTTTGTGGAATAGTTTGAAGAGTATTGGTATTAGGTCTTCTTTGAAGGTCTGATAGAATTCTGCACTAAACCCATCTGGTCCTGTGCTTTTTTTTTTTTGGTTGGAGGATCTACTTCTTTAGGGGTTATGGGACTGTTTAGATGGTATATCTGATCCTGATTTAACTTTGGTATTTGATATCTGTCTAGAAAATTGCCCATTTCATCCAGATTTTTCCAGTTGTGTTGAGTATAGGCTTTTGTAGTAGGATCTGATATTTTGAATTTTCTCTGATTCCGTTATTATGTCTCCCTTTTCATTTCTGATTTTGTTAATTTAGATACTGTCTCTGTGCCCTCTGGTTAGTCTGGCTAAGGGTTTATCTATTTTGTTGATTTTCTCAAAGAACCAGCTCCTGGTTTTATTGATTCTTTTTATAGTTATTTTTGTTTCTACTTGGTTGATTTCAGCTCTGAATTTGATTTCCTGCCATCAACTCTTCTTGGGTGTATTTGCTTCTTTTTGTTCTAGAGCTTTCAGGTATGCTGTTAAACTGCTAGAGTATGATCTCTCCAGTGACGTTTTGGAGGCACTCAGAGCTATGAGTTTTCCTCTTAGCACTGCTTTCATTGTGTCCCATAGGTTTGGGTTTGTTGTGCCTTCATTTTCATTAAATTCTAAAAAGGTTTTAATTTCGTTATTTCTTCCTTGACCAAGTTATTGAGTAGAGAATTGTTCAGCTTCCATGTGTATGTGGGCTTTCTGTTGTTTTGTTGCTATTGAAGAACAGCCTTAGTCTCTGGTGATCTGATAGAATGCATGGGATTATTCAAATCTTGTATCTGTTGAGGACTGTTTTGTGACAAATTATATGGTCAATTTTGGGGAAGGTACCATGAGGTGCTGAGAAGAAGGTATATTCTTTTGTTTTAGGATGAAATTTTCTATAGATATATATTAAATGCATTTGGTCCATAACTTCTGTTAGTTTCAATGTGTCTTTGTTTAGTTTGTGTTTCCATGACCTGTCCATTGATGAGAGTGAGGTGTTGAAGTCTCCCACTCTTATTGTGTAAGGTGCAATGTGTGCTTTGAGCTTTAGTAAAGTTTCTTTTATGAATGTGGGTGCTCTTGTATTTGGAACATAGATGTTCAGAATTGAGAGTTCTTCTTGGTTGATTTTTCCTTTGATAAGTATTAAGTGTCCTTCCTTATCCTTTTTGATAACTTTTGGTTGAAAGTTGATACTAGAATGGCTACTCCAGCTTGTTTGTTGAGTTCATTTGCTTGGAAAATTGTTTTCCAGCCCTTTACTCTGAGGTAGTGTTTATCTTTGACACTGAGGTGTGTTTCCTGTATGCAGCAAAATGCTGAGTCTTGTTTACATATCCAATCCATTAGTCTATATTTTTTATTGGGGAATTGAGTCCATTAATGTTAAGAGATATTAAGGAATAGTGATTCTTGCTTCCTGTTATTTTTTATGTTATTTTTATGTTTGTGTGGTTATCTTCTTTTATGTTTTTGAAAGAAGAATACTTTCTTGCTGTTTCTAGGGTGTAGTTGCCATCCTTGTGTTGGAGTTTTTCCATCTTTTATCCATTGTAGGGCTGGTTTGTAGGAAAATATTGTGTAAATTTGGTTTTGTCATGGAATATCTTGGTATCTCCATATATTGTAATTGAGAGTTTTGCTGGGTATAGTAGTCTGGGCTGGCATGTGTGTTCTCTTAGGGTCTGTATGAGATCTGCCCAGGATCTTTTATCTTTCATCGTCTCTGGTGAGAAGTCTGGTGTAATTCTGATAGGTCTGGCCTGCCTTTATAAGTTACTTGGCCTTTTTCTCTTACTGCTTTTAATATTCTTTCTTTGTTTTGTGCATTTGGTGATTTGACCATTATGTGAGGGGAGGAATTTCTTTTCTGGTCCAAACTGTTTGGTGATCTATAGGCTCATTGTATGTTTATGTGCATCTCTTTTTTTAGGTTAAGAAAGTTTTCTTCTATAATTTTGTTGAAGACATTTACTGGCCCTTTAAGTTGGGAATCTTCACTCTCTTCTATATCTATTATCCTTAGGTTTGGTCTTCTCATTGTGTCCTGGATTTCCTGGATATTTTGGGTTAGGAACTTTTTGCATTTTGCATTTTCTGTGACTGTTGTGTCAATGTTTTCTATGGTATCTTCTGCACCTGAGATTCTCACTTCTATCTCTTGTATTCTGTTGGTGATGCTTGCATCTATGACTCCTGATCTCTTTCCTAGGTTTTCTATATCCAGGGTTGTTTCTCTTCATGATTTCTTTATTGTTTCTTTTTCCATTTTTAGATCCTGGATGGTTTTGTTAAATTCCTTCATCTGTTTGCTTGTGTTTCCCTGTAATTCTTTAAGAGATTTTTTTTTTTGTGTGTTTCCTCTTTAAGGGCTTCTAGCTGTTTATCTGTTTTCTCCTGTGTCTTAGTCAGAGTTTCTATTACTGCACAAACATCATGACCAAAAAACAAGTTGGGGAGAAAAGGATTTACTCAGCTCACACTTCCACATTGCTGTTCATCACCAAAGAAAGTCAGGACTGGAACTCAAGCAGATCAGAAAGCAAGAGCTGATGCAGAGGCAATGGAGGGATGTTACTTACTGGGTGCTTTCCCTGGCTTGCTCATCTTGCTTTCTTATAAAACCCAAGACTACCAGCCCAAAGGTGGCACCACCCACAAGGGACCCTCCATCTTTGGTCACTAATTGAGAAAATGCCTTATAGCTGGATCTCATGGAGGCATTTCTTCAAAGGAGGTTTCTTTCTCTGTGATAACTCCAGTTTGTGTCAAGTTGACACAAAACCAGTCAGTACAATTGACCCCTGGTTAACTTGACACACAAACATATCACTATTAAGGGTTGACCCTTACTTTCTTATTCATCTACAAGATCTAAATAACTTTACAAGTCCCACAGTCTTTGAAAAAATCTTTTTTTTAACATTTATTTATTGTTATATCTAAGTACAGTGTAACTGTCTTCAGACACACCAGGAGAGGGCATCAGATTTCATTACAGATGGTTGTGAGCCACCATGTGGTTGCTGGGATTTGAACTCAGGACCTTCGGAAAAGCAGTCAGTGCTCTTAACCGCTGAGCCATCTCTTTTCTTTTTTTTTTATTCGATATAATTTATTTACATTTCAAATGATTTCCCCTTTTCTAGCCCCCCCACTCCCCGAAAGTCCCGTAAGCCCCCTTCTCTTCCCCTGTCCTCCCTCCCACCCCTTCCCACTTCCCCGTTCTGGTTTTGCCGAATACTGCTTCACTGAGTCTTTCCAGAACCAGGGGCCACTCCTCCTTTCTTCTTGTATCTCATTTGATGTGTGGATTATGTTTTGGGTATTCCAGTTTTCTAGGTTAATAACCACTTATTAGTGAGTGCATACCATGATTCACCTTTTGAGTCTGGGTTACCTCACTTAGGATGATGTTCTCTAGCTCCATCCATTTGCCTAAGAATTTCATGAATTCATTGTTTCTAATGGCTGAATAGTACTCCATTGTGTAGATATACCACATTTTTTGCATCCACTCTTCTGTTGAGGGATACCTGGGTTCTTTCCAGCATCTGGCAATTATAAATAGGGCTGCTATGAACATAGTAGAGCATGTATCCTTATTACATGGTGGGGAAGCCTCTGGATATATGCCCAGGAGTGGTATAGCAGGATCTTCTGGAAGTGAGGTGCCCAGTTTTCGGAGGAACCGCCAGACTGATTTCCAGAGTGGTTGTACCAATTTGCAATCCCACCAGCAGTGGAGGAGTGTTCCTCTTTCTCCACATCCTCTCCAACACCTGCTGTCTCCTGAATTTTTAATCTTAGCCATTCTGACTGGTGTAAGATGAAATCATGGATCAAGGACCTCCACATAAAGCCAGACACTCTGAAGCTAATAGAAAAGAAACTGGGGAAGACCCTTGAGGACATCGGTACAGGGAGAAAGTTTCTGAACAGAACACCAATAGCATATGCTCTAAGAGCAAGAATTGACAAATGGGACCTCATAAGGTTACAGAGTTTCTGTAAGGCAAAGGACACCATCAAGAGGACAGATCGGCAACCAACAAATTGGGAAAAGATCTTCACCAATCCTACATCAGATAGAGGGCTAATATCCAATATATATAAAGAACTCAAGAAGTTAGACTCCAGAAAACTGAACAACCCTATTAAAAAATGGGGTACAGAGTTAAACAAAGAATTCTCACCTGAAGAACTTCGGATGGCAGAGAAGCATCTTAAAAAATGCTCAACTTCATTAGTCATTAGGGAAATGCAAATCAAAACAACCCTAAGATTTCATCTTACACGAGCCATCTCTTTTCAATACCTTTAAAATATCCAATCTCTTTTAAAATTCAAAGTCTTTTTACAATTAAAAGTCTCTTAACTGTGGGCTCCACTGAAATACTTTATTTCTTCAAGAGGGAAAAATATCAGGGCACACACAGTCACAATCAAAAGCAAAATCAAACTCCAACTGTCCAATGTCTGAGATGCACTCATGATCTTCTGGCTCCTCCAAGGGCTTGGGTCACTTCTCCAGCCCTGTCCTTTGTAGCACACACCTTGTCTTCTAGGCTCCTGCTGACTGTACTCCACTGATGCTGCTGTTCTTGGTGGTCATCTCATGGTACTGACATCTCCAAAATCACTGCTGTCTTCTGCCGTAACTAGGCTTCACCAACAGCCTCTCATAGGCTCTCTTCATAGTGCTAAGCCTCAGCTCCTTTGCGTGACCCCTTCAGTCCTAGGCCATTAATTGCAACTGCGGTTGCACCTTCACCAATGTCCTTCCTCTGCCTCTCACAGTGCCGAGCCTCAACTGCTCTTTATGACCCCCTCATGCCTTCAAAACCAGTACCACCTGGG